>NC_142517.1:136789166-137143333 GCF_057876585.1 Rhinolophus sinicus
GGTTAAGTAATCAAGATGAACATTGCAAAATCTTTAAGATTTCTTATGATGGCTGACATGAGGATATTTCATACGGTATGTGTATGTGTATGTGTATAAAACAAAATTTAGGAAGATGTACATTTTAGGTAAACAGTGAAAAGCATATTTCTGACAACTTCATATTATACTTTTTCTAAATTTCTGGAATTTTTTTTACAATGAAAGCATATCATTTTAAATCTTATTGAAAATTTAAAACTAAAGTGGAGACTGACCTCATTATAAAGTAGAATACTCACGGAAATGACAGGTGAGATGGCAGGTGCAGTGCATAGTTGGGAGAAAGATAAATGGGAAAGATGATAGCGGAAAATGTAATAGGCATGAAGGGGAACTAAACAGGTAAATTGATGGGTTTTATAGACAATGGCCTTTTACTTAGAACATTTGCTTTATGCCAACTCTGCCTTCATAAAAAGAAATTTGTGATTTGGGGAAAATTCCCATGCCTTACACTCTTCAAGTTAGAACAAGTTAAAGATTGTAAAATATTTAAATCTTTCCATGTACCAGTTACTGTGATAGATATTAGGGATACAACTCATATGAGGAAGATGAGAATCAAATCAATGTCATTTTTATCCTCAGTTTAAACAATGTTAGGGCTGAGCATACATTCCTATATGTATGTGAAGTAACACCGTGACTAAGTAAAAATAGCTTAGTGTTTTCTCTACAATACTTGTTTCTGGAGGGTAAGACTGTAAAACAACTGAAAACATGACTTACAAAGGCTTCCTTGTCAAGAAGGGCTTCCAGATCCTCATTTCTTTGTGCTACCAATTGGGCCATAAAGTTTGCCCAATTCTAATTAGTTCCACACCTTGTAAGACAAACCTAAATCAACCAGCCAGCTCAGGACCTAAAACACTATAAATATCCTTCCATGACCTCCCTTCTGAGAGACTACAAGATTCAGTCAACATGGTGTTCTTCCTTACTGCATTAAATCTGATCAACACAGTTTTACTTAAACAATTGGGAGTATTTTCTGGTGGTGCTTTGAGGGACTTGACTGCTAACACATTGTTTCTGCCTTTAAGGAACTCATAAATTAAGGGAATGTGGTATCTTAACATTTATCTAGATAGTAGTTTATCTGACTTAAAAAGAGAAAATTTTATCCAACATTGTCCATCTACTATGATTCTCAGGGGCTCCATATCCATTCGTTCATTCAACTATTTGAAATGGATGGCTGTGTGAATTAAGAACACATTATATGCATAGAGCTGTATCTGACACAAATATATATGAAAATTTATATTCCCTATACTCAAACAGATTGTAACCTACTAGAGACTCAAACATGCATGCAACTATAAGAAAAAATGACCGTAATACCTACAATTTAGTATGCTCAGGGAGCAATGGAACTATCCGGAATGCTTACATGTGCCGAAGAAGTCATGAAATATGTCATGGGAATGTTTATGAGTTAATAATCAATTAATTAAAAAGCATTTGAAGAAGAAAACATAATATGTGCAAAAGACGTAAGTGAGCATGCAATTTTGGCATTTTTGCAACAGTCTAGAATTGAACCATATTATATAAAATGTGTGCAAACACTGGATTTTCAAGGGCCCTTTGTGCCATGTTAGGAAGTGGCTACAATGTCCTTTAATTAATAGGAATCCCTGAAAAATTTCTAGTAGTGGAAAATTTGCTCCTCACTATGTGGTAGCCCTGTTTCTCTGGCAGCACTCTGAAGGATGATTTTTAGGGGATGAGAATACAGGGAGAGTGACTAGTAAGGAAGCTCTTGCAGCAGTTCAAAGGAACATGAAGACAGTGTGACCTCCTTATAGAAAAGGGATTATTAGAACAAGAGAAATTGAGGATGGTGAATTAGAACAGTTAAAAAAATGGATTAATCATTAAGACTAAGACAGTCAAAGTGAGGTGCATTTTTTAGATCACTATCAATAAGTGGTTGGTTGAGATTATTGTGCTCTTTAGTCAAAATACTGATGGAAAATTATTTTCATAATACATTAGTCTTAAAACATTTATGAACTCATTATGGACACATCAATCATATTTAATAAGTCAATAATATTGATCTACTCAACCACATGCAGTTTTCTTTATTTAACTAACTGTAGAAACAGATGGCCATGCAGAGTGTAGTTAATAATGATAAAAAGAAACAGTGGCTATAAAAGTACCTACAATAATTCATAGGTGCTTTTTTATATCCATTAATGCCAGCAACTGCCCATTGTCAATCAAATCTTAAACTTAAACCTATTGAAAAGATAATAAATAGAATAGTTTAACCCATGATGTCTATTATATTAAGTTCTATTATCTATTTTGTCATGCTGGTCTGTGTGAGAGCATATTGAGGGGTGAGAAAATCATTTTTGCTTCTGCATTCTGTTAAAAATCTGCACCTAAATATGCTTGGCTCAAATACAGCTTTAAAAATAGAAAGGTTGTGGACTTGGATAGTGAAAGAGGGTAATTTTTAGAATAGAAAAGTGAAATTGAAACATAATAGGTTTACTTTAATGTCAAATAATTGTGGCAGATTGGATGCCTGTCCTATTATTTTTATAGTAACAATGTTGAATTAAAGCATCCTTATATATAAACAAGTACTCACTTGTCCTGTGTGCCTCAACCGTTTTTCCGTATGAGTGAAAGCGAAAGAATCTTTAATTCTTAAGGAAAGACCCTGAAAATTGTTGTTTATTGTGTTCTTTTGAGGTCATATTTTCATCATGCCACTTCTAGCCGGGTGCAACCTGTATTGTTGATGCGTACATCAGCTAACCCTACTAGTAGCAGGAGTTCTAGCTGTTTGATGGATTGGTAAGAAGCATGAAACTATTCAATACATTTTTCACTTTACTATTACATGTGGCTAGAAAGTCACGCCAGGCCTAGAAAGGGGAAGATATAACTGTTTTCTTAGTAGTCCAAGTGTTTTGTACGCATTGTTTTAAAATTCAGATTTTATTATTAGTCAGGTGTGGTGTGGCCAATAGATCTGGAGAGGGTTGCCATGGACCAGACAGTCTTTTTCCTCACAGTTTCCAAGATGAGGTGGAATGTGACACCATATAGGGGCCACATGGAGAAATACCAAGGTCAGTAAGGAGACGGCAGAGAGCTGGAGGAAAGTATGGGCAGGAACCTTTATTATGGTTTCCATGGGAAGGAGTGGACAAGGCAGGGTTGACGGGCTTAAGATTGGCTAGTTTGTGTAATTTCAGCGTGGTCTGAGGTGTATCTGCTCTCTCTAGTTGTCTGGTACGTGACACTGGGTAATTAATTAGGGGCAGGTGAATAGTGGCCCTGAGTATAAGGACACTGAAAGTCTGCTGAAGGAGGTAGGTGGAGTATGGGCTCTGGATTGGTTGGTTGTGCAAGTATATGAAAAGTGATCTTTTAGGTTAGTATGTTACTACTCTCTCTAGGAATTGGCTAGCTAGCCCTGGGAGAAGTAGTCTCTCCGGGATCAGCAAGCCTCCAGATGTCAAAGATTCAGAAATACAAATATTAAAAAGCATGATTAATACACTCATCTATGTCAGCACCATTATGTTTATTCACCCTGAAAAGAAAAACGAAGAAAAGAAAAATAAATCTGTTCTTAGTTACAAGCCCAAACTGGTTAATCTCACTAACAACTAGAGACTTCTGGGCTGGTGCTATGTATGTTGCTAAGTCAGAGAGAAATGAGACTCAAGAAAATTCATAATTGTCTTTTGCTTGTATTTTCCAAAGACTTTCAAGCACATCATAAATTCAAAAAACTATATTTAAGGTAAAGGAGTAATTATTTTCCTGTTTATCTAGTGAGATAAGAACATAAGCTGGTGTTTAAAATCATCTGGGAGAAAGGAGATTTAGAAGGGAATTCAGTTTGCCTCTGTTGACTTTGAGCAAAGTAACACCTAATCTATTTACAGCAGAAGGAAATCCATTTCACTTTGAAGCAGGTAATAACTTTATTATAATACATTTCTAGATAGAAGACTATGTGCAGTTGTTTTTTTCCACCACTGATATTGTCCATCCAAAAACACAAAAGGGCAACCTCTTGATTGAAAATGTCGAGAGAAGATAGGCCTACTATAGAGTGAAAGTTGTGTCCCCCCCAAATTTATATGTTGAAACCTTATCATTAGTGTGATGGTGTTTAGAGGTGGCACTTTTGGAAGGTGACAAGATCATGAGAGTAGAGTTCTTATGAGTGGGATTAGTGCCCTTATAAAATAGGCCCTAGGAGGATCCTTCACGCCTTCTGACATGTGAAGTTATAGCAAAAAGAAGAATGTGTAGGAAGGAGCCTTCACAGATGCCGAACCTGCCAGTGCCTTGATCTTGGACTTCCCAACCTGTAGAACTGCGAGAAAGAAATGTTTATTGTGTCTAAGCCAATCAATCTATGGTATTTTGCTATGTAGCCCAAAAAGACTAAGACAAGGCCCTATACCTAATGTTTAGGTTGGAATTTATAGAATTGTTCAATATATTTTGTAAATGTTTTTTGGTTTACTACAATTATCTTTAAGTTGTTTGAAAATGAATTTTATTTGTATCTAACTATCTAATAATTTTCTTTTTTGTTGTATTCCTGCCAAGAATGCGGGAAGGAGTACATTCTTTTGTTGTTACATCTTAATTGAGGAATGCTTGCTATACCAAAACAAACAAACAAAAACTATACATTTAATGTACACAATTTGACTAGTTTGAACATATGAATACACCTGTGATACCATAACCACAGTCAAGGTAATAAATATAACCATCACTTCCAGAAGTTTCTTCATGTCCCTTTGCTGTTTTTTCTTTTATTCTGGTAAGAAAACTTAATATGAAATCTTTCCCTTAAATTTTGAAGTGCTCAATATCATATTTTTAATTATAGGCATTATGTTGTACAACATACCATCTGCTATAACTCTTTTCTGACTATACTTCAAATCAAGAATGTGGCTTTTGTCTTTAGTTGAATCAAAATATTTATAAGCATTCAATCACTCAACAAGTGTCTGCTGAATTCCAAACTATGTAATTTTTTCATCTTAGCTATTGTAGGCATAAAATGATCAATGCTTATTACAAGATCTACAATTATCCCTATAAAACTAGATCATTTTTTAAATGTACATTTCAATTTGGGTGTTTCAGAGAAAGAATAATAAGATATAGTTGTAGGTTTTCAGATCACGAACATAAATCTTAACAGTGCAAGTTACAGCTTAATCCTCAAGTCAATTAATAAATTGGTCGAAATAGCATTTTGATTAAAATCTCAGATGTGCTAATTCACTTTCCCAGTGCCATTTAATTAAGGCTTTAATAGAGTCTGCAATTACCTGAAACTTTTTTCTTTGTTTTAAATATTTGTGCTTCTAGCCTTAACTTTCAAAGCTCCTTTAACTCACCAAAGCACAAGAATAATCATTCTCAGAAATTAAGTTAAGACATGGAGAAAATCACTATCTTTTCCTTCAATCGAATGAACAAGTATTATATGCCTTTAAAATGTTTATTGAAATTTCAGTTGCAAAATAGGTATTTAACTAATGGTATGAGTGTTTTGTTGTTTTTTTGTTCTTTTTGTTGTAGAAAACATTACTTTTGGTAAATTAGGCAGCATTCTGTGGACATTTTCTATTTAAATTATCTTGGACTTAATTGAATTTTGATATAGAATACTTAATAGTGAAATGTATGCTTTCCATGTTGAAATGTTAACTTTATGAGAAAAAAAATACACAGCTTTATCTCATCTCATTTTTAATTTTGTGTGTGTGAAATTTCCCTCTGTCGGATATTGTTTAAAGTGCTTTAAACTGTCATTTATACTCCAATAACTGAATTTAGTAGATGCTATAGTTAACTACATCTTAAAGGCAAGAAAATTATGAATTACAAGTTTGAGGTAAGTAGTTCAAAGTTACAGGCTTACAGATGGCAGAATTATAACCAAAAGGCAGATCTGTTTGACTCCAAAATTTGTGGTCTTAACTATGTTAAGCTTAATTGTTTGAGTTTCTTGACTTGTTATTAGGTATACTAGCATTGGGATGTGTAGGGTAAAAGTGTCTCTCTCTTGTTTAAATCTCATGTGTGGTATGATGTTTCTAACAAACTTGCAAATACAAAGACAAATTTATTGATTATATATTTCAAATGGAAATGCAGACAATCAATATCATAATACTGTTTTGTGGGGAATCACGCTTTCATTTAGAAGAACTTCTGTTATTCTTAAACCTTTCTTCAAAATCAAACAAATAGCAGGTACATAGACCTCAGTCTGATGCTTTAAAAAAAAAAAAGCAGCTATACATACATTTTTTAAAAATTGCTACAAAGAGCCCACCCTGGATTTGATTGACACCAAAAAACAAACAAACAAACTAAAAACAACAAACCAAAAAAAGCAACTCCCTTCCCACCTACCCTCAAAAGTGTTCTTTTAGAGAAGAATTGAGTCTGTTGCTAGGAAACATGGCTAAGATTGATTCAGAAAACCTCAACAATTCTATAAAAATATGTACTATGTAACATATTGGGAAGTACTAAAGCAAAAAAAAAAAAAAAAAAAAAAAAAAAAAATATATATATATATATATATATATATATATATATATATATATATATATATATATATAGTTCTCAACTTAGTTTAGAAGTTGTGCTAACTAATAAAAATTCCATGTTGGGTAGTTATCACTTGAGAGACATTCTAGTATACTCTGTTTCAGAATAGAAAATGTTTATCTCAAAATATAAAATTAAACAAATTTATTGAAAATTTGAAACAAATATGTTTTCATATCACTTCAATAACATGGGAAATCAGGGTTAAGAAAATGCACTAATATTCTTGCATATACTCTTGAAGTATGATCATTGCAACATTGGTACTATGAGGGGTAAAAAGGGGTTAAAGAATAACTTTCAATCATTTTGTAAAAAAATGTTTAACACTCATTTGTACCACAATTTATTCATAGTTTTTGAAATTGCAAAATTATATATAATATAAAAATTCTAGACCAGTTCCAATTCCAACAGCATTAGGGAGTGGGGTGTTAGTGGAAGGAACTTTCTAAAATGATACTAACGTTCACCTTGGAGAATAGATGTTGGCAATAACAAGAATATTTTGAAAAAATGCTTAAGAATCAGCTTGTCTTTCCAGGTATTCTACTCATACAATAATTTAAGCAATGTGGAAATGGTTCAAAGATTAAAAAAATAAACAATGGAAAACATACATGTTTCAGAAAAGACGTAGTTTACATGAAAATCAAAATTTTTAATAAAGGAACATCAACAATGAAGAAATTATATGCTTTTAACTTAAGTTACATAGACTATACTTAAATACCCAGGAAAATAAATAAAATGAAAATTCCTAATTTGATCTGTTAGTACACAGAGGGTAGTTATTTGGGTTACTATATTGATGAAATATTTATTGATAAAGCTATTAAATTTAAAAATATATTTCTTTGATATTTATTTGGTAAATATCTGAACTTAACCAATGAAATACTAGTATTTAAATATTTTCGAATGCTTTTCTAAAGAAGAAACAGTTTTCCAAAAATTTTTTTCACTATAATAATGAAAAAAGCATTATTTGATCGTTTTCCTAGCCTTGTCCTCTCTTCTATTTGCACACTTCACTTCTTTCATTTTGTACTATTATTTCCCATTGTGTAATTTATTCTGGTATATCACCTGATTTCTTTTTTATTTCAGGTCTTTCAAGAGCAAATAACATGTTGTCTTTTCTTGTAGTCTCTGAGTTTATTTCCATGTAGCTTATCCATTACCATATTTGTATTAAATCATTAGAAAGTAAGGAAAAGATGATATATACTTGAAATCACATTTCCATGCTGAGGGGCTGTCCAGTCAGTTGATAAGCGAAGTATTTAATGAAGAACAAATTCTTGGAAAATATAAATTTTAGAGGAATCTGTGGACCATATGTATAGAATCTTAAAAAGGATCTGTAATGGCAATCAACCACCATGGGCATTAATTAGAAGGTACTGATTATTTCACAATAAAGAGTGTGTTAACTAATATACATTGATATACTTTATAACTCTCAGCTCACTTGATATAGAGTCAGCTGATTAGAGAAGTAAATGTTTAGCCAAGAAATAATTCTTAGAAAGTGTAAATATTAGAGGAATCTAAGAACCATCTCTATAGAATCTTAAAGATAATTTATAATGCCCAATAACCACCATTAGCATTCATTAGAAGCATTCATTAGAATGTACTGTTTCACAATAAAGAGTGTTAAGAAATAAGCATTGATATACTTTTATAATTCTTAGCTCACTGGATATAAAAATAGGCATTTCTACATGTTCTATTATAATTAGAATATCTTGAATCTCCATGAATATAATGACATGTAATAAAATTATAAAATGAAAAAATGGGTAATTAGGTAGCACTGAATCTAATAGGACTTAATTTCATTGATAACAATTTTAAAGTAGAAACAGGTGAAAAATTCAGAGACTCTTCTTTCCCTGATAAGTTTTATCCACAGGCTGTAAATGCTAAACATTAAAAATAATATTATACCAGGAATAGGAGCAGTGCAAATACGAGTTGACTGAGCCAAGTAAACATATTTTTAGGTAAGAACACGTATTGTGCTCTATAAAATCAGAAACAGTCTGAATTACAGGTAATTATGAAATGTAAAATATTTGGTGGTTGGATGGAAAAGATTAAGAGTTACAAAAACTTTAAAGAAGGAAGTTCAGAAACATTGGATACATTTTAAGAAAAAAGAACAACACTAAAATGCATGGAATGAACACCTGGAATTGGCAAAAACAAAGGAACCCAACCTAGTGAGAAAAAAGGTGAAAAGGAGCAAAGAGATGTTATTACCTTGTCCCGGTGTACTGACTGATCTCTGAGGAAAGGAGCTCTACTTATTTTGTTTAATATAATTAGGTCCCCTCTCCCCCATAATAAGAGCATTGAGCATAAAACCTTTAAAAAAGTTGAACTCCTGATGCTGCTTGTTCTTTTGTAAACTAGAGATATATGTGTGTCCCATTATCACATATTTAGCCAACAGATATGGTAGAAGAACTTAGCTTCCACATGGTTACAATTAAAATAAAATACTGGATCATAATTATTCTTCAGTGCAAGGGCCACAGTTTCCCTATTTAGAAGGATAACAGTGCAGAAATTCTCCCTTAACTTCTCTTTCTATTGAGAACAATAACAATAATTAAAATTAATACTATTATCTACGCTGCCTTGATTCAGCCTTCACCATTCTTCATCTGGACAGTTATAAGAGCTTTCTAACAAAGTTATTTGCATTCAGTCTTATCCTATATGATCTGCTCACTACACATGTGTTGTGTGGTCTTTCTGCAACTGACATCTAACCATGTTATTCTCATAAACAAAATCATTGATTGCCTCTTTATTGTACCAGCATAAAGTAAAACTCCTGAGCATGACATCCAAAGCCTTCCAACAATCTGTTCAATTTAGCTCCTATCTACGTTAGCACAGTCTTGTTCTCTCCTTCATTTGCCTTATGGTCTAGAGAAGCCAAATTTGTTATCAATTGCCAGGAGTCATGCTATTTCCACCACAATGAGAGAACAATTACTCCTAACCCCCCCCCCCCCTTGGCTGAACTTCTCATTCTCCAATCGTCCATCTGGTGAACACCAACTCCTGTGTTCAAGGACTTAGTTGAAATGTTGTCTCCTCTGAGGAGCTTCTGTTGACCTATTCTAGCAAAATTTGGTACGTCCTTCATAGGTTATACCTCCACGTCAAATTTTAATCTAGCAAGTATCAGTTTCCTATAATTATTTACTTATATAAGTGCTTTGAAATTAAATGTGAGTACCTGGAGGACAGAATTTTTCCTTTTATTATATCTTATGTGAACAGAGCTCAGCATATGGTAGGCTTATAAGAATTGTGTTGACTAATAAATGAATAAGACTCAACATTTAGGAAAACTCTGATGACATCTTTTTCACGTATTATGAAGCTACTTTGGACTTCATGAAGTTTTATAACTTTAATCCTCTAAGTAAATTTCAGCAGCAGACTTTTTTTTTCTTCTGAAACAAAACTACACAACTCTGCTACCTGCAAATTAATTGTAGGTATAGTTGTAATTCTATCTAGAATTAAATGACCACAATTACTTACCCATCAACATGTAGTGGAGGACCAACTTTAAAAATTTTTACAGATTAGCTGTAATTTGTTCACAAAGTGAATTTTCTACCCTTTACAGGTAGAGAGTTCTTCAGAAGCTCAGTTTTCACTTACAATCTAATTACTCTAAACATGTACTTTAATCCATCTATCCAGTGATTATTGAGCTAATATTTAAAATGAATTTGGTGAGGGATATCAATGTTAAAAGTAATAGTTATTTATGCTTTCTAGAAATTGATAGCACGGACTATTAGGATCTTTTCCATTTCATAATTAAAACAAGCAGAAACTAGAATGTTTCCACCTTTCATTTCCTCTCCTCACAATAGGACCTGGAATTCTTCAAAAATACCCTTATTTGAAAAGATTCTTAAGACCCACATTGCCATGATTATTTCAATTTTCAGTACTCCAACTTTTACAAAGTCCCTTCTAAAAAGAAGCAGTTATATACCAAGATACTGTTCTAAATGCAAAGCATTGATGCTTTGATTTCTCCACTTGAAAAAATATAGATAGTATTTTTTTATAATTATTTGTAAAATCTGCTTCATATGAGTATATCCCTAAGATTTACTTTATTCTTAACCCTTGTCCTTACCCTGGAGTGAGACTCAGATGGGTAGATTTTGGGTAAGGTGTCTGTTGAAAATATCACTTGTTATTTTTTGTAATATAATTTCAATAGCATGTTTTCCGCTTTTTCATTTTTTTCTGATGTTTTTTTCACTATCTAGAAAATTCTTATAATAATCAAGTTTTAGCCTATATATTGCATACCCCTCTACATATTGTCTAATTGGTATAGGAAAAATGGAATTATCTCCCCCTCTGCTAGGTTATATTATGCCTCCATTAATTAATCATAAGTTTGCAATAGCTCTTTTTCTTTCTTTTTTCACAACCATAATTCCTTATTGGCTCATATTTATCTTGCAGTAAAATAAGACAGTTTTTATAATGAGCAATAATTGTTTTGCAATATAAAGACTTTGATTAATCTTTATTGTGCTGTGAGAGAATAACAAAGTTAATGTTTGCTTTTAAAAATACATTTATTCAACCATTGACTTGTTCATTAGCCACTTTGGGGGCATCTATTTTGTGTGCATTGCAGAAGAATTTCTTTTCAAAGTGGTTAGACAACTAAATCAGATAACTATATAAAAACATTTCATTATTTAGGGGAAAGCTTTTATTTTTTGTGTATTATCTAGATCTCTCTTTAAAAGCAAATAGAATTATGGGTAATTTTCAGTACTCTGAATAAGAATAAAGTTGCTGGTGTTAAATATGATATATTCTGTGCAAATAATTTCTCATGGTCTTCATATTATAGAGAATTCTAATAAAGAAATTATTGCTAAGGGGAGAAGCAAAGGGCAGTTCAGGGATGGTAAGTTGTTGAAAAACAAACCCAGTAGCATTGCTAACATATTAAAGATGATACAAGGAAGCGAGGATTAATTTTATTTATTTGTTTGAGAATCCAACCACTTTTCTATTCAACTTTTCCTGTTCTATTTTATATTATTATAAATAAATAATAATAATTTAGAAATAAGCCTGCTTAAGCTTTCCCTTCTGGTTCCCATCTTTCATCTTTGTCCCATTTTATCATTGATTAACCTGCTCCAGTACCTATCTGTTCCGTCTGTATACACCCACCAATGACTTAACCTGGTTCTGCAGCAATTTCACAGTATGGCCATAGATCTACAAACAGGAAGTAATATAGATTAAATGAAAACACTTTTATATACTCTGAATTCTGCGATTTATTAGCTTTACTATTTTGGACATGTCGCTTGACCACCAAAAATATAGATTTCTTCATCTGTAAAACTGGGGAGTAAACAAACTCATGAAGTTGTTGTGAAATTTAAAGGAACTACATAACTAAATAATATATGGTAGCTAATATTTTCATTATTACTTTTCTTGTCATTCTTAAAATCCAGTACAGGGGACAGATTTATTCCATTGTTTCCTAGTCCTATCTCATGAATAAACTTTCTTGAACACACCATGTGGACATCTATTGTTTTTTTGCCCTCCTTGCTCCCATACTTCTCAGGTATTGTGCTTCATGGATCTCACATTCTTGTCATTTTAATCAACTTTACTTGGACATTTGCTATGTTCTTACATGTCCATGGCCATTTGGTCATACTTAGTTTAACAACAGGAATCTGATATGGGTTTAGCAATTCATCTAAACCTATTATAAATTACTTTGGATCTTTCAGGTTTTTTCTTTGTTTGGTTTGCTTTGGATTTGTGAATAAAGAACAGTCCCTTCCCTAATGTGCCTAGGAAGCATTTTATAAATATTTGCTAAATAAATGATTGAACATATTTATTAAGCATAGTTAAATGGAATAAGAAATGTCTTAGGATAAGGCAATTACCTGTTATACATTCTGGAAATTTGTAGTAGTCTTCTTTAGATAAATAAATTTAATTTCCCCCTTTATTTCAATAATGTGTGAATCACAACTTACACTAGAATAGGATATCTAGAATTTATTTATACTCTATAAACTAATAGTAAACAAGAGCTCAGTTTTCTTCAAACTATAAATATTTGATTTTTTATATTAGGCAAGAATGTTATGAATTGTACAGAGAACGGACTGAAGACAGGGAAATGTTGAGGTAAAGGAGCATTTCTAAATTTTTGACTTGCAGTATGATTTATTCAAATTTTGCCTTTTGTGTATTTCGTTCACAAAAATAAGAAAGACACTGAGGTCTATGAGAAATATGAACAAGGTTTAGGTTTGACAGTCAATTGATTATGACTGATTGGTGACTTCATCATTGGCAATTTGATCTGTTTTCCAGTTCTCACAATCTGCTCGTCCAGCTGTCCAAGGAATGCTGCTGAAGTAAGCTGTCTTCATTTTCTCTCCCATCTGTTGTTTTTATTTTTAGCCTCTAATTATGAAATGAGGTCCAGGAAAATGGAAAGATTTGCAATATGCCACAACCACGGTAAGTTTTTTATTGTCGTATGTAAAAGTGGTTGGTCATGTGGTGTAAGAACACTGGGCAAGATCTCACATGACCAGGATTCTTATTCCAGCTTTATCACCAACTAGACAAATAACATTAGTCAAACATTAGGTAACTCTGCTGCTCTGAGATTTAATTTTAAAGGGGCTAGCTTGGTGCAGATTCTGGATAAAGCAAAAATTTAACTAAACCTTAAGAAATTACTCTCATGGAGGTCTAATGATACAAAAACAGAATAAAAAAAAAAAAGAATATGCCTAAGTTTGGTACTGGTAACAATAAACATATAGACCAAAGGAACAAGATAGAAAGTCTAGAAATAAAGTCACACATATACAGTCAACTGATCTTTGACAACAGAGCCAAAAATGTACAATGGGATAAAGATTGTCTGTTCAACAAATTGTGTTGAGAAAACTGAATATCCACATACAAAAGGATGAAATTGGACCCATATTTTACAGCATACAAAAATATCAACTCAAAATGGATTAAATATATATATATATACATAGATACACATATATATTATATTACATATAGTATATATTATCTATAGTGTATATAGTATATAGAACATATAGTATATATAGTATATATTACTATATATAGTAATATATAGTATATATATGTGTATATATGTATCTATATCTATATCTATATCTATATCTATATCTATATCTATATCTATATCTATATCTATATCTATATATATATTCCAAAAGAATTGAGCTCAAGGTCTTAAAGAAATACCTGCCACAATAATCAAGATGTGAAAAAAACTAAATGTCTATCAGCGAATGGATAAAGAAAATGTGGTATATATGAAAGGTCAAATGTTATTTAGTCTTTAAAAAGAAGGAAATTCTGTAATATATGACACCATGGATGAACCTTGAGGACATTATGATAAGTGAAATAAGTCAGTCACAGAAAAATAAATGCTGTATTATCCTACTTATATGAGGTATTTAAAATAGTCAAACTCATAGAAACAGAAATTAGAATGGTGTTTGCCAGTGAATGGGGTTGAGGAGAAATGGGAAGATGACATTTAATGGGTATAAAATTTCAATTATGTAAAGTGAAATAAATTCTAGAAATCTGCTATACAACTCTGTGCGTATAGTTAACAATACTGTACTGTACACTTAAAATTGGTTAAATAAATAAGTACTAGAAATTTAATTTACATGATTAAAAGCACAACTATAGTACATTGCATATATATATATATGACGTGTGATCAAACAATGTGGTGAATGTTTAAAAAAATTATTATAATAAAAGATTCATTGCCATTAATCATCCTCAAAATATTCCCCATCACTTTGAACACACTTATCCCATAGTTCTTGCCACTTTCGGAAGCAGTTCTGGAAGTCCTCTTTCCTGAGTGTCTTTAGTTGCGCTGTCATGGCTGCTTGGATGTCCTGAATCATCTTGACTTTGGGGTAGAGCCAGAAGTCGCATGGTGCCAGTTCTGGTGAATAAAGTGGATGAGGACACACCCTAATATTTTTACTTGACAGATGTTGCTGAACCAGAAGCAATATGTGACACAGAGCATTTTCATGATGGAGGATGATTTATGGCACACTTTAAAACACACCTCTCAACTGTAGCTCAAACCTAAATGACTGTACCAAACAAATTGAAACTTGTCACACACTCTTCTTAAGGTTCCATGCACCACTTCCCATATTGAAGATCCCTGCCTTTCCACTGGATGGAATTTGGCAGCAGCATTCACTGTATTTTTTGATCACACCATATATATTATATATTAATATATATCAATATATATTAATATATATTATATATATTAATATATAATATATATTGATATATATTGATATATATTAATATATATATAATATGTTATTAAAAGAGTAAATTCCAAGAGTTCTCATTACAAGGGGAAAAATTATTTTCTCCATTTATTTTTTCAGTTTTCCTTTCAAATTTATTTATGTACAATTCTTTTCCAAAGTGACTGTAAGTACCGTGCTTCCCAGATAATAATACCTAGCCAGACAATTAGCTCTAATGCATCTTTTGGAGCAAAAATTAATACAAGACCCGGTCTCACTATAATATAAGACAAGGTCTTATACAAAACTGGGTTAACATAATATAATATAATATAATATAATATAATATAATATAATATAATATAATATAAAATACCTAGTCTTATATAAGACCGGGTTTTATATTAATTTTTGCTCCAAAAGACGCATTAGAGCTGATTGTCTGGCCAGGTCTTATTTTTGGGGAAACACAGTAGGTGTTTAAGAACATTTGTGCCCCAAGTTCTCATATCTTGTAGATAGATATTGAGTGAAGCTTGTCTGAATCCATTAGTACATAAACTTGATCTAAAGTTAAGATTGACCTTAGCCGAGTTACTTTTTACTTACATTTCTACTGTGTTTTCCCAAAAATACCACCTAGCCGGACAATCAGCTCTAATGCATTTTTCAGAGCAAAAATTAATATAAGAGCCGGTCTTATAGTAAAATAAGACACGGTATAATATAATATAATATAATATAATATAATATAATATAATATAATATAATATAATATAATATAATATAACATTATATAATACTGGGTCTTATATTTTATTGGTTTTTGCTCCAAAAGATGCATTGGAGCTGATTGTCCAGCTAGGTCTTATTTTCGGGGAAACATAGTACGTATGGCCAGGAAAAGAGAGATTCTGATTAATCACAGAGTCTTGTGATGTATACCTTTCTAATAACAATAAATACTGATGGAAATTTACTGTTTACATAGTCTCATTTGGGGTGGAATCTATCTCATCTGGTAGTATCTTACTTCAGGAATAAACGGATTGAGGCCTAGTGAGTGCTTTGCCTAAAGTCACAGAACTAGTGAGTAAATTGTATCTATATAAAATGTTGAATGTTAACTAAACTTATTGTGCTAATCGTTTTGCAAT
The DNA here is from genome assembly GCF_057876585.1 of Rhinolophus sinicus. Lineage (NCBI taxonomy): Eukaryota > Metazoa > Chordata > Mammalia > Chiroptera > Rhinolophidae > Rhinolophus > Rhinolophus sinicus. The sequence continues at coordinate 136,805,416 of NC_142517.1, forward strand.
ATATGTAAGTCAAATCTTTATGCTGTACACTTAAAACTCATTCAGTGATATGTCAATTATATCTTAATAAAACTAGAAAAAAAAGAAAAACAGAAGAATACAAAAAAGTTTAAGATGATAAATCTTATGGTGTGTTCTTACCACAATTAAAAGAAGGAGGAGGAGAAGGACAAAATGGATAGTAAACCAAATGACCAGGGGAAGTGTTCAGGTTTAATGCAAAACTATTGTCTATACAAACAACTGATTGAATAAGGTTACATTAATTAATTGATTAATTCAATAAAATGTTTAAAGTGCTATTACATATGCTACTAATTAACTACCAGGCCTTTTCAAAGTTATTTTAAAGTCATAAAATACTTAAAAAACAAAATGAAATTTATCAGCATTACATAATACTTTAGTCCTAACAAATGTCCTTTCTAAATAAAATAGACCTGGAGATGATAGGAAACATGGTTCACTTGTGCACCTGACATTGGATTCAAGAGTTTGGGGCATAAAGTTTACAGAAGAAACAGAGTAGTGCCTGGGATGAAGGACTTTGGGTGCCCTGGTGGGAAATCAGAATTTATTGTAAACATAATCTGGAGACATTGAAGTGTTTCTAACATAGGGGGGTCACATGATTAGATTATATTTTAGAAATATTGTTCTGCTTGAAAACATAGAAAATGGGTTGCAGAAAATACAATAGTAAAATTGGAAAATTATATAGCAAGGAGTTCTTATGAATCCTTGCCTTATAAATTTTGCCTTTTAACTCCTGGCAAAAGATGATGATAGTCTAAACTAAGAGAGTGGGAGTGGATATCTAGAGAAACTGGGGGAAAAGAGACATTCTTAAGAAGTTCAAGGAACAAATCTTGGTGAATGGTTTATTCTCAGATTCCGTTTCAAAATATTCCATTCTCTCATCTTTCCTCTGAACCTTAGTTACTGAATGTACATTTAAAATCACCTTGATCTTTATTGTTAAAATAAAAATAAAAAATTTTTTTTATTCCAAAAACATAAGTATTTTACATTGATGCTTATTCTATTGAAAATTTGAATTATCATTGACACAAACATTACAGTAGGTGATATTTCAGGAAGTAGGTTCTACATGAAGTAAAGACATGATATTAAACATTAGTATGCAAAAAAATGAGGAAGTATATCAGACTGGAGAAAACTTCTGATGAGTAGTTCTGGCAAAATTGAATCAAAGCAAAACCAAAACGAGTTTGATGCTTATACTGTGGTGATATTGGATGAGATTTTTTAATGCCATACGTGGGGATTCATATTTAGTATATGATTAGGAACCATTTGAAATATGACGAAAGTGACATTTTTGGAAGAATAGTATAGCAGTTCCTCGAATAACATTGTTTTGTTCAACGTCCTTAATAATGTTGATGAGATGTCATGGGAACTTAAATATTGTTTAAATCAATTAGCCTATGGTAAAACTGGTTTTGTTATACATTGTTTCACTTAAAGTGGTAGAATCTGTTGGCGGCATTAAGTGAGAACTTACTGTATTTGCAAACAAGATTTGCCTATTAATTGAGAGTTGACTATGTATTAAAGAGACTTACCCAGTTTTAATATAAATTTTATTAGAACATATAAGCTGTATATAAGAAATTTAAATTGAATATATTTTCCAAAATGGAACTGCTTTTAAATATCACCTAGTAAATTTATCTTTGACAATCACTATTATACAACATTTACTTTTTCCAGACCAGGAATGCAAATGGCTATTTCCTGTCTTTTAGAATCTATGGGCCTAAAACGGATGACAACAATAGTAAACATAAATACAGAACAGCAGGCAAATGAATCTCCACTATATACAAATCCCGAGAGGCAATGAATTGAAAGATTAGTTGAAAGAAAATGAATTCAATGAGGAAGAGCTTATATTTTATAAATGATCCTATGCAGGAAATTAAATACGTATAAGTAGATATGAGACAAGAATTGGAAATGTTCTTTGGGTATCCCTTGCAACATTTCCAGTGTCTATAATGGTATTCATTGTAGAGCACTTTCATATCTATTATCCCTCTTTTTAAAACTTTCAAGTACATTAAAAGTGATTTACATATTATACATATTTACAATCCAACTCCCATGAGCCAGTCCAACAAAATTTTTAACAAATTGAATATCAATTACTTAAACCTGAAAAACTGTATGCCAAAAGTTTGTGTCCCTTTACCTTTTTATTCTCTTGTTCTGTTTTATTAATTGATTAATGAATTTATTTCTGGAACATTTGTCTCTGAGCCTTTTATAGTATGTATATGCTACTCAAAGTATAAATATTTATCCTCAAATTGTAATTAGCATATCCTTCTTTTCCCCTGAAATATTTTTTTCTTTGTAACTGTAGTTTATTTTTGTTTTATTTTAATTTATTTTTCTACTAAAGTAACTAGGTCCAAAGTCTTATGTTCTACCACCTTCAGAGGTTGAATTGTTTGATCCTCTCCCCACCCACTCCCTTTTTCTCTCAAGCACATACATTTTCTTTAAACCCAAACTTTAGGAAGATTTTTAAAAGTGATATACCATCTCCTGGTGTTATGTTGATTTCTTTTTTCCTCTTAGATAAATAAGTTTTGAAGTTTCACTTCCTTACGTTATTCTTTCCTAATCACTATCAATGCACAAATTGTGTTTACTTCTTTGCTCCTTGTGCCTCTCACTTTCTCATCTTTATAGGACAGACCCTTTTCACAACCTGTCCTTTTTCACATTCTTAACTTCCCTTTTCATGGAGTACTCCCTACACCAGAGGCCCAACATGAATAGGAAGAATTAGAAATTTACCCTTTAGCCGTTGTCATCTTCCTTTCAAATGCTGAAACTGGGAAATTACTCAACTGCAACACAAATCTGTCCTGATTTTGACAAACTTTGCGCCTTCAGTGTCAAGTACATAAGCTGTGGCTAGCATGAATTGATCCTGCTGTTCCAGAAGAGAGTCTGCAGCATTCTTCATGGGGCTGATATTCATTAAACATCACTAATATTTGAGACAATTAATACTTGCCTATGTGTGAACAGCAGGTGGCACAGAACTTGAAGAAACTTAGCATGCTTTTATTCCCAAAATTTATTTGCTTTCCTCTTTCTGTCAACAGGTATGATGGGTATTTTCACTGCTCCGTCTTCAGCTTTAATAAACACATGCATTTATGTATCAAATATCTGACTTTTTGTTTTTTTCTGTGAGCATTATTCAAAATTCCCTGACATGAATTCTATCTTTTAAATATTCTCCCCTTTCTTTTTCTCAATCAGGCTAACAAAATGTCAGCACAAAGTTCTATATCATGACTAGAACTGGCTTATTGTTGTCTCTTCTTCATCTTTGCACTGTACTACTTTCGAATGTGCAATGCATGTTCCTGCAAGAGAGCTTTCAGTTCATAATGAGAGTGGAAGCTAAATGGGCCACTTAACCTCACTCCCCTTGTCACACTCATTGCACTCCAAACCCGCCCATGTAGATGGAGGATGTCTGTCACGTTGGCAAACAGCATTTTAGCATCAAAGACATTATTCAGCATGTCTTTCTATTTTCTTAAAGAGGACATAATTATTTGCTTGTTCAAACATAATTAAGTAGCCCTTCTATTTCTCCTTTGAAAAACATTGAGATTTGTCATCAGCCAATTGAACAGGTTTTTGTTGATGTCATTGCTGTTGTTGTGGTTGAAAGTTGACCACTTCTGCTCTAAAAGTCCTCTAGTAAAACATTCTAACATTACCAGGCATAATTGGGATTTAATGATACTTAATAAAGCCTTCCAACTCCAGATCATTTCTGGCCCCTAGAATTTTGGCACTATTTCAGGTGTGTAAAATATGCTTGGGAAATCTGAACAGTCTTTGATACCTCCCAAATGGGTGTCTAGAGCTGTAACTCTTAGTAACAAACATCTCTCTGCTCTCCCATTAAAAACTGCACACCTACACAACCCCAGCTCAAACATAGTTTTGACATCTTCACACCCGAGCGTACTTCCCTCTTTAAAATTTTCTCCTCCTGAATTTCTTTACATTGAAATATTAATGTAGCACATCCTAAAAATAGGTACTGTCTGAGCACTTTATATATTTTAACTCCTGTGATCCTCAGAACATCTTGTGACGTAGATACTATTATTATTTTCATTTTACAGATAAAGAAACCACAACACAGAGAAGTGCTTTAACTTGCCTAGTGTGAAGAGCTAGCAGGTAACAAAAGACATTTGAATGCTGAGTTGTGGCCTTCTTGATAAATTATTTTCTTTGTGTAGTAAAAAAAATAAAAAATAAAAACAAATCTTTAAATATTTGGTAAATGTAAAGAACCCCAAATCCCAGAAACCTGCATCAGAAAGTGTTTGAATTTTATATGTTGACACAAATGAGAATATTTTTTAATTAAAAACATTTTAGCATATTTGCATTATCAAATTTATATACTTAATCTTCTAATACTATTTTTAAAAGTTTGTGTTTCTTCCTTTTTTCTCTTTTAAGATGTAGGATACAATTTCTTTTGTTTTCTTTCTTTACTTATTTAAAAGGTTTAAAAAAAAACCTTTGTAATTTTGGCATTTTAAAATAAAAACCTTGAACCTACCTTTCTCTTACTATTACAGTTGATATGTTATATATTGATCCTTCTTAAAGAAGAAAAAATTAGCACATTTATTTTCCTTCTCTACCTATAAAAATTTTCAAATTTTAATATAATTTAATATTTCAGCTTCAAATTCAGTTTCTTTTTAAATTATGTATCTCTTTATCCCCAAATGAATGTGGCATTTGTGTTTAGTTTGTTTAACCATTATGTTTAAATTACTTCATGATGACCATGGGACTTCTCTTATCATGACTACCTTATTCTTAACTTCTTAATTTTGACACAGCTTTAATACAGTTGCATATCTCAGACAGGAATATGTCTGTGAAGGTTTTTCCCTCCTTGTAAGAATATAAAAATTACACTGTTGAGCCATCTGTCTGAGAATGTTCTTCTTTTTCTGTCAATCATAACAGTTACAGAGTTCCTAGTGGTAATATTTCACATGAAACTCTTTTGATATTTCAATGTCTTCTGGAGTTAGTAATAGAGAGAGTTTGAGGTCACCCTGATTTTATTCCTACATATGTATACTTGTTTTGTTTTCCTGCTTCTCTGTCCTTAAGAATTCTATTAATCTATGCATTTCAAAAATTTCACCAGGCTATCAAGATATTGGTAAATTTAACTAATAAACCCACAGAATGAAGTTATTAAAATAATATGTCGATTCTAGGTCTTCTACTATTACGTCTATCCTGTTGTCATATATGTGTTTTATATATTTTTCTTTAAGTAAATTACTTATAAATTATATATGTGCTCATTTTTGATAATACTCATCTCGTCTTTCTCTTAATATCTTAGCCTCTTCTGAATGTTGGGCAAACTATTCAAATTTTTCTCCTATTCTAATGATTTTATTTCTTGCAGGGATCCTTATTTATTTAAATTTGTGTTTTATTTTATTTTCTCTGTTTCATTTATTTCTTAAAAATCTCCTCTTTTTTTTGTCATATATCACTTTGCTTTGCAGTCCAAGATTTCTTGAATTTTGTTTTTAAAATTCAGGTGACTTCTAAAATTATTTTGTGTTTTCTTCAGTAAAAATATGCCCCATTGTATTCTTTTCCTCTATATGTTATGCAATACTACTGTTCTCTATACTGCAATATTTATCCATTGTTTCCTAAGAGATTTGGTATTGTTTTTTAATTACTAAATATAGAAAAATCTAGCAGAGCCATGTACTTTGGTATTCTTCCTCCCCCCTTTACTGACATCCTTCTAGATTTTATGATGAAGTGCAGGTTAAACAGTAAAATCCTTAGTAAAGTCTCAGGGTTTTGTAGTTGTTAAAGCCGGAATTCCTGTAGCAGTTCTGTACTTACCTGATTGTGGGGAAAATAATTTTTTTTCTTTTATAAATTGTCAAATTTTAAAAGTTTTATCTTGTTAGGAAAAATATATGAAAAAACATATTCCTTTCAGACTGCTCTGCTCCTAAGGATCTGCCATTATCTGCTTATTATACCATAGACTCCACTTTCCAGGATACAATGAACACAGGTGCCTATTTACTTCTCTAAAACTGCATCACATTTAAAATAAAGATATTCAAGAATTCTGTTTTGGCTATGATGCAGTAACTGGGACTAAACTTGCCATCACACAGTAAACAATTATAACACTGAAAAAAAAAAGAAACAACCGTCTTTAGACATTGGTCCATAGTCAAATCAATGTAATTATACCTGAGAAAAGGAATGCAGAAGAAGTGAGTGCAAATATAATCTAGGCCACCTTTCTATAGGCACTTCCCAGACTGTAGTGTAGTTTAGAGAGAGGGATTCAATTTTATATCTATATATAATCAATAAAAATTGGTGGAAAAAATAGATATTAAATATTTAAGGATAAACTTAAATTTTGTGCAAAATATTGCTTAGGGTAATTAAAAATGACAAGGTAAATTGAGCTATGAACTAGATTTATGAATTGAAAACTAATTGTTAAGTTTATTCATAAAAATTATGTATAAATTCAATGAAATTCTAATCATTACCCAGTAGGCATTTTTGTCTATAGAAACTGAGAAGATTCTAAAATATGTAGAGAAATAAAAGGGCCTGAAATGGTCCAAATTTTTTTAAATGAAAGAACAAAATTGAAAGATTATACTACCTAATTTTATGATAATTATAAATCTATAATAATTAAGACAGAGTATATCAGACATAATTGATTATATCAATTAAATAGAGATTTCAGAAATAGACTCACTCATATGTGATCAATTTAATTTTGAAAAAGGCACCAGTCATTCAATAGAATTTTCAACAAATTGTGCTTGAAGCCATGGCTGAATCTCAAAAACAGCATATTGAGCAAAAGTAGCCAAATAGAAAGGAGCACATCTTTTATTATTCCATTTATATAAAATTTTAGACAAAGTTAATTTAGTTCATAGTGACAGAAAACAAAGAGAAACAAGAGAGCTTATGTAGTGGAAATTTTTAACATCTAGCTCTGATAGTGGTTACTCAAGTATATATGTTTTATTGTATTTTCCTATGTATAACCATGTCAGAAAATTGTTCATGCATATCTCAGGGGAGTCTGCTTCTGTAGAGCAAGTTGCCTGCATTGTAAGGGACTGATATTCTGGGTGGATATGAGTTAATCTTGTGCAATTTTTCCTTGCGTAGCTTTCCTTTATCATTTTTGAAGTTTAATAGGTTGCCAATGTCTATTACTAGTTTTCAAGGTTATTGCAATTTGGCATTTTGTTGTTTACTGTCATGTACACATTAAAAGAAAACTGACATTGCTAACTAGCTGCCATCCACACTTGAGTGTAGTTTTCTTCTCTCAAACCCAAGGGAATTTCTTTGCATTCATATGGACAAAGGCTGTTTATTCCATTGCTTCATTCATTTGGAACCCTGAGACTCTCCAGTTGTTCATGCCTTAAGTTCATATTGCATACATTTGGTAAGTTTGCATAGCTATGACTCTTTCATCAAGTATTTGCACATATTTCTCTTTACCTGAACTCTTGCTGTGTTCCTGTTTTTCACACATTTTGAATTTTCAAGCTGCCTCTACAGCTTCTCTGTGTCTGAAAGACTAATTCTAGTTTTTAGCTTCTATTTACCTAAACGGAGACATCATAAAGTCTTTTAAAATTAAACATAAAACTACAAACACCTCAATAGAAAAACTGACAGAACAGGCAAGTTCTGTCATAAATATAACCATAAATATGAAAGGACTTAACCTCATAAGTTATCAAAGGGATGTAAATTACACAACAAGATATCATATTTGCCTATTGTCAGGAAAAAATAAAAATATTCATTGTTTTAAAAGCTGCAAGGAAAGGAAGCTGCTTGTAGGAATATACATTGTTTTCTGAATGAAAAATTTAAATAGATATTTTTTAACCTTTAAAATGGGTATTTTTCTTTTGCCCAGAAATTCTACATCTAGTGATTTATTCTATGTAATCAGACAACGGAACAAATATAGACATTTACCACAATGTTTTTTAAATGGTAAAAATCCCTATATTTCTAATAAGGGAAGTAATTGATGGTTCATCACATAAATGATATCTGTTGAGTGATAGTTTAGAAAGCTGTTTATCTAAGAATATAGTTCACATACATGTCATGATTTTTGTTTTAAAATGCACATGTTTAGCGAAAACAATCTAAAAATATTATAACTACACTGAAATGTTAATCACTAATATCTATGTTGTGAGATTAAGGATATGTTTATTTTCTCTTGTTCATTTTTTTTTTTTTTTTTTTTTTTGCATTTTGAAAAAACTCTGAAGTCCACATAGAGTATTACTTTTGTATTCAGATTTCAGGCATATGATTAACCTGTATTCCACAGGCCCAATTTATACCTCTTAGGTTTTTTGCTATCTGCCTGCATTTGGTCTCATTTACATTCATCCATACTATTATCTGTTATATTACTTAAGAGGAAAAAAATCATCATATGATTTCTCCAAGATGTTCTGGTGACTCCATTGTCCCCAAGGTAGGTTCAAACTGCTTGCATAGTGCATAAGATCCTTCATATTCTAGTTCCAATTTAATTTACCTCTTCAGCCTTATTTTCAGTCACTGTTTCAATCCTACTACAGTTATATTTTGGTCTCAGCAAAGCCCAGATGATCACCTTTCTCAACCTGATGGTTTTGTGCATGCAATTTCCTATGCCTAGAGCATCATTTTCTTTCATATGTTTATGCCTGGCATACTACCCATTCTTCATATTCGGGTAAATTGTATATGCCTGTTGAAAACTTCCCTAACTATGCCAGGCCATTTCCTTCTCTGTCCATACACAGCATGTTGATCATACTTTTTTATAATCATCATTTGAGGTATTTTTAAATTAAATATCTGTTTAAAAACTAAGGGGTAGAGAGAAGAGAATTAGTATTATATTTTTGCATTGTCAGAACCTAGCATGTAGAACTTAGTACATCATAAACTGCATTACATATTTGTGGAAGGGAAAAGAAAAAGAGGACTAAAGTTAATATCAAAATGAGAAAACTGAAATGCACAGAAACAAAACTATTAATCACAAACAGTTTTGCTCCAAAACGGTGACATAATAGACTCCTCAACTCATTTTCTTCCAAGGACACATAGATTGTATAACTACACATGGAGTAATTCCATCTGAAAGATTCCCAGAAACTATCTGAGCAACTACTATAGGAAAGAGAAAATACCCACATCAAAACATGTGTTGGCTAACCCTCAACCACTAGGAGCCACTAAAAACAAAGAAAGAAGCTTAGACAACCACGTAGTTTAAAGGACAACTAAGAAGTAAGGCAGAGTTAAATGATAAGGTTCATCACAAAGCCACTCCATCAAGACTGGAAGAAGTGGTTGTTTAATGCATAAAAACAAAGAGAGTCAAGGAAAATGAAAAACAAACAAAGAAATATATTTAAAAAAAAACAAGAAAAAGATAAAATTCCAGAAACAGACAATCTGAAACAGAGATAAGTGATTTACCAGACGAAGAGTTCAAAATAGTTGTCATAAAGATGCTCATCAAAGTCAACAATGAATCAACAAAATAAGAATTCAACAAACAGATAGAAAATATAGGAAAGTACTAACAGAAATGAAACAACTGAAGAATACAATAACTTAACTAAAAAATACAATAGAGTCATTCAAGAACAGCCTAGGTAAGTGGAACAAAGGATCAATTAATCAGAAACAGGGAAGTGGAATTCACTCAATCAGAGCAGCAAGAAGGAAAAATAATGAAAAGATCGAAGATAGCCAAAGAGACTTATGGGACATTATCAATCAAGCCAATATTTTCATTATAGGTTCCAAGAAAAACAAGAAAGCTTATTTGAAGAAATAATGGCCCAACACTCCCCTTATCTGGGAAAAAAACAAACAACCAAACCAAACAAAACAACAATAAAAAATTAAAAAACAAAAAACAAAACAGCAACAAAGACTTCCAGATTCAGAAAGCCCAGAGAGTTCCCAATAAGGGAAACACAAAGAGACCCACACAGAGACACATGATAATTAAATTGTCAAAAGTTAAAAATAAAGAGAGAATCTTGAAAGCAGCAAGAGAAAAAAATTAAATAAAAGGAAACTTTGCAGGTTAAAAGGAATCACATGATATATTCAAACTGCTGAAAGGGGGAAAAAGAAACACCAACCAAGGATACTCTGTCTGCCAAAATTATAATTCAGATTTGAAGGAGAGATAAAGAGTGTTCCATATCAGCAAAAGCTGACAGAATCCATCACTACAACCAAACCTGTCTTATAAGAAATGTTGAAGGGGCTTCTTTAAGCTGCAACAAGATAAGTATAATTAGTAACAGAAAAACACATGAAAGCATAAATATCACTGGTAAAGTTAAATATATAATTAAATTCAGAGTACTTGAATTTTGTAATGATGGTAGGTAAATCCTTCAAAAATATACTATGAAACTTAAAACACAATAGTATTAAAAATAACTATAACTGCTAGAATTTTTCATGGATGCACAAGGTAAAACAATGTAAAATTGGGGGATGAAACAAATGCAGTTCTAAGAAGTTCTTGCAATAAATGCTTATGTCAAGAAACAAGAAAAGTCTTTAATAAACAACCTAACTTTACACCTCAAGGGACTAGAAAAAGAAGAACAAGCAAAACCCAAAGTTAGTAGAAGGATGAAAATAACAATTAAGGCAGAAATAAATGAAATAGAAACTGAATGGACAATATAAAGAGTAATGAAATTAAAAGCTGGTTAATTGAAAAGATAAACAAAACTGACAAGCCTTCAACTAGAATCACCAAGAAAAATAAATAAGTAAGCAAATAAATAAATAAATAAATAAATAAATAAATAAATAAGACTCAAATAAATATCAGAAATGAAAGTGGTGATGTTATAATTGATACCACAAAAATAGAAAGGAACATAAGAGAATACCATGAACAACTGTATGTCAACAAAATAGACAATCTAGAACAAATTAATAAATTCCTAGAAATATACAACCTATCAAGACTGAATCTTGATGAAAGAAAATCTGAAAGGATCAATTAATAAGTAAGAAGATTAAACCACTAATCAAAACTTCCCAACAAACAAAAGTCCAGGACTGAGTAGCTTCACTAGTGAAGTCTACCAAACATTCAAAGAAGAGTTAACACTAATCTTTCTCAACCTCTTCCAAAAACTAAAAGAAGAGGGAAATCTTCCAAATTCATTTTATGAGGCAGCATTACTCTGATACCAAAACAGACAAGGATGCCACAAGAAAAGAACATTACAAGCCAATATCACTGATGCACATAGATTCTAAAATTCTCAACAAAAATTAGCAAATAGAATTCAATAATTCATTAAAAAGATCAGGTAACATCCATTAACTCAAGAAATAAGTCGGACAGAGAAAGACCAATACCATATGATTTCACTTATATATGGAATCTAAAAAACAAAATAAATGAACAAACAAAACAGAAAGAAAGAAACAAACAAAAAAAATCCATTAACTCAAAATGTATTAAAGACTTGAACGTAAGACCTAAAGCCATAAAACCCTTAGAAGAAAACATATGCGGTAAGCTCCCTGACCTGGTCTTGACAATGAGTTTTTTTAATCTGGTACCAAAAGCAAAAACTACAAAAACAAAAATAAACAAGTGGGACAAATTCAACTAAAACACTCTGCACAGCAAAAGAAACCATCAACAAAATGAGAAGGCAATCTACAGAATAGGAGAAAGTATTTGAAAACCATATTTCTGATAAGGGGCTAGTATCCAAAATACATAAAGAACTCATACAACTCAATAGCGAAAAAATTTAAAAATGGCAAAATATTTAAATAGACAGTTTTCCAAAGAAGAAATGCAGATGGTCAATGGGTACATGAAAAGATGCTCAACTTGATTAATCATCAGGGAAATGCAAATCAAAATGACAATGAAATACCACCTCACATCTGCTAAAATGGTGATTATCAAAAAGACAAAAAATTTAAAAAATAACAAGTATTGGTGAGGATGTGAAGAAAAGGAAACCTTATGAATTGTTGGTGGGAATGTAAATCTGTACAGCCACTGTGAAATATGGAGTTACCAACAAGTTAAGAACAAAAGTATCATACAATACAGAATTCCACTTTTGGGTGTTTATCTGAAGAAAAAACAAAAAACAACCAAACAAACAAAAAACACTAAATTGAAAAAGTATGTGAACTACCATGTTCATTGCAGCATTATTTACAATAGCCAAAACATGGAAAAAGCCTAAGTGCCTACTGATGGATGAATGGATTAAAAAAAAAAAAAAAAAGGTGTGTGCATGTATACATAATGGAATATTATTCAGCTATAAAAAGAATGAAATAGTGCCATCTGCAACAACCTGGGTCACATCAGGGTCACTATTCTAAATAAATAAGTCAGATAGAGAAAGACAAATATTGATCACAAATATATAGAATTTGAATTCAAAGAAACAGAAAAAAGATTAATAGTTATCAGGAGTAGAGTGTCAGTGTCAGGGAAATGGGTGGTCAAAAGGTACAAACTTCCAGTTATAAGCTAAATAATTCCTGAGGATGTAATGTACTGCATGTTGTCTATAATTAACAATACTGTATTTTATATTTGAAAGTTGCTAAGAGCCCAGATCTTAGAAGTTCTCATTACAAAGAAGAAAAAAAGGTGCCACCAGAGAGGTGATGAATGTTAACTAATGTTACTGTGCTAAGCATTTCCTAATATACTCATATACATATATCAAATTTTGTACACCTTAATTGTATGTCAATTATATATCAATAAAACTTGAAAAATTGTGAATCAGACATTAGAACTAGTAATTACCAGAATTAAATACAGTATTTAATGTTCTCTGATCGGTATTATTTTTCTTAAACCCATCTGTCTTTGCAGATGTGTTTCTATGGCATTACCTGTATTGAAAAATCAAACAAGGTTCTGAATGAGATTTGTAAATTCTAAAGCTATGAATTATCATTTTTAAAAACAAAATTGCATAGAAATTCATTAACTGCCTTTGAGGATAGCTGTTATTCACAATGTGGTATTAAACTATGTCTACTTGATACTTAAGTATAGGGGAAGGCTTTGTTTTAATCCTCAAGGCTTAATGATTGAAATGCATTTTTCCTTGTTCAGAGTAAAGACCAGATAAAATATGCTGCTTAGTTTTATTGAGGAAAATATTTCCTTCTTAGCTATTGTAAGATATCACATAATTTCTAGAAAGGTATCCACTAAAGCAAAATGGATCAATTTGCCAAAAATTAAATGAAGCAACACACAATCTAATCATCCAGGCAGAATGGTATTTTGCCTACCTAAATTCCTCTTGACATTTTCATTGGTTAAGGAATTACTCTTCACTTCATGAATTAAAGTTGTTTAGTGCTTCGGTGAAAACAGCTGCTGAGTCTTCTTCCTGAAGTGACTATTTGAAAATTGTAAATAAACTAGTATTTGAAAGTATTTATATATTCATTTGTAAATTATTAGGAAGTTTTAGTTGAAAAAGGTAGGCATTTTACATACTTTTTAAAAATTTCATGTACTACACATACAGTTTCTCATCACCATAGTGTTAAAAAAAAAATCTTCACTGATAGCATGACTTTTATAAATGAATTTCACTTAATTACTACATAAATATTTTCTTTTAAGAAAAATACAATCCCTTTTAAAAATCTGAAATCCCATTTATTTACCCCCAGAAATAAACACTGCTGTTCGTTTGATGAGATCCTTAAAAAACATTTTCATATAATGACTGAGTATAAAATATATACCATATTATTTTTTTACTTAAATACTCACATGATATGTTTTATGTCTCAATTTGCTTTTTTTCAGTTATCAGTCTGCATTTCTTTTAAACTATACATACTATGAATGTATTGTAGATTCTTTAGTTTTGCTTCTGCTGATAGAGACTTAGGTCATTTATTTACTTATTGTTGTTTATATCTAATAGTTTTTGAGGCTTCACTCTGTACCCTTATCCTAAGTAGTCTAAATAAATTACCTAATTTACTTTTCACAAGGATTCGATAAATAAATTGTTATTATCCCTACTTTACAGGAAAGGACCAGAAAGGTGAAATAATTGTCTTAAGGTCACACTGCTAGAAAGATGTAATTTCACAATTCAACCCCAGGAATTCTGACTCCAGAACTATGCTCTTCCCTGCTATTTTGTATGTTTTGATACTATTATTTGAAATGTTGACCTTCCATTCTCAATACACCAGTGGGGAAATCTGTAACTAAGCAATGATAAATTGATTAGATAGGCTGTAGTAAGAGAGAATATCAATTTGACACAGCCTTAAGAATATCTTAAGGAGATGAGGGTTTTAGGGCCTGGGTGGGGTAATTTTTTAAGTTTTATATGGTAAGGGACTGATTATGATTGGGCAGAATTTATAATATAGTGCCTTTGGATTGGTGGTCATGAAGAGCTGAGGATCTAGAAGTACATTTATATGAGAAACCTGCTATTCTTGATAAGTATGCAATTGTAGTTGATTCTAAGTCTTCCCTTCCTGTAGCAAGCATCTAAGTTATTTTGCTTGTTCTCAACATTAGTTAACAAAGAGACAGGAAGATATGTTTAATTCTCACCAATACTGCTACAGTAAATAGAGTTGTGCATGACTCTATGTATGTACACAAGTATTTTTCTAAAATAGGTCCCTAGAATTGGTCATTCTGGGGCACTATGTTTGCACATTTTTTAAGTTAACAAATACTGTCAAATTGTGTTCCAAAAAGGCTGTAATCATTAATATTTCAATAATATTCAAAGGTATACATCACTCTATCCCCCAAACC
Source organism: Rhinolophus sinicus (assembly GCF_057876585.1). Taxonomy (NCBI): domain Eukaryota; kingdom Metazoa; phylum Chordata; class Mammalia; order Chiroptera; family Rhinolophidae; genus Rhinolophus; species Rhinolophus sinicus. The sequence continues at coordinate 136,820,417 of NC_142517.1, forward strand.
CTCACTAACACTGTATCTAATCAAGCTATCAATTTTACCAAACTGGTAAGAGAAAATTGCAGTGTTATTTGATATTTTAATTACAATTTTCCTTACTATTTTCCTGCATTCCCCTAACAAAATTGAACATCTTTCTTATGGCGCTCATTTATATTTTGTCTTTTGTGATATATATGTGTTCATAGTCTGTCATTTTTTTCTATTGATTTGTAGGACAATTTTACATAATACAGATTTCTTACTCCTGTGTCTACAAGATGGCTTAGACAGCTCTGCTAAAAGGATGCCATTGATTTCAAGTCTATTGCACCTGCACCAATTTTGGGCTTTGTTACTTGGACCATCTATTTCTCATGAAGGAAATGGAAGTTCCTGGAGAGATGAGTGGAAATACAGGATTTTTCTTAAGGGTTGACATACTTTCACTCCCACCTACATTCTGCTCAAAACGAATTACATGGCCCAGACCTAAATCAATAGAGTAGGGAATTTACTTTTCTCATCAATGTCAGAGGGAGAAGGGAGTGAGTATTTGTGAACAAAACTCTAATTTACTTAGTTATAGTTAAGACTCACTCTAGTTTGAGACCTCCCTGGAGATAGTCATGATGCAGAATTTGGTGAATATTATTGCTATATATATTTTGTACCTAGTCAACAGATATAATTTATGTATCCATGAACCACATTGTATATACCGTTGTATTCAAGATTTATCCATGTTTACAGAAGTAATCACTAATTAACATAGATGAAGAGATGCTAATCTGGTAGTTAGGGAAATATAGATTAAAATTATAAGTTTCTCTTATAAACTTACTGCAGGCCCTTGCCCTCTTCATGACCACTGATCCAAAGGTGTTATATTACAAATTCAACCCAATCCCACTCATTCCCTTACCATATAAGCCTTTCTTAAATGAACATTTACATTCTTTTTATTAAAAAAATAAATAAGTATGATAACACCAAGTGTTGGTGGGTAAGTACGAAACGAGAATTTTTATTCATTGATGGTAAAAGTAGAGATAGTGATTTGGTTTTGACTCATAAAGCTAAAATTTTACATGCCTTTCAGTGAAGCATCTTTCCTTGCTTGTCTGGAAGAGATTACATAACATGGGAATTTTCTATTTCTTCAATGTTTTGTAAAACTAAGCTATATAACCTTTGGGAACTAATGCATATTTTGGTACAAAGTTTAGATGACATTTTCAATGTTTTCTATGGTTATTATGATAGCTACCTTTTTTCTTAATTCTTGAATCAATTTAGATAATTTTAATTTTTCCAGTAGATATCAATTGCTTTCAGGGATCCTGTTGATGTTTGTATTAACTGGGTTGATCCTCCCTGGTTTTCCAGGACAGCTCTGATGTACTGCTAAATTTTAGATCTATAATTTCCAGAGCTTGATGTTGAGATATGAGATAAGTCTGTTTGTCCAGGTTATCAATCTGATTTCCTTTGTTCATTACAACAGTGAGGATGGATAGATAGTATGTTAGATATAGGTTATGTCCAATATGCCGTGTCTTCTAAATTTCCTATTAAGAATGCACACCTCAATTCTTTGATAGTGCAGAGGGCCACATATGTAGAAATCCAAATGTTTAGGCTTCCAAGAAAATGTTGTAACCTTCAGTGAACCTTGTTATAGCTCTTGACCATGGTTGCTGAATAGAAAATCAGTTTAACTTAGCATTTTTTTTTTCTTTTCTTTTAGCTAGCACTTGGTAAGAAACTGAAAAAGGTGGTAGTATCATCATTTCTTTCTCAGGTGCTCTATAGTGCATATTCTGTGTTTCTTTGTTTTTAGCTTGATACAAAATCCTCATGTTCATAGGGAATCTGGCCAATTTTGAAAGTGAAATGGGATAAAACCCAATGTTATCTGGCCAATTCAGAAAATACTCTTCTTAAATTTGAGATTCATACCTGAACAAACTAAAACTAATCTTACTGTGTAACTAAAGCTAGTTTTCAAATTCTATTTACACACATTGCTTTATATAATGTTTTAGTAAATGTTCTTATGAATTATCACAATGTGCTATAGAAATTCTATAAATAGTCTATTTTTTTATGCACATCAAATTACCTAGATTTTGAAGTCTCACTGTTTTTTTCTAGGACAGATCATTTCAGTTGTATATTATGACCGTGACTGAAGTTATAAAGATAGAGCTTTCATATGAGGAAGTTAGAGAGTTGAGCAATCCTAAATTAGAAATAACTAAGGTGCTTGAACAATTTATAAAGCTAGTTCTTCCAATGAGTTTGCTTTTGACCAAGAACTAATAGACATCTGTATAATTTAAAAACTTTAAGATGAATTAGTGGCAAAACAATTATCACAACCACCTGTAACCCAAATCATCCTCAGTAATAACCAATAATTTATCCAAAAAGTATTCTGTATCCTTGGTATTATAAAATTACTTAAATATCTCTCTACATAAATATGTAATATGGCTGCTATAAATACCACTTTAGCCTAGTCATTTGGTGAGAGGATAAGTAAATAGTCAGAACTTTAATTTAAATATCTTTCAGAATATTCATTGAGTAACCTCACCAATGCCAGCCAACTGTCCCGTAATGAATTAGCCTACTGTCTAATATATTTTAAAAATGAGATGAGATACATATTTTAATATACCCCAAATGTTCCATTTTATAAATAGGCAAAAATCTCAGCTTCAAATTCACAGTTTATATATTTCAAAATTAAAGGACATAAGTGAGCTTTAACATACTTGAACAAATTTGGAGGTCTTGAGCTGCAATTCTGTTTCAAAACTTCTTTGTATGAACAAAATTGCTATTGAAAATAATAATTGCATTTCTCAAATACCAGTATAATTCCAAATACTACAAATATCCAACACATTTCCTATTCATTATTTGTACTTTAGGCATAGTGCTGTTCATATTCTAATTAGTCGTTATCATGTACTATCTAATTATCTCGATTTTAAACCATTAAAAATTAGAAGATCAAAGTTTTAAATGATAGTGGCAGTGAATTAGTCACCAAAAGTGGTGAGATAATAGAATTCAATATAACAAAAAAATCTATTATTTTCAAATGTCACTTTTTTCATTAAATGAATTCGACTTTATATCACCTGAAAATACCATTTTCAGTAATTTTAGAAGTAAATTGAAAGGTCTAATTATTGAAGGGAAAGATCAACTGATTTACAAGGTGATATTTCAAAGCCTCTATTTTCTCTATTAGTACAAACCTATAAAATATTAATATATTTTTGTGCCCATGCAAACCAGAACAATTTGCAATTTTAAAATAGAAAGTACTGGTAAATAACCTGTGAGGTTTTACAGAACAAACTTCACCAAAGTGCATAATCTCTTTAGATGCCACATAAGAGATCAAGTTGATTGGAAATTTATGTAAATATCCATTAAAAGGCCTTCAGTTCTGACCAAAATGAATACCATTTCAACAAGCAAATAGGATCAGGTGACAGTGCTGTTAGGTAGATGAGGAAGATAGCATTCGAAGTGCTTTAGGTACTGTTAATACTGGGGGTAGGAAAGCAAGTTCTTTTGGAGGTTCCATATTTTAGAATGGATCGTAAATATATATTTCAGTTTCACCTAAGTCAATAATTTTTTAATTAACAGCTGAAGGTTAATTCTAATTTCAAAGGATGCAAACTCAAGAAAGTCTTTGTGTTTGAGTAGTGAAAATAGAGAGCTCACGTTAATGAAGATATGAAAAAAATGTGCATATTTTTCTTAGAAAGAGAAATCTACACAATAACAATATGAAAGGCAAATTAAAATTGGGACAGATGAAAAGGGGTCTATAGTTCATTGTGAAATTTAAACTTGATTAATAGGAAGCAATGACACTTGAAACATCAAGCCAGCATGTAACAATTTAGAAGTTAACTCCCCATTCCACTCAAATAAGTTTAAACCATGTTTTGACATCTCAAGCACTGGTGTTAAGGACCTTTTAAATAAATGAGAGGTTTCCAACAAATGACAGACTTCTGCAGATAATCAGGAAGGAGCCTTATTTACGTGAACAATAGAGTTTTAAATAATTATGAGGGCTGTTGGTGTTGTTTTGTTGTAAATGGTATAAGACTATGAAGAATGAGTGGAGGGAAAAACAATTTTCAGAGAAAATGAAAAACAAAAGAAAAGGTAAAGAAACCAAAACAGATCCTGGAGGAAAATAGGCATGTCATAGGGGGAAATACCTTAGTAAAATAATTGCACTTTATTAATCAGGTTACAGCCCCAAATACGAAAATGGGAAAACAGAATTAGGATTATAGATTTCTAAGTAAGCAAGTATAAAATATATTCATACTTACGGCATTAGATATCAGATCTGACACATAAAAATACATTTTTTTTTAACAAAGCATTATGTTACCCAAAGAAATATCATCAAGTGGGAAGTTGAGGTAGATGAGGAAATTTGGACTATATGGAAATAAATAGACCTTATTTGGATGAGGCTCAAATAAGAGAAATAATAATACTCATATTGTGGTAGTGTGGCAATACCTTCCATGGAATAAAAGGTATGGTGTTTTTGGTTTGGGTTTTTGTTTGTTTGTTTGTTTCTAATAGAGTTTATAGAACTAGTGCAGTGGAAAGGTATAAAATTGGTGACATGTGATACAGAGATGTAAAGAATGTTTCAATTTTCTTCATTCAAATATCTTTGAAGTCTTGATTTGCCTTGAGGGGCTCTAAAAAGATAGAGGAGTAATGAAGTAGTGCTTATTGAGACATTTTTCATTAACAAGAAGGAACTGGTTCTTGAAAATGGTAAGAATTGTGGTAGGAATTTACCATACTGTTCTTAATGTATAATATTGAAAGATAGTATTCCTATAAAGACATAATCACATATGAACTATAGGTCAATTACATTGAACTGTCTTTATCTGTTTCTATTCTACCTCCCCAGATAGACTTTGAACCATTTGGAATCTGCAATACTATTTTATTCATCTTCATATCTTTAATACATAGCATAATATTTCTTATTTGGGAATTTAAAACAGTCATTTCTCATTATTCATGGATTTTTGTATTTGTAAATTTGCCTACTGGCTAAAATTTATTTGTAATACTCATGACACTTTTCCAAGAATTTAGACTTGTGCATGTACAAAGAGGTGAGAATTATGCATTTTTTTTGCAGCTAAGTTCAAAGAAAGGAATGGCTTGCCATTTTGTTTCATCTTTCAGACTAAAAACAAGTGTATTTTTGTGGCAATTTAATACCACATATTTTACATTTTGTTGGGGAAGTTGCTGTTTAAAATTATCACCAAGCAGAGTGTTGAAATGCTGTCTACTATTTCAAATGACAAAAAGCTGTGATGTGCCTTATTGAGAAAATACGTGTTCGATAAGCTTCGTTCAAGCAGGAGTGATAGTGCCATTGATTGTGAGTTCAATATTAATGAATCAACAATATGCGTTCAATATGTGTCTGTAAAGCAAAGCAGACATAAAACAACCTTATGTGTACAAAGATGTGGCCAAGGCTTGCAGGGATCCCACCCTATCAGCATCTTACTTCTATCAGCAATGATTCAGTATTTGTTAATTCAGTGCTCATAGCAAATTCATAGAACAGAACTATAGTGAATAATGGGAATCAAATGTATCTATGTGTCTTGAATGAGTGTTATTTCAAAGATGTATCTATTATTCATAAAGCTAGTTAGACTTACTTTTTTGTAAAGACAATAATATGTGTTTTCAGAAAATATACTTAATCTACAATTAAACAGATTCAAGCTTTTAGATATTTAATAGCTAAAGTTCCTGGATTTGATTTGTAGCTCTACAAGTCAAATTCCATATGACATGTTATACCTTTACATTACATCTCTAACTACTCGGAGTTTTCTCTCCTGATCTGCATAAATAATTGCCTCATGAATCTGTTGTAAGGTCTCAAAGAGATAGTCTGAAATGAAGTATTTTCTAAACTCTAAAACGCTGAACAAATAATTGTTATCCTTTGATTGTATAAATTTTATCTATCGAGACAAATTAAACTTTAATAACTACAGCTTTTTCTTTTTCACTCACTATGTTTTACTCACTTTTTACAAAAATCGACTCAGCAACTTTTAGATATTTTATTTGGGGCTGTGAACATAAAGAATATAACAAGTATAAGTCTCTTATAAATACTCAAAAGAGCTTGTAGTTTGGGTGGAGAAATTTGATATTCATAATTATTTTTAAAACACAATATAAGATAGCAAATAATAAACACACAGAAAACTTTTCTAGGACACTAAGAAGGGTGAAACCATAAACAAAACTTCCCTAAAAGAGAGAATGTAAGGGATACAGACTTCCCTCAAATGGAAACAGGAGGAAAAGAAAAAAGTGTGTTTTTCATATTTTTTTTCTTGATTTTAAAATTATTTAAAATACACAAAAAATATTCCTAAGAAACATTCTTGTGCAATAATTATTTTTAACTACATATGAAGTACAATATGTTTGATGCCAAGTTTGTTCTAAAATATGATTTTGGAATTCATCTAATGCATTTTTTAGACTTTATTTATTTTGACATTCGATATTATTTTATATTAATTTCAGGTGTATAGCATATGGTTAGACATTTATATAATTTAAGAAGTGATCCTCCTGACTAGTCTAGTACCTGGCACTATGCATACTTATTACCATATTATTGACTATGTTCCCTATGCTTTATTTTACATCCCCATGACTATTTTGTTACCAGCAATTTGTACATCTTAATCCCTTAACCTTTTTCAACCTGCCCTCCAACCCCTCTCCCATCTATCACTACGATAAATGTAGTACCCATCTGACACCACACGTAAATATTACAATATTATTGACTATATTCCTTATGCTATACCCTACATCCCCATGACTACTATGTAACAATAAATTTGTACTTCTTCATCCCTTCCCCTTTTTAATTCACCCCTAACCCCCTATCCTCTGACAACTATCAATATGTTCTCTGTATCTATGTATTTGTATTGTTTGTTTGTTTATTTTGTTCTTTAGATTCCATATATAAACAAAATCACATTGCATCTGTCTTTCTCTCTCTGACATACTCCACTCAGCACAATACTCCCGGGTCCATCCATGCTGATGCAGATGGCAAGAACCCATTCCTCTCCAAGGCCAAGCAAAATTTCATTGTGCATATGTACTACCTACTCTTTATCTATTCATTCATCAATGGACATCCAGGCTGCCTGCGTATTTTGGCAGTTATAAACAATGCTGAAATGAACATATACCTGTAGATGCATTCGTCCCCTTGAAGTAGCATTTTGAGTTACTATTGGTAAATACCCTAAAGTGGGATTACTGGGTCCTTCTTTGTCTCTTGTTGTAGCCTTTGTTTTAAAGCCTATTTTGTCTGGTATAACTATTGCTACCTCACCTTTTTTCTTTTTTTTTTTTCCATTTTCATAAAATATCTTTTCCCCATCCCTTTACTTTAGTCTGTGTGTGCCTTTCAATCTGAAGTGAGTCTCTTGTAGGCAGTATGTATAAGGGACTTCTTTTCTTATCCATTCACCCACACTGTCTTTTGATTGGAGTTTTAATTCATTTACATTTACAGGAATTATTGATAGATATGTAGTTATTTCCATTTTATTATTCTTTTCTTTTTCATCTTAAAAAGCTCCTCTAAGATTTCTTATAATACTGGTTTGGTGGTGATGAATTCCTTTAATTTTTTTCTTGTCTGAGAAGCTCTTCATCTGTCCTTCATTTCTAAATCATAGCTTTGCTGGTAGAGTAATCTTGGTTGTAGATCCTTTAATCTTTTTTTTCTTCTTCTTAAAGAAGTCCCTTTAACACTTGAAAACAATATAATTTATCTAACCAAAAACCAAATATTTTCATATCTTTGTATTTCTAGTACCTGGCAGAGTACCTGAACATGGTGAATTTTGAAATAATTTGTGGAACTTTATATGAGAAGAGGTTCTTAGGCAAAGAACAAGGGAACTTTTTAAAAATAAAAATAGTTTGCTCACTTCACCTTTCCCCCTAAGCACATCCATCCCTACTAGAACAGCTAACCTTGAGTTTTAAATTACATTGGTCATATTTCATCTAACATTAATTAAATCTTTATTTCAACATGTGGAGATATCATTGTTCATATCAACCACGGGAGTAGGTCAATCTGTATGTTAATTGCTAGCACAGTGACCAAGAACTGTTAATTAAAAATAATGAAAGTAACAAATGAACAAGATAAACAAATAAAGAATCATGGACACAGACAACAGTTCAGTTGTTACCAGAGGGTAAGTGGGGAGGGGAGGTGAAACAGGGTAAAGGGGACAAAACATATGGTGATGGAAGGAGAACTGACTCTGGGTGGTGAACACACAGTGTGATATATAGATGATTCATTACAGAATTGTACACTTGAAACCTATGACTATGTGATTTTACTAACCATTGTCACCCCAATAAATTCAGTTAAGATTAAATATATACAATAAACACTTTAAAAGTGAAAAAAAAGGTAATAATAAGATGCAGATTTGAAAGCGTTTTTTGTGTCTATTTTTATCTTCAGTCTTTGTGCAGATATTTCCTAATATGATGTTGAACCTCCTGACATAGAGGTGACATTTTCTTTCCAGTCAACAACCGGCCTTCTCCCATATGTAATAAAATATTAAAGACTTCAAGTATTCACATTGATAATTCATTAACCTGACCTCTAGCAAAATGTGGATTTCTGGAGTTTAGTCTGCCTCCATGCACAGGCGTCCCTATGATTTATATGTTCTACAATGAATTCTACTTTCCAATATTCTTGTCACCAATTTTACTCTCTCTGATCAGTCTTTTCTGTCTCTCTCTCTGGAGTCTCATTTTAGTTTGCCTCATAAAAAATATATTAGTTCTCATCCTAAAAGACTCAGCTTCTGTTTCTGTGTCCGTCTACACGCAGACTGCTCTAACAGGCATCACTGGCTCTGCTTGCTGGAAATTACTGAGGTCCAGGATTATTATTCAAGGTAGCTTCTCGGGGGCCCACTGATCCCCTGGCCTTGTGCTAATGGCTTTTTCTCCTAAAGATGCAAATAATGGCTGCCTAAATTCCTGTTTTAATTGCCTCAAAATGAGGCAATCTGGCATCCTTGCAAAGCCATAAATAATTCTGTGAAACTACTTACAGAAATGCTCTATCAAGATGTTTTTTCAGGGCTTGATGGTGAAAAATGTGCCAAGTAAACCAGATCACATTGGTAAGAGAGGGATTGCCTAAAGAGAGTTCTCCCCAATTCTTCCTTTTTTACTATAGTTGTAGGTCCTGGGCCCACATTTCTAGGTTGTGGGCCTTGCCTGTGGACTCACAGGCCAGGTCTGCAGTCCCCACAGCCTGGTCCCCACCTTCATTCATTATTATCACTCACGTAGGGAAGTTAGAATTTGACACACTATCAAAAGAGCCACTGTGAAGTTAAGCCTTTATGAAAATGGAAGTGGGGCTCAATCTCTGCTGAAGTGAGATTAATTTGCTTATTTTATTTAACAATATTGAGAAAACTACATTTTATCACTATTTGAATTTATTTTTCAAAACTGTCCAAGACCAAACCTCAAGAATTTGTTCTTGGAATTAGGAGAGAAAATGGGGTAAATCAGAGTGGCAACAATTCTTGACAAAAATTTGATTTTACTATCGTATATTAAATATAAATTAGTTTATCTATTATAAAAAATTGAATGCAAAAAAACAAGGGTGTTGATGTTAACCAAGCCTCAGTATTTATAATTAGCATGTACATTTATTATTAGGTACTCAGATATAGTCTCTGAAGCATAGCAAATACTCAACAATGTTCGTTAAACACATGAATTAATAAATATTATTTTTAATATTATCTTTAGTTCCCCTGATACAAATATTGCATATAGTTTTATAGGCATTCAGCTATACAGTAATTTTACTTTCATCCAGAAATCAAATTTCTGCAATCTTAGTATCTGGAAAGAAGTCAAGAACCTCATATACTGTATGTGAGAATATTATATTGCTCTTGTGTTCACAAATAAGTAACTCTGATATCACAAATATCAAATGGTAATTTTTATTAAGAAGGTGAGAAATGATGTAAAACTCAACTGCTTAATTTATTAGCACGTGGGTGAACAGAGAGGTAAGTCTCAATCATTTAAAATATTCACTTTTACTAAAATTTTATATCATGATATACCTTAATAAATAATTTACATTTTTATTAAGCAGACCTTGATGAACAAGACATCCTGGAGCTGAAAAAGGACAGAATATGCATCATGATTCATCACTCTCAAAATGCTGATGGTGACTGGGTTACTCAGTGAGCCAGGCATGATGAGGGCCAATCAGTTAAAATATAAACTAGCTGATTAAGCGTTCTTAGATGAGTGAGATAGAAGCCCATTATTATGAAATGCAAAACTTGAAAAAACTCAGTTTTCTTGTTCAGACTTATTCTTGCAGAGAACTTGTTTAAAACATTTGTGGAAGAAAAGTTTTTCTTTAGTTTAAATATTGTAGTGGAAAAAATAACTTTGTAACAATTTACTTTACTAACCTCCATTATTTTTTAACAATCTCTAATCTCAAAAGGCTCTTCTTAATATTTCACCCAAAATTTTGCCGAGTAACAAGCTAATAAATTGTCTGTGAGATTAAGTATTTACCTACATATTTTTTTAACTTTTTACTTCTTTTCATGGTTTACTCTGAAACATTCTCAATGTTTTCTGGGGCATTATTTTTGTTTTCCATTCTCTGCATTAATCAATAAAAATTTCAGACTTTAAAAACAGTATCTGAATCTCATGTCCACTGAATCTGGAAACATCAGTTAAAAGACAATTATTAATTTTTACTTCAGGCATGGATGAAATAAAAGTATTTATGCTCTTGCCTCAAACAAGAGAAAAAATGAATAATAAAACATTACGAAAAATATTTTTCAGATATTGGGCAACAGGAAGCACGGGATGGGAAGGCCTGAGTCCAAGAGAAACCTGAGGTAAGCCCTCCGATTGCTTTGACTTCCTGCGTAGAGGGAATTTGGGAGCTGTAGTGCAGAGAGAGAAACTCTACAAAGAACATAGTGGTCACAAATACGAGGAGACAGAGATCAAAGTGTGTGGAGGTCATGGTGGCTATAATTTTGGCACAATAACAGAGAGCGGTTGTTGCACAGAAGAAAGGGTAAAGGGATCTGCAGAGGGCCCCCTCGACTCTCCATCTGGGTACTCATCAGTGCCTGTGTTAAGGGAAGCTGCACAAACCTGGGAAAAGCCCTATCAGAAAACAGGAGGCTGAAAAATTTCCAAAGCACATGGCTGGGAATACTTCATATTACCACCAGCCAAAAATGGGACAATGTCAATAAATGAGGCATCAGAGAGAGTTCTCAGAAAATATCACCTTAGTAATAGACCTGAATTAGCCCTAGATTAAAGACTGTTCTGTACTGACCTAACAAAGCTTGAAAGCAACCCTCAGAAGTATTAAACAAATTCCAAGTAACTTAACTACATTCCAAAAAATGTCCAACACTATTGAAATGAATGCAATAATACCAGAAATCCAAAATGTAACATTCATACTGTCTAGCATCCAAATTACCAGACATGCTAAGAAACAGGAAAATCTGACCCATAACCAAGATAAAATCCAATCAATGCAAACAGACCCAAAAATTACATCAGTGAAGTAATTGTTAAATTGTAAGTTTTATGTAAAATGTTATTGTTAAACAGAGATCCAGAAAAACAAGCAAACAGTGTTCCGTATGTTCAGAATAGTGAAGGGAAATACAAACCTGGTGAGAGAATTGAGCAGTACCACAAACAAACAAACAAACAAACAAACCAAAAACAACAAAAACAACAACAAAACACAAATGAAAATTCTAGAGAAATAAAATTCAATATTGGATGTGAACAAAAATGGATAAAATTAACAGCAATTAGATATTAAAGAAGAAATCAATAGGCTTACAGACCTAGCATAGAAACTATCCAAAATGAGGCACAGAGAGAAGATAAAACTAAAGGATCAGTGATTTGATCTGAGGAACAATATCAAGGGTGCTATAATATTCATAATTTGATTTCCAGGAGAGGAGAGAAAGGGAAGCATAGGGAAAAAAAAAAAAATATATATATATATATAGAAAAGTAAATGCTGAATCTTTTCAAAACTTAATGAAAATCATATTTCTAGAGCTCCTAGAAACTTTAAGAACCTAAAGCAGAATACATATAAAGAAAACCAGATCAAGGCATGTTAAAATGAAACTGATAAAGTGATAAAGAGAAAATTTAAAAGTCAGAGAATAAAAGATAAATATACACAAAGATTAAAGTTATGGAGTGACATCTTTAAAGTGCTGAAAGAAATTACTATCTACCCAGAAATCTAGCAACAAAAATATATTTTATTTTTCAAGCATGAAAGCAAAACAAAGACAGCTCAGACAAATAAAGGTGAGAGAATTTATCGCCAGCAGCCCTGTACCACAGATGTATTTAAAAAGCTATTGTGGCAGAAGGAAAACTTGGAGCACCAAAAAATGGTAATTATATGGTGAACTACAAAAAAAAAAATTCTTATTTTTGAAATTTTCTCAAAAATATAACTGTCTCTTCATAGCAAAAATGATAACAATGTATTGCAGTATTTATAGCATATATAAAAGTAAAATATATTACACCAACAATGCAAAGGATGAGAGGAGGAATATAGTAGTGGACTAAAATCAAATCCATCATTCCATCAAATGTTCTTATCAATGCTACTAAATAAAACTATAATGCCGAGGCACATATGTAATTTTAAATTTTGTAGTAGCCATATGAAAAAAGAAAAAAGAAACAGGTGAAACTAATTTTAATAATATACTTTATGTAACCCAATATATACAAAATGTTATCATTTCAACATGTAACCAATGCAAAGTTATTAATGAGTATGTTACATTCTTCTTTTTGTGCTAAATCTTTTAACACCCAAAGGGTATTGTACACTAACAGCACATCTTAGTATCAAATGCTCACCAGCCACATGTGGCTATTTGCTACCATCTAGGACAGAATAGCTCTATTAACATAATTGTGGTAGTGGTTACAGACCTAATACATTTGTCAAAACTTACCAAACTATACACTTAAAACTGGCAAGTATTATTGTACTGCATTTGACTCAGCATATAGATACCACCCAAATCACAACATAGAATGTTCCCATCAGACTTGAAACTTCTCTCATTACTCTTCTCAACTGATCCCAACTGTACCCACAAAAGTAAGCACTGTTTTGGCTTCAATCACCGTGGATTAGTTTTGCCTGTTCTTTACCTTAATGTACATGAAATCATACATTATTTATCCTTTTATGTCTGCCTTGTTTTATTTGACATGCTATTTGGAAGATTCATTCATACTGAATATATACCTTTTATTTTTATTTTTTATTACTGAGTAGTATTCTGCTGCATGAACACAATTTGGGTATCCATTTTTCTACTGACAGACATCTGGGATAGTTTCAGCCTTTAGCTATTACAAAATCACTATGACATTCTTGTACACATCTTTTTGTGGACATATAAAATATTTGTTTTAATACCTAGCAGTAAAATTGCTATGTCATAGATACTGCATATATCATGTGCATGTCTATGTTTATTAGAAAATGCCAAATTGTCTTAAAAAAGGTATCATTTTGTACCTCACCAAGCAGTGCATGAGAATTACATTTGCTTTACATTCTTGCCATTATTTATTGTGATCAGTCTTTTTAAATTTTAGTTATCCCAATAGGTATGTAGTGATACCTCTTTTTGATTTTAATGTGCATTTTCTTGATGAATAATGATACTGAGCACCTTTTCATATGTTTACTGACCATTTGGGTATCTTTTTTATAAAGTGCTTTTTAATTCTTTTGCCCATTTTTATTTGAGGATGTCTATATTTTTATTATTGATTTATAGAAGTCCTCCATTCTCTTTCTGATCATTCAAATGTCTTTATCCTATTACTTATCTTTATGGTAGAACATCTCAGGTTTGACTTCCACATTACTTGTCTGATTATTTAGTTTTGATTTCTACCTTTCTAACCATAATACAGGTATTAATTCTTCCCATTTATTTTGTGTGTTTTTTTAAATAACTGTATTTCATCCAACTCATTTTCCTTCAGTCATATTTCATTTTACATTCATTTATGTTGTCGTCTCACCTTTTATCTCATTCAAGAAAACATAACTAATTCAATATATTGAAAAGGAAAAACAGACAATTCCTAATTCTTAATCTGTTTTCTATAACAAATTGTTGTTCAAAATGATGCTTTTCTTTTTCATCTTGAGCCAAAATAATTTAGCAAAATATTTTTCAATAGTTTTGTTTGTTTGTTTGTTTGTTTGTTTTCTCATTTTAAGCTGATTGATGTCTCTCAAAGACTGAGTGGTTAACTGCTATTGGTACGTTTCAGCCTCCTACATTTTAGACTTTAAGCTGAAAGACCCACTGAAGGGAGCAACAGCAAATAAAATGTCTCTGATCTAATGATGATTCTTCTAGAATGAGGAAAGAGCTCCTATTTCCATGCATTGATGATCTGGTCGTGGAAAAGAGAATTGACTCTTTTAGGTCCTCCTTTGCTTGACACTGTGCTTGAAATGCTACCACACAGAAAGCACACTGTTCTCATGGCTTTTATTTGTGTTTGCACATTTTCTTACTTCACTTCCCAATCTACAATGTTCTTCTATTATTCTGCCCCTGATATCTTTTCATTATTAGGAGATGTGGGCCCCAGTATGATAAAATGCACAAGAGGAGAGGTTATTCACCTGGCTACTTCGGAAAGCAGGTTTTGGTCAATAGGCAAAGTGGCTTCTGACTGCTTACTACACCAAATAGCCTCTGTAATACTTACCACATCAATTATAGTTAGCTTTCTTTTTAAAAAATGACTGCTGGCTGGACTCAGAGCTCATTCATAGGCTATAATAACAGAGCACATTTTGCCAAGCCTTGTATTAAGCATTTCACAAGCAGTATTGCTTATAATTCTCAAGATAACATTTGAGGTAAATAGTATTATTACTTCCAATTTACAGGTGAGAAAACTGCCCATTAAAGGTGTTAAGTACATTGCCCAAAGTCACACAACATGGCAAAAATCAATGCAAGTAAAAGTCTCAGTAAGGCTTTTAAGGGTATCAAAAGTGTACGGGTAGAGTTTCTCCTCTTCGTCTTTATCATGTTCTTGCAGACCTAACTCAATATTCATATTGTTCAAGAAGGGTCTCCTTAATAATAATGTCTATGGTTATTGATTTTTATTCTATGATTTTCTCAGCACTGAGGTACTGATGGTGACAATAAATTATTACGGACAGAAAAGAGCAGATGGTGATAGAACTCAAATCTCTCCTGTCTTTCTACAACTCTATCTTCCATTTTTAAAATTAATGAAACATTTTAATATCATCACTTGTGATGTTCAAAATAATAGTGTAAATTCACATATAATTAACTATTCCTACAAACACACCAAAAAGAGCTAATAAAAAAATATCTACTCTGTGAATTCTCTCCTGCTATTAAAATTACGTACAATGTCTTAACATAAATGTATAAAATGAATTTCTTTGTTAAAGATAGATAGGCAAACTGGGGAAAACATAAATCTTTCCATCTCAGAACATTTATACAAGTAAAACGCAGTTGTTTTTATTAAACTAGATAGATTAGTGAAAATGTAAGTCTAAAAGAACTGTCCTGAAATCTCAGAACTATGCTATTCTTATCTTACCACTTTTTCCCCCAAGGCATATTCTTGTTGAAGAGTATGTGGGGCAGGGAGAGACACAATTAATTCAATCGCTCAGTAAAAATCACCATGTTTTAATAAAATGCTATAATGTTCTATAATGCTAAAATGCTAGAAATTTTACAGGTTCAAATAAATTTAACTCCAAATAGTTGCTTTCAAGGTCAGACAATGAAGTTTGTGAACTCATCCTAGAAAAAGTGCTACATACCTCATTGCTGAATATCACTATGGTCACCTTCGAAGTACTCCCCTTAGAAAACTATGTGCCAATGCCAGTGCCTAATCTGCCCTTCAGAACAATTTTGTAACTCTTTCTGGAATGGCCATCAGAGCTGTCATCGTATTACCCTCGATGTCTTGAATGTTATCAAAATGTCTTCCTTTCAATATTTTCTTTATCTTCAGGTAAAGAAAGAAGTCACAGGGGTCCAGATCAGGTGAGTGGGGAGGGTGTTCCCATACAGTTATCTGTTTACTGGCTAAAAACTCCCTCACAGTCAGTGCCATGTGAGCTGGTGCATTGTCGTGATGCAAGAGCCATGAATTGTTGGTAAAAAGTTCAGGTCGTCTAACTTTTTCATGCAGCCTTTTCAGCACTTCCAAATAGTAAACTTGGTTAACTGTTTGCCCAGTTGGTACAAATTCATAATTAATAATCCCTCTGATATCAAAAAGGGTTAGCAACTTTGTTACAAGTTCGTGAACTTAATTGTCACACCTCATATTTATATTCAAGCTGTGACTTTCTTGGAATTTCCTCAAGCTTTTCCATAAAAATTTTGGTATCCTGTCAGATGGTAGACACTGGTAAATGTGAATATCTTAGACTATGTAAGGAGCCTACTAATACCGTAGATTAGGTGTTGACACACTTTTTCTGTAAAGAGACTGATAGTAAATACTATAGGCTCTGTGAGTCAGTCTCTGTCAGAACTTCAGAAAATCCTTGCTTTGCACAATAAATTTAGAAAGGACTAGAAAAATGATTATGTAAGCTAAAACCATGTGAAGCAATCTTAATAATTAATGGGTAAAACTATGTTTGTTTCATAGCCTTTAAAATTTTTGTTAAATCAGTAAGTAGTCACAGTCAATTGTAAATGTATAGGTAAATGAAAAAATAGTTAAAACTAATATTTATTTAGTACACTGTGACTTCAAACATTGAAAATATTGGAAATTAAAGTGATTTATTTTTGTATAAAATGTATCATCCTGGTTGTGATAGTGTACTATAGGAATGGAAGATGTTACCACGCTGAAAGGGCGTACAGGCTCTCTGCATTATTTCATAGCACTGCATGTAAATTTGCACTTATCTGAAAAGAAAAAAATTGAAAAAAGATTGATTATAAAACTTCAGAGTAGTTAGAAGAATTCTTGCTTTCTTCTAGATTTTGTATAACTAAATATATAAAGTGGGCATCTTTGTTGTACCTTGGTGAATTGCCATACTTTTTTCTAAGCTTGCATCAGCTTCCAACATTTTATCCTTTGCTTTTTCAATGTCATGAAATATCTCTAAGAGTTCTTTTATTGTGAAGGCTTTGCCAGCATCCCTTCCTGTGAGACATATTCATCTTTTTTCATCACAACCATTTTACTTACAATGTCGATAAGTTCTCCTTCATCAAATTGCTCTGGCTGTATATCTACAGTCTCTTTAATAGAAGTGGTGTTACAATTTTCATGGTCAGCTATTACTTCTCTAGCTCTATTTATGTTGTACTCAAATTTCACTTCCAGCATTATTACTTTCTATTTCTTGGATGCCCTTTCATCTTTTTTTGCCAAGTCTGTCTTTCGATTATCCATTTTTTAACATATCATATAAGTTTATCACTAGAAAACTGGGAGGCAACACAATAACATACTTTTTTGCCTGTGTGTGAACTGAATAGTTGAGCTGACGGATCATTTGCCAATGGGTCACTGATTATGAAATACGTCTGTTATTTACATAGTGATTTAGGGACTGAAGAGCTAGCAGCAAAGTTTGTGCTTTATGTACTTACATTTAATATACTGCGATAACTGAAACTTGAACCATGCGCTTGGGAGATTGGTGTTATCTAACTAAATTGTGGTAACTGGAATTTGTGCATGTCAGAACCATGCAGAACAAGGACTGCCTGTACTCAACCCTGATGCTGCAGTGTGAAAGCAGTCATAGATAATATATAAACACATGGACACTGCCATGTGCCAACAAAACTTTATTTACAAAATACAGCACTGGCAAGATTTGTCCTGAGGGCCATAATTTGGGTCTGCTGAGTCATTATGCCCAAGTAGCAAGTCTTCTTGCACTATAGTTTATTCTGTAGCTTGGAAATGCTATAAATCCTTTCTTGCACGGCCCCTTACCCAAAGCTGACTTCTGTGTCACCAACTAAATGAGTTAGAGAAGTATTCCAAGTGTGGAATCTCAAGAAGCCAAACAAGGGCTATGCTTCCTCCCTGGTGATGGGAGGCACTAGCTGCAGTAACTGGTCCTTGATTACAGATGGTGCATTTTGGCATATTCTAGTCCACTGGACTCAAACACTTCACCAATATGGGTGGCTCCAAAACCTTCATAGGTTTTAAACTCCTACTTTGATGACTACATGAATTCTACCAAAGTTGTCAACATGCTACTTCTCACTCATTATGTCCAACTAACACAATGCCAATCATATGGTAATATTCTACAGAATATCCATAGGGTCCCTTTGTAGTATATCTACTATAATAGAAAGGACAGTTGACGTAAACCAGTGCAAGATCATAAATATATACTCTTGTCCATTCCATGTGAGTGTCAACTGCATTTGATTTGCCTTCCATATAGGGATGTAAAAGAATGCTTTCTTCAAATAATTACTATATATTGCATACCTAAAGTTATGCTAATGTGCTCTAACAACTTCTACCACAAACACAGAAATTGGGGCTACTCCTTAGTTGAACCTCTGATAGTCTATTATCAAACTTCAGGATTCCTCTGGCTTTTGAAGGGGCTACGCTAGTAAATTAAATAGGAACATAATAGAGACTATCACCTCTCATTCTTTAAGACTCCAAGGTTGACACTGATCTCTGCCATTCTTTCCAGGACGAGATTCTAGATTTTGATTTACTACCTTGACCAAGTTGTTGAAGGAACAGTTCCAGGAACTTCCTTTGTCTTTTCCCATTATCACTCTTAGCACACAGGAATCAGTGGGAGGTGTGGCGATTTTAATGCATAGCTTCAAAATTCCTTCCAATGCATCCCATTCTCTCTCCTTTGAATTTTGGTAGTTTGTGACTGATTTGACTAATAGGATAGAGTGGAAGTTAAGCTATATGCCTTTCTGGGCTAGGTCAAAAAAGGCTATGCACTTTCTACTTGTTCCCCATGGAATGCTTGCTCTGGGAGAAACCAGCTACCATGTAAGAAGTCTGAATACCCTGAGAATACCATGCTAAGGAGTCAGCATGCACTGCTGGACATGACCGTCTCAGCCAAGCTCTTAGCCAACAGCCGGCATCAGCTGCTATCCAGGTGAGTGAGCCATCTTGGATATCTACCTAATCCAGCGGAGTCTTCAGATGACTGAAGCTTCAGCCAACATTTCACTCCACCAGCATGAGAAGCCTGAAACTCAGCTGAGCTCTTTCTGAGTTCTGGACCCACCAAACATGAGAAAAATAAAATGTTCATTTCAAGCCACTAAGCTTTGGGATAATTGTTACATACAATCGTGTCATGGAGAGTGTCATGAGGGGTCTCAGCTCCCGCTCCCCACATAAGAACGCAGGATATGGTGAAGCCAAAAAGGAACACCCACGGAGCCATAGATAGGGAGTCATACCACTACACTCTTGCTGGCGGCTGGGTTGGAGAAACAGGAAACAGGAGCCACACAATTCTCAACCCTCACTGTGCCGCTTGCAGGCTCAGCCACCATCTTCTTGCTAGCTCCCATTTGTCTGCTAGCGTAGCCACAGCAGTTATATTAGTGGCCAATGGCTCACTGGTTACAGCTGATGGCCAACTAGCCATAGCTGATGACCATCCAATCACAGTTGATGGCCTTTTACTACCTGAGCCAGCACCTTTCCACGTGAGGCCGAGAGCCTGGAAATTGCATTCCTGGCTCTGTCCCCACAAATCGTCACCAGAACAGAAGATTATACTAATGAACAAGATATGTGCTTCAATTATATATTTGGGAACTTGGGAAAATCCCTAACATGTGTTATCTGTTGTACAACTGGAACCAGAGTGCTATGAACTTGGGTCAAGTTTGTTCATTTTCTCCATTTATTATCTCACCACCATGTACTCCCAAGCCATGGTTACTGAGTAAATATTCATAAATTCTTTTGTGGAAGACTGGAGAACCATTACTTTCCATGTTTCCTATGATGTTTCAGGATGCTGAAGACGCAGCCTCCTATTTAGTCTGTGGTTTCTTGGTCTGTAAACTGATGCAAATTTCGAAAGTGAGTTTTTATTGGGGCTGCTTATCTTGATTTGTGATCAAGCACGATGGATTTTTGTTTTGTTTTATAAATCAAACAACATCATTGTTGGCTGCCTTATATAGCTTTTTCCCAGAAACATTGTGTTCTACTAACAATCTCCACAGTGGTGTTTGGTCTGGTACTTGACTTCAACTCTGCCTTTGACACATATTTCAATAGTTTCACTCATCTTTCTCTTAACAATTAAGCCCTGCCACCTGGTCTCTATTAATTTGACATTTCATCACCTTCCTTTCATTCAGATAACATCATCTTTTAAAATCATTCCTAGCCTACAGAGGACAGCTATGAAAGATATTTACAAAGATATTTACAATGCACACCTCATTAACACATCCCTTACCACCTTGCTAAATTAATTGTACTCAGGGTTGCCATAGGGTTTCACAGATGTATGTACTATAAGCGCTGTTTTCCAGGGTGCCTCTGCATTTCTTTTTATGGTTGGCAAACATTTTTTTCAACTTTTCAAAAGCCACTCAACAGTACGGTAGCACCATCTTCCATGGTCCTTATCAAATTGTTAAATTCTATGTTACAGGGTGGTGTTCCCAGATGAAGCAATTCCCCCTTACATATAATTTTATAGTTTGCCCTACTTGATCCAGCACCCTCAGATCCAATCATATATATACTTTCCAGGGTCCTGCCTGTAATCTTGGCTAGGTCCTGCAGATTCTTTGAAACCCAGTCCTATTTTTTTCTTTTTAATTAATTAATTTATTTTTTTAGCAGGCCCAGCACTCTCCCAGCTGTAATTTGACCTTACTAAGAGTCTTCATACAAAGAACAGAAGTGGGGTTATAGTCTGAGGGAAGTAGGTGCTGTCTTGCAAGCAGAGGTGTATGCATCATCTCTAAGCATGGGTAAAATGCCAATCTTTTAACAGGGAGGAATGAGACATTTCTGAAAGTCCAGAGAATTTTAGGTGATCTCAGGTGTCAAGGTTCTAAAGACCATGACCCAGCTATCAACATCCTTAATGTCAGGGTTCTACTCTCACCCCACCAAAGCCCAAAACACAGCATAGTTGACTTGTTGGGGTTCTTCCACACTTCTAATTCAGTTCTGAGCCTGATCTTCACCTTTTCCTGCTCGATAGCATCAGAAACTAAGAGTCTCTACATATTGCCAAAGAGGCATTGTGACTTTTATACATTGCCTTAAAATAATGATCACTCACACTCTACCTTTCTTTTGTCTTTTTTCAATGCATTGATAGTACCCAGTAAGTCATTTAACTCCATACATTATAATGACTATTCTCCTTTTATTTCTTTAATGCCTGAGATATTGTACTATGAAGTGCATTTATTTCCACTTGTTCACTTCTGGTAAAAGTTCATTGATTGCATTGCTCTAACATACCAGGGCTTATGAACACCCCCTTACTACTACTACTAAGATTCACAATGCTGACCAGCCAGCAAGTGATCTAGCTCCAATATCCCATTTCACGTTTCACTCTTTAGTTTCACTCTTGGCACCGGTTGACCTAGGTCAGGGTCCTCAGAAACATCATCTAAGGTAGAAATTTGCGTGCAGGAGCTGTACTAGGAAAGACATATGGAACAACACCAGTAAGGAAGTGAAAGAAGCAGGATTGGCCAGAGGGAGAAGTTGAACTGTGACCATAGGCAATAGAGGCTTCAGCCAGCCCCACGGACATTTATGGAACAGGTTGGCTCCTCAGAATTGTCCCAAATTAAAGCAATAGGGCTAGGCCTTCAGAAACTTGAATACGTCATTGCGTGAGAGATGACCCCACCAATGAGCATGACTTTGGGAAAGGTAGCTTCCTTATGTGGAGGGTAATTTCCAAAGTGAACCAATTATGAGCCACCTGTAGACAATACTCATGATTACAGGCAAATGAATGTCTGTATCCTGAAAGAGAGATCTGAGAGGCATATGGCAAGATGCACTATAATTGTTAAGCATATAAAGGGTGTTCAGTGGTGATACACATGTTCACTGGGGAATCTGTTTTCAGCAAGGAGCTCTAGGTGGCAAATGATTCTGTGTCATAAAGCCCTTCACCAGAGGATGTATTATGGTGATTGTGGCAGGGTGAAAGTGTATAGCAAACAGAGTACAGATAGCATGCTTAACTAAACTGGAGAGACAGAGAGGACAGTATCTGCTGCCATTCCCAATAATAAGTAAAGCAAAAACATAAGATTTTGAGGTTAGTGGTATAAAGCAAAATTTCTGTAAGTAAAGGATGTTGTTTTGAGCAAACGCAAATGTAAGAACCAAAAGTTGTCTTCAGTAGTAATAAGGCTCCTACCTGACATAATGGAACTCGGACATTTCAGAGTGAAAACGTAGCCCAAACAAACCTTTACAGAAATTCACCACTCGGACTTCCACCCCAGTTAGAGTTCTCATCATATCCTTTGTGAAACAGAAATCAGAACCTCACTGAAGGGTATATCCCAAGGGAAATAGTTACAGTTCTCTCCTATCCCTGGAGTTTAAACAGATGTAATTCTAGTAATATATAGTCCATATTGAATAATCCTCAAGTTAATGAATGCTTGTAGAATGCTTATGTTTAGCAACCCTGGCTAGGCTAACTGCCCAATTGTGGCAATCAGTATTCTATGGTCTAGCATAGACAAAATCAGGTAGTCTCCACATATAGCTGTCACTTCCTCAGTGAGTCTTAGCCTTGATTCTGTTTAGATTGACTAACTGTAAGAACTATTGACACAATAAAAATGATTTTGATAGAATTTAACTGTTAAAAGCATTGAACGTTTAATTTCAATAAATTGTTTAAAATAAACTACATTGAGAGAGTCAGAAATAATTTAGTAATATAAAAATGTATAAAACATTTTTATTGGCAGGAAGTGGGAGAGTGGGGACATCAGAATGTTTCTGTTTCTTTAGATTATAAGCAATCTGGGCGAGGATTTGGCTGCATCATGTAGACCTTTGCAGTCATATTTATTAGCAGGTTTGACACTGATATTTGTACGGTGAAGTTAACACATGCCTCAACAATATCAATGTAATTGTTTTATGGACCTCTAAAGACTTGTGTCTCTGGTTTTCCTATTTCTAATATTTGCTCTGTTTTGAAATGTGGCTCTAGGTTTGTCATATAGCCCCCTTCCCTGTTTGTGACCTGTCTTATCCAGCTCTGGACATTTAATGTCATGTTCTATATCCTAATGCCTGGGATATGTCTTCCTTCAGTGTTCTCCTTTTGTCCTAAGTTCAGCTAAGGCTTTTTGCCATACAACATTGACCTTCAAATCCATTCAGCAGAGCCCTTTTTCTTCTCTACTGACTGAAGGCAGAAGGAAAAAAAATTCTACCTTGTCAGCTCTTTGTTATCCTTCATAGATTTCAATTGCTTATAACTTTAGCTGTCTAAATTTAAAGTCATGCTTCCAACTCTGAAATTCAAAAAGTGTAAGTGAATGTCCAGGGTCATTTAACTGGTGTAGACAGTTTATTAAGCAATATCCACTTTTGGTGGTATAAACATGTAACAATTTTATTTATGCAAGTACTGCTGTATAGGGAGTCTCTTAATATCTTAGACTTTTCAATAAACTTACAGTCATTCTCAGTAATTAGAAGAGTTTCATTTCAGTATGTGATATACTGTCCTATTATTTCAAAAAATCACATTAAACTAGATTCAAATAATTTTTTCTCCTTCCCACCATCCCAGGTAAAGCCTCTTGTGGCTTTAGTGTTTTGAAAGACGAGAAGAGAGAGGGAAGATCTGGCAGAATCACTATTTACACACTCACCTCCTCCCTTTTCTAGTTCTAGTTATTCTGTTTGGAAGGAGGAGTGGAAAGGGGAAATGGTAGTGTTTCTTGACTTTATGGGGGAAAGATGGCAATCTGATTAGGTTGATTAGTGTGAGTTCTTTGAGTAACTAAAACTGGCTACTCTTGCTTTCTGTGTAGCAGTTACCTAAAAGTTGGATTTCTGGGGAAGCACACCTTTTCGATATTAAGGATTCTTTCCAAAGTGGTGTTTAAAGGCAGAATTCCCTACTGTCAGAGATAAGGCTTTGGCTAGACCTACTCCAGTGCCATTCGTTTCCCACTAACATCAATCTATCACAGAGCCTCTTACTGATGAAGTCCCTTCTGTCGATTCAGCAGGCATTGCCAAATGGTGAAGGACAAGCAGCTCCCTCTGTCTTAGCTCTGCCATTCCTTTCCATTTCTCTCTGTCTGCCTGGGTAGTACAGGAGCACAACGGCAAGTGTGCTGCCTAAACAGTCACTGGAGAACACAATTCTCTCTCCCCCTTTCTTTTGGACCTTACTCTTAAGAAGTAATTCCCTTGGATTTGGAAAGGGGAACACTTTTCTTTAATCACATTTGCAGCCTTCCTCAAGGGCTCATCTCATTTCAGTTTTTTTTATTATACTGTTATCTCTGCTTAGGTCACACTTTTGGGAAAATAGAAAAAAAAGAAAAAACCCCTACTCAGTCTCACTTGATATTAGTAAGAGGGACAACCAATACTATGAGTTTCTACTTCTTCCCTACAGAGAAGCATGGTGGGGAAGGCCCACCAGGCATTGGCCAGGGGATTTGACTTTTACTAGCGCGAACAGATCTTTTCAAGTCAATCAAATCAAGAGGACTGGCTGAGATCTATAGAAGTCTGGCCAGATGGCAGTCAAAGAAAGAAGAGATAGTGGGAGATAGCTATTGTTAAAGTTTGGATCAGGGTAAACTGATTCCTATGAAATGTCAAAATGCAAGTTCATTATTTATGAGAACCATATATATATAGTAGTTTTAAAATAAAAAAATCTTATACATTTATGTTTTGAGTAAACCTGGATGTTCATATATATAAAAAACTATTTCTTGAGTCATAACTAATTAAGTCTGATATAATTGGGGCATGAATGCACTATAAAATTAAAATAAAAAGGAATTGCATACTCTTTCCAATTTTCATGTGACAGTGTAATGGAAAGAACTGTATACAATAGAAAAATTACTGACTTTTGGACCACATAGCTTCAGGAATTACCTCTAATTCTTACTCACCATGTTAAATTGAAAAAATTTACTGCTTGTCTCAGTTTTCTTCATGTAGCAAGTAATATCAACACTTACCTTCTTTACATCAGTTCTTATTATTTGAACTAGGAGGCTCAAAGGAGTTGTTGTGAACACATTTTGTAGACTATGAAGTGTCATAGAGAAGTCAGGTATTAGGTTGTAACATGATCAAGCTGTACTATTTAATTCTATTGCAAAATTCCTAGTGTGTTTGTTCAAAGTCAATCAATTCAATTGTGATTTGATTGCCCCTTTTGTTGGTCTGACATAGATCACATTCCACAGCTGTGCAATATGGCTCAACACATGTGTAAGTTTGCATCTGTGGTATTCATTCTCAGTTCTGTTCAACACACTGCATTGAAGTTGCCTAACTCTTACTGTCAGATATTTTTGCACACACTCAGCCAAGCAGGGCTCTATTTCTACTCACCTCCTTGCACCCTCCCAGAGTTAGCAGTGGGCCACAGTAGAAACGGTAGGAGTGGGGATCAGGTTGCAAAGCAGAATATCTATAGCCCTCAAAACTGGAGAGACAGATCCTGAGCAGCACACACACACACTGTGGCTAATCCTTGTGATAAGGGTGGAGATATAGAGGTGAAGTAGCTGAGGTCTGGCATTGGTCTCTACTGGGAGGAGAACAAAGCCATTAACACACCAGTGACCTCTTCCGGCCAATCCCACTGCTCATCCTTCCAGGCTTATCCCAGCAGGGACACCTGGAATAGCTCAGGCAGCATAGTACTGTATCTGGCTGCAAGGGCAGCACTGCGATTTTAGGGGCTCAGAACCCAATTGCCCACCACACTCTCCGATGAGGGTGATGCCCTGAGACCAACATGACCTCTCCAGGGAGTACAAGGGATCTCCCACCACCCAACAAAGATCCCAAAAGCCAAGAGAAAATAAAAAACTCCAGCACCACCTACTGGGAAATAAAAGAAAGTCCTCTTTTTATCAACCTGCTGCAGAATTCACCTTCATAGATGCCTAGGCAGAGAAATAATCAATTAAGTACCCTGAACAACCAAAGAAACAAGGCAGCTCAGAAAGAAAATGAAAAATCTCCAGAAAATAAACTTAAAGAATGGAAATATGTGACTTAAATGTCATCTCTTCAATCATTCAGAATTGCAGTTCTGAAAAAAATCTCAACGAGATACAAGAAAACTTAACAGTCAGTTTAATGAACTAAGAAATAAAATCAACAAACAGAATTAATATTTTACCAAAGAGATTGAAATTTTTTTTAAAAGAACCAAATAGAAATCCTGAAGCTGAAGAACCAAATAGAAATCCAAATAGAATTTTACCAAAGAGATTGAAATTTTTTTAAAAAGAACCAAATAGAAATCCTGAAAAGAAATGAACAATTAAATAGCAAACTTAAGAAATAGAGCTTACTAGATGGAGGAAAGAATTAGTGATATCAGAGATAGAAATCTGGAAATGACGCAGATGGAAGAAGAGATAAACTTGAGAGTTTAAAAAAACGAAAGAACACTACAAGAACTATCTGATCCATTGAAAGAACATTATAAGAATAATGGATGTACCATAAGAAGAGAGGGAGAAGGGCACAGAGAGCCTGTTCAAACAAATAGTCAACAAGAACTTCCCAAACTTATGGAAAGAACAGAAACCTCAAATCTAAGTAGCAAACAGAACACTTAATTATCTCAATACAAAAATGCTTTCTCTAAGGCACATTATATTAAAACTGTCAAAAAATAATGACAGAGAAAAAATTCTGAAGGCAGCCAGTGGGGATGAGGATAGTAACCTATAAAGGAAAACACATTAGATTATCATCTGATTTTTCAGCAGAAACTCTACAAGCTAGGAGGGAGTGGAATCAAATATTAAAATGATAAAAAGAGTGATGTTACCAACCAAGAATAACCCAGCAGTGTTAGCCTTTAGATATGAAGGAGAAATAAAGACTTTCAAGACATATAGAAGCTGAGGGAATTTCACACCACAAGGCTTGCATTACAGGACATGCTGAAAGGTGTTATTCTACCTGAAACAAAAAGACAAAAGGATAAAAACTATGAGTAAGATGACTAATATACAAACAGAAGCAGAAAATTGCAACCCCTATTCAGAATAGGGCACTATACATTTAAATATAACATAGAGGTTAAAGGAGGTAAAAACATAAAAAAAAAAAAAATAAAATAAAAAGTATGAGAAAGAGAAGAAAACAATTTGCTATAGCAACTCAGAAATGAACTCACAACATAAACAGGGATAATTTGAGACAACGAAAAATATAAAAGAGGAGGGTGTAAAGGTCTGAATTTGCAAAGAGCAATGGAAATAAGATGCATGCAGAAGAAAAAAGACTACTGTATATATGAAACTTTCTTTTATATAAACTTAGTGTGGCTTACACACACACATATGCACACAATTCTACAACTGATATACATAATATAAAAAAGAAGAAAAAATCATAGAATACCACCAAACTAAAACAACAGATAGAAATACAAGGACAAAGAAACAATGGAGGCACTGAGCTACCAGAAAACAAAAAATAAAATGGCAATAAAAAATCCTCATATATCAATTATCACCTTAAATGTGAAGGGTCTGACCACATCAATAAAAAAACACAGAGTAGCGGATTGGATCAAGAAACAAAAACAACCATATACTGCTTTCAAGAGGCACATCTCAGCAGCAAGGACAAATATAGGTTCAAAGTCAAAGGGTGGAAAATGATACTACAAACAAATAGCATCCAGAGAAAAATGGGTGCAGCCATACTTATATCTGACAAAATAGACTTCAAGATAAGAAAGGTAACAAGAGACAAAGATGGACATTTCATAATGATAAAAGGGACAATACATCAAGAAGATATAACACTTTTCAATATATATGCTCCTAATCAGGGAACACCAAAATGTATAAAGTAACTACTAACAGAACTAAAGGGAGAAACTGACAAAAACACAATTATAGTAGGGGACCAAATACCTTTTTGAAAACTATGGATAGATCATTCAAACAGAAAATCAATAAGGAAATATCAGCCATAAGTGATATATTAAACCAAATGAACATTTACCGAACCTTTCATCCCAGAACACCAGATTATACATTCTTCTCTAGTGAACATGGAACATTCTCATAGACCATATGTTGGGACACAAAACAAGCCTCAACAAATTTAAGAAGATTAAAATCATATCACACATATTCTCTGACCACAATGCTTTGAATTTAGACATCAACTGCAAAAAGAAAGTGGGAAAAAACACAAATAGGTGGAGATTAAACAACATTCTACTAATGAATGACGGGGTCAAAGAAGATATAACAGAAAAGATCAAAAGATACCTAGAAACAAATGTGTATGAAAATAAAAAATATCAAAACTTGGGATGCTGTAAATGCGGTGATAAGAGGAAAATTTATATCATTACAGGCCTAACTCAATAAAAAAGAAAAATCCCAAATAAACAACCTAACATTACATCATAAAAATCTAGAAAGAGAAGAACAAATGAAAACTAAAGTCAGCAAAAGAAATGAAATAATAAAAGTTGAGCATAATTAAATGAAAAAGAGAACAAAAGACAATAGAAAAAAATTAATGCAACAAAGTGCTAGTTCATTGAAAAAAATAACAAATTGACAAACCCCTGGCTAGATTCACTAAGGACAAATGAGAAAAGACACAAATAAACAATATCAGAAAGGAAATAGGAGAAATAACAACAGATAACATAGAAATACAAAGGATCATACAAGAATACTATGAAAGACTATATGCCACCAAATTCAACAACCTAGAAGAAATGGACAAGTTCTTGGAAATATAGAACCTCCCTAGGCTGAATCACTAAGAAGGGGAAAATCTAAATAGACTAATCAACAGCAACAAAATGGAAACAATCAACAAAAACCTCCCCAAAAGCAAAAGTCCAGGACAGTGGCTTCACTAGTCAATTCTACAAAATATTCAAAGGTGATTTAATACCTGTCCTTCTCAAACTCTTCCAGAAAATTTAATAAGAGGCAATACTTCCTAACTCATTTTATGAGGCCAACATTACCCTGATTATAAAAAACAAAACAACAACAACAAAACAAAACAATAAAGATAGCACAGAAAAGGAAAACTACAAACCAATATGTCTGATGAATACAGATGCAAAAATCCTAAACAAAATACTAGCAAATTGAATACAACAACACATTGTAAAGATTATACATCACAATCAAGTGGGGTTCATTCCAGGGGTGAATGGATGGTACAACATATGCAAATCGATCAATGTGATGCACCACATAAACAAAATAAAAGAACATACATCACATGATCATATTAATAGATGCAGAAAAAACATTTGACAAAGATACAACATCCATTTATGATTAAAACACTTAATCAAATGGGTATAGAAGGGAATTACCTCAACATAATAAAGGTGATATATGACAAATCCTCAGCTACTATCACACTTAATTGTTAAAAAACTGAAAGGTTTTCCTCTAAGATCAGGAACATGACAAGGATGTCCCCCTCAGCATTTTTATTCAACATAGTGTTGGAAGTCCTAGCCAGAGCAATCAGGCAACAGAAAGACATAAAAGACATCCAAGTTGGGAATTAAGAGGTCAAATTGTCATTTTGCAGAAGAAACAATTCTTTACATAGAAAACCCTAAAGATTCCACCAAAAAGCTATTAGAAACAATAAACAAGTAGAGTTAACTTGTAGGATACAAATTCAATGTATAAAAATTAATTGTGTTACTATATACTAACAATGAAATTTCAGAAAAATACAGAAAAAATCAATTTTGTTTGCAATTGCAACGAAAAAAATAAAGTACCTAGAAATAAACTTAACAAAGAATGTGAATGACTTATATACTGAAAATTGTAAGACATTTTAAAAAGAAATTAAAGAAGACTAAAAGGAATGGAAAGATATTCCATGGTCATGGACTAGAAGAATCAGCGTAGTTACAATGACCATATTACCCAAAGCAATAGGCAGATTTGATGTAATCTCCATCAAAATTCCAAAGACATTTTTTAAAGAACAAATTATCATCAGATTTGTATGGAATCACAAAAGACCTTAGTAGCCAAAGCAATCCTGAGATAAAAAGAACAAGGCCAGAGATACCACACTCCATGACTTCAAATTATACTACAAAAATTACAATAGTGGTAAAACAACATGGTATTGGCAGAAAAACAGACACACAGAGCAATGGTACAGAATTGAGAACCCCAAAATAAACCCACATATATATGGGCAGATAATTTTTGACAAAGTGACCAGAAATATACAATGGGGTAAAGAAAGCCTCTTCAATAAATGGTGCAAGAAAATTAGAAAGCCACATGGAAAAGAATTAAACTACATTGCTATTAGTCACCATACACCAAAATTAACTCAAAATGGATCAAAGATTTAAATATAATATCTGAAACAATAAATTGCGTAGAAGACAACATACATACTAAACTTATGGACCTTGAGTTTAGAGAGGATTTTACATATTTGACCCAAAGGCAAGGGAGAAAAAAGCAAAAATAAATGAATAGGACTATATCAAACTAAAAAAAAAGTCTACATAGCAAAAACAAACAAACAAACAAACAAACAAAAACAGAAAACCAAACGAATGGGAGAAATATTTGCAAACAATACCTCCAATAAGAGGCTAATATCCAAAATATATAAAGAACTCATACAACACAACAATAAAAAAAAAAAAAATCCAACTATCAAATGGGCAGAGGATCTAAACAGACACTTCTCCCAAGAAGACATACAAATGGCTAACAGATACTCAACTTCAGTAGGTCTTGAAAAAACGCAAATCAAAACCACAGTGAAATACCACTTTGTACCTGTTAGAATGGTCATAATCAACAAGACAATAATAACAAGTGTTGGAGAGGCTATAGAGGAAAAGGGACCCTCATACACTGCTGGTGGGAATGTAAATTCATACAGCCACTAATGAAAACAATAAGGAGGGTCTTCAAAAAATTAAAAATGGAAGTACCATATGACCCAGCAATCTCTTCTGGATATCTACCCAAAAAATCTGAAAACATTTATCCATAAAGATATACGAGTATGTAATCCTATGTTCATTGCAGCATTATTTACGGTGGCCAAGACATGGGAACAACAGAAGTGCACATCAATAAATGATTATATAAAGATGTGGTATATATACACAATAGAATACTACTTTGCCATAAGAAAAGATGAAATATTGCCATTTAAGACAATGTGAAAGGATCTTGAGATTATTATGCTAAGCGAAATAAGTCTGATAGAAAAAGTCAAGAACCATATGATTTCACTCTCCTGGGATATAAAACTGAAAGCAAAAAGGAACAAGACAAACAAAAACTCATAGACAGACAACAGTTTAGTGGTTACTAGAGAGTAGGAGAGGAGAGAAGGTAGTAGAAGAAGTTAAAGAGGGTCAAATATATGGTGATGGAAGGAGAACTGACTCTGGGTGGTGAACACACAAAGATAGATAGATGATAGATAGATAGAGAGATAGAGAGATAGAGAGATAGAGAGATAGAGAGATAGAGAGATAGAGAGAGAGATAGAGAGATAGAGAGATAGGTAAATAGATAGATATAGATATAGACATAATGTTTAATAGATGTGTACACTTGAAACCTATGTAGTTTAACTAACCAATGGCATCCCAATAAATTTTATTAAAAAGAGTAAATCTGATCTCTGTTATTCTATTATGTCCATAAGGGAAATTATTTGATATAGAAATAGAAATTGTAATTAACCCCTTCATACTAATGCAAATAAAGAATTAATATTAGTTTAATCATATATATATATATATATATATATATATATATATATATATATATATATATATTTACATTTTCTTTCAGTCAATTTTATGTCTATTTCTGGCTTCGGACACCTAAAACATAAAGGAATCCATCATTATTATTTTTTCAACTAGAATCTTAAGAAAAACCAGCTAAGAATAAATAGGGATACAGTCTTATGCAGAATGAATAGGAATGTATAGATGTTGTCGAGAGAGAGAATAGTAGAAAAACAGGACCCTTGTGGTTTTAAATCTTCTTCATGCATCACTATCTCTATCTGTATTACTTGAGAATCTTTGCTTGAAAGTCACTGATTTTACATCTATGAACTCTGGTTGTTTTTGATGAATTGGAAAACAACACACTTTACTTTTTTATTTTAACACTGGAAATTTCTTTCTTTAATTCACAATAATGGGTGTGAATTTATGCTGCTACACTACCACAATTATAATAAGTCTTTGAAATATGAAGCAGTTGATTGAAATTATTTCTCTCAAATCAGCACTATATGTGATCTGAATATATTTGCTGATGCATTTGGATTAGAGTCAAAAATCAAATGGATCTGTGTGATACTGGGTAATAGTAAGGCATAAATTCTATTTCGGTAAACAATAAAAAAATCACCTTTAAAGATAAATATAGAAAAATAACTCATACCTATAAAGTAATTCTAGAAAAGTTATAATTATTTTGAGAAAGTCAACTGTATTTTCTTATCATGAAATATTTTCCAATTTGATTTATAAATGGTTATTGAATGATAAATCAATTAGGGTTTCTTTTTTTTTTTTCTTTTTCTTTTTTTTTCCAGAAAATAAGCCTTATTCTGAAATCTAATTTCATTGACAAACTGCTATAGCAGCTTCTATTTTGTCAACAATTATAAGGATGCATTTCTTTTTGTCTCAAAAGTGTTTATATCATCTAAAGGGTAAAAAAATATATATATTTTAGGAAGCTGACTTTATAAACCTTAATGGATTATTAATTAGTCTGCCAAGTCTATTTTTGCTGAAGAAAGAAAGGTAACACTTGAGCACACTTTCATTAGCTATTTTTCAATTCTTCCATCACTGCCATTGAAGATCTGCAAGAAGAAATCCAATAGGTGATGCCATTTTTCACATCTCTCCAAAGATGATCGTTTTGATGATTGTGGTGGCTAGCACAATATATCCAGAAAGCACTGGGCCAGGAAAGCCTCTTTTCCCCCAATCTTTGATTTGCTTGAGTCCATATTAAGAACTGCACACTGCATCTCATTCACCATAAAATCTGTACTGTCACTTGAAATATTTCAGAAAGTTTTCTTTCGTTATGCCATCCAACAAAGTTCTACAAAACAGCATGCTTTCATTCACAGTGTTTTCAAAAATATATTTTACAAATGCCAACAACTGAGCCCAACCTGAAACATCTGTGGATTTGTCCATTTATGGGGCAAAGTAATCACTTTCCATACTCTTTAAAACCAGCTGTTCACAGGCATTAATTGCCATGTCACTTATACACTTTAGAACACAACATTTGACAATGGCACACATGTTAATTTATTTACCACATCTGGTTCTGTTTCAATGAGTACCATCTTCACAGCAGATGGCAATAGAAGAATTGTTGCAATTATGTAGTTTAAGAGGGCTCTGAGTTGTGAAGGATACAGTATTCATTTAAGTGACTAAATGTTTATATTAAAACCCATATGTAAATTTCTTCAAATTTCTGGCTAAAGAGTAATCTAGGTTTTGTTTAATTTTAGAAATATGCATGTTGAGTCTACGATGACAAAATAATTTTAAAGACGTACTACTTTCATATGTCAGATCTCCAAACATATACCATGCCTGTCTTAAAAGAGATGCATATATTGGTGTCTTTTCTTCCTCAAATGATCTAGGATCTTCTAAGTTCCCTTATAGAGAGAGTGATTAAACATTGCCAGTTTCCAAAACCCAGGGCCTTTTAAACAGCATTAAAGGCTATGACTTTCATGGGACTTATTTTGGAACACTGGAAGGTCTTGTAGTCTGAGAAGAAAAAAGCGATACTGATTCTTTTCTCTGTTTCCTGCTGTTTAATCTTCAGTTTGCGCACACACACACACACACACACACACACACACACACACACACACAGAGTCATCTCTACCCTGAAGATCCAGTTAGTCTGGGAGAAGAGACTTACACAAGAATTCTATGAAATATTTAATCTCAGGAAACCCTTCTGGAATTAATATAAAGCTCTAGTAGCTTTCATCCCTTGGCCCTACCTTGACCTGACTTCTCAAACTATTCTACATTTTTTAAAACTTTTTTTTTATATTAGTTTCAAGTCTACAAAACAACATAATGATTAGACATTTACACCCCTCACAAAGCCCAGTCTATTACCCCTCTGACACTGTATGAAGCTGTTACAATACCATTGACATCAGTCTCCTCTGACTTACTTTATGCAATAGATGAGGAATTCTCAGATTTAGGCTACTTTTTCTTTTAATTCTACTACTCTTTAAATGTTAGTGCTCCTACACAATGTCAAAAGAAAAATACTGAAAGTAATGTTTTTAGAATTCATGACAAGGAACTAATTTTCTAATATATCTTTTTCATGAAGCATGCAAAATGCTATAATACCTGCCACGTCTTTATATATATATATATATATATATATATATATATATATATATATACACACATATACATATATATGCATATACATACATATATATGCATATATATACACACATATATATACATATACATATATATGTGTATATATATAATCTTTGCTTGAAAGTCACTGATTTTACATCTATGAACTCTGGTTGTTCATAGATACATAGATATATCATGGAATATATATATATATATATATATATATATATATATATATATATATCCCTTCCATGACCTCACAGTCCCCAAGCTACTGTCACGGCATTTCTCTATTGTTCTTTAGTGTAAACTGCATAGTTGTTTATTTTGCAGCTTCCAATATTTTTTCCTATCATTTATCTTGAACTCCCTTTAATCAGGGTTTAGCCCATGGGCTTGATGAGAGTCAGCTCTCATCAAGGTGACCAATGACATTTATGTTGCTAAATCTAATGGTGGCTTTTCAGTCCTCGCTATTCATAACATATAGATAGGATTTGACATATTCACTTTTCTTTCTTCTGACTTTCCTCCCTTTGCTCCTAGAATACCACTTTTTGTAGCTTTTCCTCTTTCCACATGATCATCATTTCTCATCTTTTGTGGGTCCCACAGCTCAATCCTCAAACTTCTCTACTTTCTGTGGACCTCACTTCCTAAATCATCTCATCCTGGCTCGTGTGATAGCATACTATCTCTATGCTGGAGATTTCACAAGTTACATCTGTGGTCAACAATTCTCACTTTTTATATCTAAAAAAGTTTTCACATTTGTACATAAAATAGCCTATTGGAAATCTACACTTGAATTCTAATTGACATTCCGAGCTTAAATGGTTGTTTCAATAGAGGGCTAAATTATAAAACTTAAAAAGATGTATTAAGTTGAACATAAAACCCCACCCTATCCCCATCCAAACTTGCAGCTCCCATAATGCTCCCCATTTCAGGAATCTTGTTATTCTATTTGCTTTGTCAAAACCCTTGCAGATACTCTCATCTTCTCTCTTTGTGTGATGTCTCACCTACAACCCAGCAGCATATGAGGTCAACTCTGTCTACAAAATACACTCATCAGCTCACTAATTCCATCACTTTCGCTTTTCATTTTCACCATTATCTTGGACTTGTATATGTCAATGGCCTCTTAATTGGTTTTCCTGCTTCACCTCCTCCTATTCACCTTCCACCACAGTCTGTTCTAAACACAGTAGACAGAGAGATCCTTTGGAAATAGAAATCAGATCATATCTCTCCTTTCCTTAAAACCTTTCAGTGATTTCCCATCCCTGTCAGAGTATAAGCGAGTCTTTTGAAGGTAACAATACTTTCTCTTTATCTGTGGTTCCCAACTCTGGGTGCACACTAAAAATTTTTGGCAAGCTTCCAAAATATATGAATTTGGGGGCCCTACTCTAGAGATTCTGATTTAATTTGTGTGGCATAAAGCCTGGCTATTGGTATTTTTAAAGCTTGTATAGCTAAAGTTAAGAACAACTGTCCCATGGTCCAGCCCATTGCCACCATTCTGGCCTTCTTTTCAGCCACTCTCTTCGTTGCTCAGTCCACTAAAGTGTGTTGGTTTCTTGGCTGTTCCTCTGACATACCAAGCACATTTCCCCACTTAAAGTCATTTTACTTGTTCTGATGCTCTTCATATAAGAACCTTTTTCCAGCAACCTCCCTGGCTCTTACTTTCTCACTTCCTTCAAGTCTCTGCTTAAATATTGTTTAATTGGTGAGGAGGATGTAGCTAACTACTCTCAATAAGACAGCAGCTCCTCCACCATTGACCATTCTTTATCCTCCTTTTGCATACGATATATTTATGTAATTATTTATTTTCTCTCTGCCCCTCCCCCTTAAATGTAAGCTCAAGTGGGCTGGATGTGTTCAATGCTACAGAGACTATAGAGCCCAGAACAAAGCTTGATCCTAGTAAGGGCCAAATAAACATTTGTGTAATAAATTAATAAATACAAAGTTATTTTTTTAAATAAAGACTTACAAGTGAATTTTTGAAAATTCAAGGAAATGCATGAGTAAGTGCCTTAGTCAAGGATAATTACAACATTCAAAATAGGACAATACAAGAAAGTTTTCTTTACAAGGTGTAGGTGTAGGAAAACCATGTGGTATTGGTGCAGAATCCCAAATTTAGTAAAATTTCATCCAGTACCAGCCTTAGATCTTAAGGTACAAAAACAGGGATTGTTACCAGAACCTGGAGTGACAGAGAATTGTGAGAGCTTGATTGCCCTAAAGGGAGATGTGACCTTCAGTCCAGGGACACAGTGGGTTTAAGGTGTCTCATCAGAAGGAAAGGGATTGCCAAGGGATAAATACTCTGATTTTATTTTCCTTCCTTTCTCTTTCTACATTCTTTTAGGATCCCCATTAACTGAATATAATGAGAAGCTAAAGAATATGAAATCCCTGAGGAATCCAGCTCTGGGCCAGCTGCTTGTAGATGACGGGACATGCCATAAGACCAGTGTATGTCATGGGGAGCCACTTCCAAATGTTCTTGGTTAAAATAAATGTCCGTTGGTTGGATGCAATGCTGTGTGAGACAATATGGTGAGATCTACGATTAGCAGAAGTTTTTTCAGAAGGGATACAAATCCATATACTGAATATATTTTATTTCATTTTATGAGGACAAAGTACTGCATTTTTCATAATAAGTGGGGTACAATATAATCAAATTTCTATCATCTAGCATGCTGGTCCCCACCACCACTACCTACATTATCAGGAAATGGTGCCATATTGAGGCTTAGCCTGAGCTGAAATCAAATGAAGTCAGGAGTAATTGATGTAATCCATCTACACTAAAATAGGTAGAACAGAATTGAGGAAACAAAGAGAGATCGGGTTGATCCATGAAGTAAACAGAAGGTATTCAACACAACAATCAAATAAAAATAATAAATATATAAAAGATAATCAACTGAATCCATCATTAAAGTACTACTATTTAAAAATAACTACAAGCTATATTTTCTCAATCAGATTGTCAAACTTTATTTATTTATTTATTTATTTATTTATTTATTTATTTATTTATTTAACAAAATTGAAAATAGCACTGGTGGATAGAGGATGTGATAAAAGAGGAACTCCCACATGCTTTTGATGAAAGTAAAAAATTAACATGCCTTTGAGAAGCAGATTTTCGTCAAAATCAAAATCTGCTGAACCAGATTCTACTTCAAGGAACATAGGGATGAAATATTTATAAAGAACACAGCAACATCATCCAAGTGTTTTTCACTGTGCAATAAAATATGGGAACAGTTTCAAAGTCTATAAATATGTGATAAGAAATAAGTTATAGCGCAATGAAATACAATGGGATTTGATTCAGTTATTTAAAAAAAGGATTTAAAAATGTACATGTAATAACATGGAATTAAGTTTGTGCCAAAAGGTAAAACTAAGTTGCAGTACAATTTTTCGAGTATGCTTCTATAAGTTTTAAAAAATTATACATAAATTATCCAGATATTGTTAGGACATTTTAGAAAATTCAACCATTACCCAATTCTATTGTCTGAGAGTAAATATCCTCTACACATTTTCTATTTCTTTATATGTGCCTATGCATGAAGATGGCTTTAGAGCACATATTCACACACACACAAACACACACCCTGTTTTTTGTTTGTTTCTTTTGGAACTTTACTTAAGTTTGTGTGTGTGAGTGGGGGGGGGGGTGAGTTGGGGAGAGGTAGAGGAGAAATATAAGTCAGGATCCCAAAAGTTTCAGCCATCTTCCTTTTTCCCATCTTATTTTATAATATGTCTGAACTCCTCAGAGATAAATGCAAATTATTCCCCTTTTTTAAAAAAGGTATTCCTTATTTTGCACATATTTCAGTTCTTTCAGTCTCTTCATGGGGGAGAGGCAGTCTTACCTTCAACCTGAAGTTGTCTAGTGAAAGAGTTTTTTTGTTTTTTTTTGTTTTTTTAATTAAATGTATTGGGATGAAAGATTTTTTTCCAGACAAAATAGCATGATGTACCTGCGGGCAATTCTGTTGAATATCATTTTCTCTATTTACTTGTTTAACCTACATGTTTTTATGTTGCTAAAATACATATCCAGAGATAGTCATCAAATGATTAACAGCGGCTTCCTACAGAACTAGTTGGGGTAGTGCACAGTAGAACATTTATTGATTTATTTTTACAACAATCATGTATCACATTTATAAATTTAAAATTTGTTTGTTTGTTTGTTTAGTAAGTATTCACATGCCCACGATTTAATCCTAGTCCACATCTTCCATTTGTTTTCCTCTCATCATCACATTCACTCACTCCCAAAGTTTTAATTACTCGGTATATAACAATGATTACAAATCCACTTTTGAATATTTCCATTTTGGATATTTTTCAAGCCAAATATCTCTGTATTTCCTACTGGAGATTCATTTATTCATATAGATATATGCATCACCTGCATACTACATGCCAGGTGATGGGCACTCAGTGTAAGCGATGGGCACACAGTGCTTAAAGCAAAGTGACATAGTCCCTGCATTCACTTAGTTGAAAATCTTTGGAAGTGATATGATATATATAAAACAAACACATGTATTTAATATGTTATAAGAAATGCTCTCCATAAAAATGAATACAATGCTATAATAAAAAAAAATTATTTGAGGCCTCTATTAGTTTGGGTGGCCAGGGAGGTCTTTTCTGAGGGAATGATATTTAAGATGAACCAGATGGTGAACTGTCCAGCATGGAGAACTCTTTATGTGAAAGAGTAGCCTCCATGCAGAGGTTTAACAGCTGGGAAAATCTGGGCTGAGAAAGTGATTGCTGTGTTTTAGAAATGGAAAGAGAGCTGTGCGGCTTAGGCAAGGACATTGAACAGGGATGTGGCATGAATTAATCTCAGAGTCTTGAGCACAGGAACTCAGTCATGACTATCTTAGACCACATGGAGACTTTGGATTTTATCTTGAAGTAATGGACTCATTGAAGGGATTTAAGTAACTTAGAGATGTGTTTTTGTTTATATTTTTAAAATCTCACTTTGTTCTATCAAATGTATAGGTGTGTGTAGCATTCTTAAAAGCCTTTCTTTAAGTTCTTTGGCATGGATTTTTTGCCAACAATTTGGTATGCTGTCGTTGACATTCCTTGTGGTGGTTTATCACAGTGTTTTAGTTTGTTTCTTATATCGGCATTAGAAATGTTTGATATACTTACAGGAATTTTCCCAAAATGCATCTTTTATAATAAATTTGCTCTTAAATAATTAAGCATAACAATTTGAAATGACTAATCTTTAAGATGAGCTGAACCATACTCCTTTTTTTAAACGTGTCATAATCTAAACGAAAAGAAGTATAGATTTCTGTAAAGTTTGTGAGACAACAGAAATGAAGCTCGGCCTCTCTCTCTTCCAGTCTAGGACCTGAGCTTGATAAGCTTAATATCTGTACTTATTTCTCTCACTCTTCTCCCCATTATACCATCAGCCCTC
The DNA here is from genome assembly GCF_057876585.1 of Rhinolophus sinicus. NCBI lineage: Eukaryota > Metazoa > Chordata > Mammalia > Chiroptera > Rhinolophidae > Rhinolophus > Rhinolophus sinicus. The sequence goes on from NC_142517.1 coordinate 136,860,931, forward strand.
TAAAAATCATCTTCATTTCATGGAAAAGGTTACCAGCCAGTTCAACCAATATTGGTCCCAGTAGGCCTTAATAAAGGAGGCTTTAATAAAAAGAAATAACAAAGTGATAACTATAGAATTCCATGGAAAACTAGTCTGTTATCAAAACACACATCAGATTTTCTTCCCTTTACTCTTTCCTTCACTTGTCTTAGTTAAGAAGAGGAAGAATTGAAGGTGAATTGTAACTTTAAGGTCAAGGTTTTCTTGAGGACTTGTTTTCCTTATGTTGTTGACACACAATTTCATAATCTTTCTGAAGATTTTTCGTTGTTCTGAGATTTCATACAAACCTGGCCAATGTATATCAAGAAAATTAACATTAACATTGGGTGTGAAGCACAAACATAGACAATAAGCAAATTATTTTTAAATCATACTGTATTTCCCCAAAAATAAGACTGGGTCGTATATTAATTTTTGCTCTAAAAGACGCATTAGGGCTTATGTTCAGGGGATGTCATGCTGAAAAATCAAGCTAGGGCTTATTTTCCGATTAAGTCTTATTTTTGGGGAAACACAGTATGACTTTCTTACTAGGGAGGGAGCTTGCTTTAATGTAGTTAAGAGATAGGACCTGACTTAACAAACCCTGGCATAGCCCCTGTCTTTTTCCTGATAAATTAAGAACAAAAAAGGAAAACCTGTATGGATAATGACATGCAAATATGCATATATATATATATATATATATATATATATATATATATATATATATATAATGTAAACATAAATGAGCACCAGATTTTCTTCAATTCATGAAGCAATATGGCATTACAGGCTGAATTTTGTCCCCATAAAAATATATATATGGAAGTCCTAATGCTGAGTACCTCAGAATGTGACAGTATTTAGAGAAACACTATTTAAAGAGGTAATTCAAGTTAAAACAAGGTCATTAGTGTAAGTCCTAATCCAATTTGTATAGTTTTGTTGTTGTTGTTTTTGTTTTACAAGAAAGGGAAATAGGGTACAGACATACATAGGGAAAGCTGTGTGAGAACACAGGGAGATGACCATATATAAGCCAAGGAAAGAGGAGTCACAATAAATCAACCTGGCAATTCCTTGATCTCAGATTGCTAGTTTCAAGACCTGTGAGAAAATAAATTTCTGTTTAAAGCCACTCAGTCTGTGGTTCTTTGTTGTGGCAGCTCTATAAAATAATACACTTGCTGACACGTATGAACCCATATTAGGGATAATATGTGCTCATATGTATTATGGGCAGTAAAGATTTGCATTAGTATTATTTTTTCATAAGTTAACTTCTAGTCCAACATTGTTGTAAAATAATTTACCTATCCTTATCTGTCCTTCAAGTCTAAATGATAGCTTTGCTAGGTAGAGTAATTTGTTTTTTATTAGTTCAGGTGTACAAAACAGTGTAGCAGACATTGACACCCCTCACAAGGTAATCTTGATAGTAGGTTTTGCTTTACATCACTGAATATTTCGTGCTAATCCCCTCTGGCCTATAAAGTATCTATTGAGAAATCAGCTAATAGTCTTAATGGAAGCTTTCTTGTAGGTAACTCCTTTTCTCTTCCTGCTTTTAAGATACTCTGTCTTTACCCTTTGGCATTTTAATTATGATGTGTCTTGGGGTGAGCCTCTTTGGGTTTGTCTCGTTTGGGACTCACTGTGCTTCCTGGGCTTGTATGTCTATATCCTTTGTCAGGTAAGAAAAATGTTTTGTCATTATTTCCTTAAATAGGTTTTTAGTTTCTTGCTCTCTCTCTTATTTTTCTGGTATCCCTATGATGAGAATATTGATATGCTAGATGTTGCTCCAGAAACCCGTTAAACTATCCTCATTTTTTTGGATTCATTCTTCTTTTTGCTGTTCTCATTGGGTGTTTTCTGCTACCTTATCTTCCAAATCACTGATTAGATTATCTTTTTCATCTAGTCTGCTGGTGATTCCTTCTAGCGCATTCTTCACTTCACTTATTGTATTCTTCATTGTTTATTTTTTATTTTTTTATGGCTTCTATGTCCTTTTTAATGCTTGCAGACTCTTTGTTGAAGTTCTTACTAAGTTCCTTGAGCATCCTTATAAACATTGTTTTGAACTCTGTCTCTGTTAGGTTGCTTGCCTCCATTTCATTTGGTTCTTTCTCTGGATTTTCCTCCTGTTCTTTCATTTGGGACACAGCTCTTTGTTTCCTCATTTTGACTGCCTGTCTGTGTTTGTTTCTATATATTAGGTAGATCTGCTATGTCTCCTAGTGCTATTTGGGTGGCCTTATGTAACAGGTGTCCTGTGAGGCCCAGTAGCACAGTCTCCCTGGTCACCTTACCCAGGGTGACCAGGGAGTGTCCCTTGTGCAGGTTGTATGTGTTCTTCTGTTATAGTGTAGCCTTGATTGCTATTGGCACATCAGGGGTGGGATTGACCCTCAGGCTGACAGGTTGTGGGGTTTGGCCACGTCCACAGCTTATTGGCTGCTGTATGGGAGGCTTACCCCATTGAATGGGATTTGCCCCAGCAGGTTCTGATGCTTGTGGAGACTACCTTTTGTTTGTGCCACATGTGGGGCTAATTGAGCAGTGCTCTGATAAGATTTGAAGCCAACCTCCAAGTGTGTTGGTTCTGGGCCTCTTGGGTGGTGCTCCAGTGCAGGTCCAGGTCAGCCACTGCTTGTGACTGGCCAGGGGCTACCTGGTAGGAGCTACAAAGTGATCTTCTGTTGTTTACTGCCTGTGTTAAACTTGGAGGTGTGTGGGAGAGGCCATGCTATGAAATGAGGATGGCTTCCACCAGCACCAGGTCTGGGGCAACTCTGAAAAAAGCCAGGACACCTGGAGGCTTGCTGCCACCTGCAGGATCTCTTCAGTTTCAGCCACTGATATAGCCTCGTGTGGTACGTGAGTTAGGTGAGGCAGGGTCCCAGGGATTCACTAGATTGGGAAAAGTTTTGGTCAACAGGTTAGTGCATACTGTGGTTTGGTGCCAGTATGAGCCTGGAACTACTCAGCAAAAGTCTCAGAACACATTGAGGTCAGTCACCACCCACCTGGAGCCCATGAATTCTGATAGTTTTTCAAAGAGTGCAATGCGGGAGAGGCTGGCTGCCCATGGAGAAAGTGTCTCTGGTCATGTGCTAGTTGAGTGGGATGGGGTTCCAGCTGAGTCAGCAGGGCAGAGTCGTAGAGCTCACCAGACCAATCAGATTCAGTTTTGGCCTGTGGGGGCAGGCTCAACATAGGCAATATGGTGCCTGCCTGCAGTCTGCACAGGCTGCAGTTCCCTCATGGGAAAATTCCGAAAGTCCTCCAGCCCTTCCTCTGAAGCCATATACCTAGTCTGCCACCCGTATGTCTCCTAGGCCCCCTGAGCTACCATCCCTCTGCTGAACCCAAGGTGAGTGCCTGTGAGCAAGCGAGTCTGTGTACAGGCTGTTTAAGAGGAAGTCTAGGTTTCCCATAGCCTTTTGCCCCACCCAAATGGTTGGAATCCCCACTGTTTTTCATAACCAGATGTTGGGGGGCTCCTCTTCCCAGCATCAGTACTCTGGACTAGGGAGGTTGGTGTGAGGGCCTGGGGTTTCTCACCTCAGAGGGGAACCTCCTTGGTTGGGATATCCCTCCTGATTCTTAACTGCAACAGGGAGATTTGGGGCCTGTTCCGCATCTCTGTCCTTTCCAGTCTCGATGTGGTTTCTTCTTTATATTTTCAGTTATGGGACTTCTGTTTAGCTAGACTTCAGATGTTTCTCCAGATTGATTGTTCTGTAATTTAGTTGTAATTTTAATGTGTTCATGGAAGTATGCAGACACAGTGTTTAGCTACTCTGCTATCTTTGATCTTTCTTGTATAACCAGTGTTTTGAAGTCTGCACCTGGTAGATTGCTTGTATCCATTTTATTTAGTTATTTTTCTGGAGCTTTGTTTTCTTTTTTTATTTATTACATATTTATTTGTCTCCCTATTTTGGCTACCTCCCTGTGTGTGTGTGTGTGTGTGTGTGTGTGTGTGTGTGTGTGTGTGTTTCTGTGTATCAAGTAGAGCTACTATGTCTCCTGGTCTTAGTGCAGTGGAGTTACATAGTAGGTGTCCTGTAAGACCCAGTGACATAGTCTTTCTGCTTACCTGAGTCGGGTGCTGCAAATGTGTTCTTCTTGTGGGTTACATGTGCCCTTTAATTGTAGTTGACACTTGGTTACTTTTTGCATGTCAATGGGAGGAATGCATCCTCTGACTGATTGGTTGTGAGGACTGGCCATGACCATAGTGGAGGAGTTTTTATGCAGGTGCTGACCCTATGAAGAATAATTTGCTTTAGCAGGACTTTGATGCAGGCTCAGTCTGCCCTTTGGGTACTTTGTTCATGGAGGTATTTGGGTGGTGCTCTAGCTTGGTCTGCCAGCCCTAGGGCCACCTGGGAGATGCCCTGCTGCAGACCAAGTTCAGCTCTAGTCTGGGTCCTGCCCAGGACAACCTGGAATGTACCACAAAGCAATCCACAAATGGTCACCACCTCTGCTGGGCTTGGAATCGCCTGGGAGATGAACCAAATTTGGCTGCCACAATGCTTGGCTTGGGGCAGTTCAGCAAGTGGTATAGGGCATGCCAAAGCCAGATGCTGCTTGTTTGTGTTTTGTGAACCTTTGAGAGACGTTAGGAATAGCTGCAGCATAAGCCAAAATGGGCCATTTGTATGGAAAATCCATGGAAACTGCTTGGGTGGCTTCACAACTTGGGTGGGGAGGATTATCAGGGAATCACCAGGTTGGATTGGATGGTGTTAACCAGGTTGGTGGAGACTCAGATATAGTGTCCACCTGCATGTGTGTGCTGGGTGGAAGGACCACACTGGGTGGAAAGAAAATTCAACAAAGAGGCCCTCTGCGGTGGAGATATCCCTCCCCATTTTTAATGGTCACACGTGGGTATGGGACCAGCCTATTTCATGTCTCTGCCACTCCTACCAGTCTCAATGTGGCTTCTTCTGTGTATCCTTAGTTGTGAGACTTCTGTTCAGCTAGACTTCAGGTGATTCTCAATGAAGATTGTTCTTTAATTTAGTTGTAATCTTGATATTGTCATGAGAGAAGGTAAGCACAGTGTTTACCTACTCCACCATCTTCACCACATGTGATCTGATTTATTTTTAACATTATATGGCACCTATAAAATTTTTCCAAACCACTTGATAATTAACCTTAGGCTGAAATATCTTGTAACAAAACAATTGAAGAGATAATTTAATCAAGGCAAACTTTAATTTTCTTCAAAGAGTCTGTTTCTAGCATTTTGCCCTGAAATCCAATGTCAGGACGCTTAGGAAATTCTAAATTCCTTAATTTGTCTTCACAAAGGTTGTATTGTGGACTGGGTCCTTATTTGTTTTTCCTATTTAAAATAAAATTTTCTCAACAAATTTAAACACCAAGTTACTCTAATGCCCAGTTTAAAAATCAAATGAGCTGAAAATTTGACTTGAAAATCATCTGTGAGTCACAGTAATGAGTGTGGGGGAGATGAGGAACATGAACTTTACAGAGTGCTGTAAAAATGACATTGCTATTCAAACTGCCAATCATTTAGTGATATATGTGTGTGTGTGTGTATATATATATATATATATATATATATATATATATATATATATATATATATATATGATTTTTGTGCTTCGCTAAGAGAAGACCAAACTGTGCCTTTCACTGCACTCTTTCTTCTAAAGCACTGGAATTATCCTCTTTGTTCAATCCATGCCCAGCTGCTGCTCTAATAAGCCCCACAAACTGGCTTCACAGCTGTGCTGACTGTTCCAGATTTTGGAATTAGAATTTTCTTCTCAGGAGTCTCAGTGATTTTGGCCCAGATTTAAGGGGAACATTCTCATAATCCACAGTTGGAAAATATCACATTTTGAGTGTGTGTGTGAAAACCACAAGCAAAATGTGTTTTTTTAATTTTTGTGTTGTTGGAAATATTTAGACCAACCTATCACCTCTTACAGAAAACTCAGAGTATATGTAAAGGAACTCAACATCACTAATCATTAGGAAAATATAAACTAAAACCATAATGAAATATCACTTTGTATATGTTATGATGGCAATTATTTTTTTATAAAAAAATAGGTATTGGGATGGATGTAGAGAAATTGAAATCTTATATAAAGTTGGTGATAATGTAAGATAGCACAGCTGTTATGGAAAATAATACTGAAGTACAAATTAAAAATAGAACTACCATATGATCCATCAATCCCACTTCTGGGTATATATCCAAAGAATTAAAATCAGGATCTCAAAGAGATACTATTGCAGAATTATTCACAATAGCCAAGATGTGGAAACAATCAGAATATCCATCAAAGGATGAATGGATAAAGAAAATATGATATATACATACAATGAAATATTCCTCAGCCTTTAGAAAGGAAGGAAATCTTGCTATATGTAATAATATGGATGAACCCAGTGGACTTCATGCTAAGTGAAATAAGCCAGTCAAATAAAGACAAACACTGCATAATTCCACTTATATGAGGTATCAGAAATCATTGAACTCATAGAAACAGAGCGTAGAATGGTGGTTGCCAGAGGCTAGAGAAAGAAGGCTGGAGGAAGAGAAGAACGGAGAGTTGTTGTTTTTCAATGCAAAAGTTACAGCAATCTAAGATGAATATGTTTTAGAGATTTGCTGTACAACATAGTACTTCAAATTATTATATGAATCACATAAGACTGTGATTATTCATAATAGATTGCATTCTATTCTTCTTTTTCTTGGTGTTACTGTAATTGTTGTGTTTTTATTGTTGTTGTTGTTTATTTTTAACCTCCATGAAAAATCTCTTTACAATTCAGAATTTTCTGAATTTTTTCTAGTAAGCCTGTACTTCAGCTTCTATAATTAACTTTTATCTATCTGGTGGCAAGCAATATAGCCCATTTCAGGTCTTTTTAGTTATGGCTCAATTCAGTTTAGTCAACACAATAAACAAAATAAAAGTTTGGATCCCAAGCAACAACAAAATATTTTTCTTTCTTAGAAGTCAGGGGCACAGGCTAAGACTGTGATTATTCATAATTATTTTTTCTATTTCAAAATGTCTTTTTAATTGTTATTTAAGTACCAAAGTTTGGTTCAGGGCAGCACAAGCCTTGCCCAGTTATCGTCAAGTGTTTAGTTCAGATTAGAATTTACATCTACCAAGCAATTAATTGCTTAATTTTGGTGATAGAAGAATGACTAAGACGTGCTGTTATCTATAAGGAACTCACAATTTAATAAATAACAAAATGTCACAAACATAAGTTTAATACAGAAAGAAGAAAAACAAAACTGATAGTATGCATTGGTTTCAGAGTACGTATATATATATATTTACTTGGTCATATAATAAATATGCCACATAGGATGAAATAAAAAACAATTGCATTTTGCTTTCTGGAAGTAGTTGTGCAAAGATTCAGTGTACAATGTTCTCTGAGAGAAGAAAAACTGAGACACTGGAAATAGGAGGTCACTAGACCCTTCTGTGTAAGTAGAATCTCAATGAAGGGGAAGGGTAGAGGAAGAAACGTCACTGAGATTGATCCTGGATAAATGTCAAAACAGAACATACCTTGGATTCCAGGGTGATTTGGCAAAGATAGAGGTCAATTTAAACATGCATTTGGGTGACTATCAAGGTTATTTGGGGATAGTTTAGGACTAAAATAGAATTATTTTCAAACACTCAGTTATTTAGCTTCACTTGGTCATTGGAAATATTAGGCTATTTAGCTTCATATCTTCTGAGCTTTCTTTTTCCCTTCTAGCTTTATCAAAATATAATTGATATACAGAAAACTGCACATATTTAATGTATATAATTTGATGAGCTTGAACATGCTGCACTCATTAAATCATCACCATGATCAAGGTAATAAACATATCCATCACCTTAAAGTTTCCTTGTGTCCCTTTGTGTGTGTGTATGTATGTATGTGTGGGAAGAACACTAAACATGAGATTTATCTTCTTAACAAGCTTTTAAGTGTATAATATTATTAATGATAAGTACTATGTTGTACAGCAAATCTCTAAAACATATTCATCTTAGATTGCTGTAACTTTTGCATTGAAAAAACAACAACTCTCCGTTCTTCTCTTCCTCCAGCCTTCTTTCTCTAGCCTCTGGTAACCACCATTCTACGCTCTGTTTCTATGAGTTCAATGATTTCTGATACCTCATATAAGTGGAATTATGCAGTGTTTGTCTTTATTTGACTGGCTTATTTCACTTAGCATGAAGTCCACTGGGTTCATCCATATTATTACATATAGCAAGATTTCCTTCCTTTCTAAAGGCTGAGGAATATTTCATTGTATGTATATATCATATTTTCTTTATCCATTCATCCTTTGATGGATATTCTGATTGTTTCCACATCTTGGCTATTGTGAATAATTCTGCAATAGTATCTCTTTGAGATCCTGATTTTAATTCTTTGGATATATACCCAGAAGTGGGATTGATGGATCATATGGTAGTTCTATTTTTAATTTGTACTTCAGTATTATTTTCCATAACAGCTGTGCTATCTTACATTATCACCAACTTTATATAAGATTTCAATTTCTCTACATCCATAGAGAAATTACTATGAAAAAATTCAGAAAATTCTGAATTGTAAAGAGATTTTTCATGGAGGTTAAAAATAAACAACAACAACAATAAAAACACAACAATTACAGTAACACCAAGAAAAAGAAGAATAGAATGCAATCTTTCTCTGGCATTTGTGCGATTTAAGTAAAGAACTATATTGCTTTTTAAGGTTCCTTCCTTCCTTCTTTCCTTCCTTCCTTTCTTCCTTCCTCCCTCCCTCCTTTCCCTCCTTCCTTTCCTTTTCTTCCTTCCTTTTCCTCCTCCTCCTCCTTCTCCTTCTTCTTCTTTATTCCAATATATCACACACACACACGCACACACACACACACACAAAGAAGGTGAGCCAAATTTGGCCCCAAACCAGTAGTTTGCCAACCTATGGTCTAAAGCGAAAAGCACTCCTCAGAAAGTAGACTAGGCGATCTATCAATTTACTTCTAATTCCAAAGTTTTCTAAATCTATGCTATTGCATTTAAAGACTCAGCCAAAAGACTTCTTAGAACAATATGGATGGACCTTGAGAGCACTATGTTAAGTGAGATAAGTCACACAGAGAAAGTCAAGTACTGCATAATATCACTCAAGTGGAATCTAAAAAAGCTGAACTCATAAAGATAGAGAGTAGAATGGTAGTTGCCAAGGGTTGGGAGGCTGGAGGTATTGGAGAGATTCCTAGAAGATAACCTTACTTCTAGAAGATAGACAAACTCTCAGGGTTTATTGTCAATGTTGGTGTTTCTTTTCATGCTGTCCATACGAGAAACAGACTTAAAGACAAATGCCCATTATATAGTAATTCAACATCTGTGGCAAGGACAGTAGTGATGGCAAGTAAGGAGGTGGTGTTTTTGTGGCTCCTCAATCATACCACATAGGTGACCATGTAAACCTGGTTCAACATACACTTTCAGATATATTTTAAACATTTCTCAATAAATAATTTAGTTCAGAGACATCCACTGCATGAAACAACTATTTATAAACTTTACATTTAGTGTACAGATATATTATTTGAAGTTTATATTTTGCTAATAGCATATTTTATGGTATTTTTCTTTTTACAAAAGCAATATGTGTACATATATATATATATATATATATATATATATATATATATATATAATTTTATATATATAATTATATATATGTATATATATATGGAGAGAGAGAGAGAGAGAGAGAGAGAGAGAGAGAGAGAGAGAGAGAGAGAGAGAGATCATAGAAAGATATTTGGATATTTGGGTTTTCTCCCTGGCTCCTGGCATGAAGCTACTAAAAACCTTGGAATTTCTTTAATGATGAGGGTCTTAGGAACAGCCTTTGTTTTAATACAGTACTCTTAATTCTTAGATAACTTCAGGATAGTAGTTGATCTCCAGAAAGACCCTGGTTAAAAGTTTGGAACTTTCAGCCCACCCTCCAACCTCTAGGAAGAAAAGAGGAACTGGAGATTGAGTTCCTCACCAAGAGCCAATAACTTAATCAATCATGCTTATGTAATGAAACCTTCATTAAAACACCTAATGATGGGATTTGGAGAATTTCCGAGTTGTCAAACACATTCACATGTCAGGAGGGTGGCATGCCTCAACTCTATGGGGATAGAAGCTCTTGTCTCGGGACCTCTCAAGACCTTGTTTTAGATACCTCTTTATTTGGCTGTTCATTTCTATCTTTAAATAAACCAGTAAACATAAGAAAAGTAACATCCTGAGTAAGTTTTGTGTTATTCTAGCAAGTCATCACCTCAGGAGGTAGTTGAGAGAATCTCCAAATTATAGCCAGTACTCCAGAAGTATGGTGGCCAGTGACTTGAAATTGGCATCTGAGGTGAGAGCAGCCTTGTGAGAGTCAGCCCTTAACCTTGTGGAGTCTAATGCTAACTCCAGGGAGCTAGTTTCAGAATTGAAATGAATTCTAGGGCACAAAAGAATTGGTGTCAAAAGGTAAAAAAAAAAAGCAAACAAACCGCAGTGTCAAAAAATAAGAAAATTAAAACACTTATCTCTCTCTCTCACTCCCCAGATAAGCAGAGTTAAGATACATAGGTAGATATATAGGTACACACACATACACTTACTCCCTCTTCAACCACACACATTCTCACACACGCAAATAGTTTTATAATAAATTAAGATTATATCATGCAGACATTTTCATTGTCAATGTATAGATACTGAAAATATTTTCTTTAATGGAATAGAATGCCATTTTATTGACATAATTTATTTATTTAATGACAGCAATCACATTTCAAGATATCATGAATACTCATTTTAGTATTTTGTAAGTGTATCATTTTTAGTACAAACTGTAGTACTCAGGAAACATAATCTCACAAAAATTATAGCAAAAAATTCAGTAAACTTTGACTGTCCATAACACTTTCTATTTTCTTTTCAACTAAAGTGAGACTATATACGAGCTTATAGAACCTCTCTGAGGAATTATTTTGTAATACAAATGCTCCTCAACTTACAATGGGGTTATGTCCTGACAAAACCATCGTAAATTGAAAATACCATAAGTCAAAAATGTACTTAAAACACCTAACCTACCAAACAGCATAGTTTAGCCTAATCACCTAATCTATCTTAAAGGTACCTATAGCTGGGCAATTATCTTGAGCTTCATCTGAAGAGTAAATTCCTTCCTCTTCTTTTCACCAGCAGTAGTAGACACAAATGCGCGTTTTGTAGGCATGATGGGATATGAAAACACAAAACACAGTATTCAAAAAACACTGACAACACAGTACACTGTAGAGTATCAGTTTACTCTCATGATCATGTAAGTGACTGGGATCTACGGCTCATTGTCACTGCCCAGCATCATGAGCGAGTATCCTCCCACGTATTCTTAGGCCAGCTAAAGTTCAAAATTCAAAGTCGAGAGAGAGAGAGAGAGAGAGAGAGAGAGAGAGAGAGAGAGAGAGAGAGAGAGAGAGAGAGAGATTCTTTTATTAAGCCAAGCTTCAGTGGAACAAAACTTCCAATCTATTTGAAATGTAATACGCAGGAGGATTTTGGATGACTGAATCTTTGGATAAGCTTAGGTATTCTATTAATCAAAAGAAACAAAAGGAACATAAATCAAATTCCTCCTATAAACTGAAATCAATAGGATTATGTCAGGCTAAATTAAGCAATAGAGTATTATTAACTTCAAATATTATCTAGTGTGGTTAAATAATTTTCTTTTTTATCGTTTTTTTTTTTTTCTCTTGTATATAAGAATCTAGAGCCCTATCAGTTTTGAGCATAGAGGGATCTAAGATATTAATTAAATAACCCATAAGTTGGAATGAAAACTCCTTTGATGTAAATGATGTATTTTCTTCAGCTTTAGATAATACAGATATGTGCACAAGTGCACCTAATTTTTAAATTTCATTAAATCTAAAATGAGGAACCTGTGTACAAAGAAGGTAAATATTCCCTTGTAGACTACATTTTGTTTACCCATTCATCAATTAGCTAACACTTTGGTTGTTTATTATGCCTTTGGCTATTATGAAGGAAGCTGCTATGAACATGCACGTACAAGTGTTTGTATGGGCACATGTTTTCATTACTCTTGGGTATATACCTAGAATTGGCATTGCTAGGTCATATGCTAACTCAATGTTCAATGTTTGAAAAACTGCAAACTGTTTTTCAAAGTGGCTGCAAATTTAACCTGCTCACTAGCAATGAATGAGGATTCCAGTTTCTTCACATCTTCACTGACATTTGTTTTCTTTCTTTTTTATTATAACCATCCTATATGTGTGAAGTGATATCTCATTGTTGTTTTGATTTGCATTTCTGTAATGGCTTATAATATTGAGTACACTTTCATGTGTTCACTGGCTATTTTTATATCTTTTGAGAAAAAAATTATTTAGATAATTTTCTGGTATTTTAATTGTGTTATTTTTTTATTATTGCATTTTAATTGTTCTTTATATATTCCTAATACAAGTTCCTTCTCAGGTGTGTGATTTGCAAATTCTCACTCTCACTCTGTAGGTTATCTTTTTACTTTCTATTTTTAGATTTTTATTAAAATATAGCTAACATACAATATTATTTTAGTTTCAGGTGTACTATAGTTGTTCAACATTTATACACCTAAATAAATGATCACCATGATAAGTCCAGCAACCACCTGATACTCTTACCATGCTATCACAATATTATTCACTATATTCCCTATGCTATACATTACATCCCCATGACTCACTTGTTTTGTATCTGGAAATTTGACCCTCTTAATCCCCTTCACCTTTTTCACTCCTTTTTAAATATTTCAATTACAGTTGATATTCAATATTATTTAACATTAATTTCAGTTGTACAGTGTAGTGGTTAAACCTTTATATAATATAAAAAGTGATGCCCCTGACTATACTAGTACCCACGTGGAACTATACATAGTTATTACCACATTATTGACTATATTTCCTATGCTTTACTTTACATTCACATGACTATTTTGTGACTACCAATTTGTACTTCTTAATCTCTTAATTTTTTCATCCTATCCCCTCAACCACCCTCTCATCTATCAACCAGATAAATCTAGTACCCATCTGACATCATACATAGTTATTATGTTATTGACTACATTCCCTGTGCTATAACCTATATCTTCATGACTACTGTATAACAAAAAATTTATACATCTTAATCCCTTCCCCGTTTTCACCCACCACAAACCCCTCCTGTCTAGCAATGATCAAAATATTGTCTGTATCTATGAGTTTGTTTTTGTTTTGTTCTTTAGGTACAAGTGAAATCACACTGCATCTGTCTTTCTCTGTCTGACATACTCCACTCAGCACAGTGCCCTATAGGTTCATCCATGTGACTGCAGATGGCAAGAACCCAGTCCCTTCCATGGCCAGGCAATATGTCATTGTATATATGCACTACCTCCTCTGTTCTTTCATTTGCAACCTGTTTCTTTGTCTCCCCATTTTGGCTGCCTCCCTGTGTTTGTTTCTATGTACTAAGTAGTGCTGTTATGTTTCCCAGTCTCAGTTGATAGCCTTAGGTAGTAGATGTGCTGTGGGGCCCAGTGGTATAGTCTCCCTGATCGCCTGAGCTGGGTGCTCCAGATGTGTCTCTTGTATGGGTTGTGTGTTCCTCCCTGTTATAGTTGAGCCTTGGTTGCTGTTTCTATATCAATGGGAGGAATTAACCCTCAGGCTGATTGGTTGTGAGGACTGACTGTGACTATAGTAGAGGAAGTATTGTGTAAGAGCTGACCCTACAAAGCAGGATTCACTTTAGCAGGGCTCTGGTACCTGTGCAGTGTGCCCTTTGGAGGTGTTGTCCTAGAGACAGCTGGATATGTTCTGGCTCAGTCCAAACCTGGCCACTAAGTGTGCCAGCCCCAGGTCCTCCTGGGAGGGGCCCCACCACTGGCCAAGTTCAGCTGCAACCTGTGCCCTGGCCACCTGGCATAAGTCACAAAATAATCTGCAGTTGGCAGCTACCCCCTGCTGGGCTTGGAGTTGCCTTGGGAGGCCAAGCCATGAATCAAGGCTGGTTTTGGATTGTGCCTGGTGTATAGCTGATCAGCAAGAGTTACAGGATACATCAAAGCCAGATTCTGCTTGTTTGGGTTTTGTGAACCTTTGAGAGATTTTAGGAAAGTCTGTAGCATGAACAAAGACAGGCTGTTTGTATTGACAATCCCCTGGAAGGGACCTGGGTATACCTGCAGGTTGGGTGGGTCAGGGTGTCACGGTAGGTATCACCAGGGTGGGGTGGACAGATAGTGTTAACTAAGTTGATGGAGATTCAGATGTGGTGGTTGCCTGCAGTCTGCACACTGGGAGGGAGGTGGGATCAACAAGTAAACAATGACTTCCACAAGCTCTTCCATCCAGGAGAAAGTTGTCCCTTCAGCCCTCACCCTGAAGGCACACATTTCAGTTCCTTCGCTTATGTCCCTGTTGCCTTTTGAGCTGATGCCCCAGTGTTGGAACTCAGAGCAAATGAGTCTTTCAGTGAGTAAGTCCATGTGTGCGTCCTTTAAGAGGACCACCTGGGACTGCAGTTGCTGTTATTTCACTCAACTATATCTCTGCTGGTTTTCACAAACAAAAGTTATGAAGACATCTCTTCCCAACACTGGAACCGTTGGCTGGAGCCTGGTGTGGGCCTGGGGCCCCTTTCTCCTCCAAGGGGACCGCTGTAGTCAAGAAATCCCTACCCATTTTTAATGGTCCCATATGGGTTAGGAACCAGCCTGTTTTGCTTACCTGCCCCTCCTACCAGTCTTGATGTGGCTTCTTCTGTATGTCCTTGGTTATAGGGCTTCAGTTTAGCTAGACATCAAGTGATTCTCAATGATGGTTTTCCTGTAATTCAGTTATAATTTTGATGTGGTTGTGAGAGGATGCAAGCACAATATTTACCTATTCCACCATCTCGATCAGAAAATATTTTTACTTTCTTGATGGTTTCATTTGCCACCCACTTCTCTTCATTCCCTTAGTAACTATTTGAATTCTTGTCATTATTTCTGGACCATTTTGGGATTGTTTGTACACTTCCAAATGGACTCATCTTCAATTTCTATCCTTTCATATCAATCCTTCATGTAGCTGTTAGCTATTCTCCAAAACCAAAAATGTCATTGCCATTTCTTTCTCACAAACTTATCTGTGGCTTCTCTTTGTACTTAAAATAATTCTTAACTCTTAAAATGTCATCAAACACATTTTATTTTTTTTGGTGGGGTTAAGTAAAGCATCTTTATTTGGAAAGCCAGCCAGCCAAGAAGACGGAGGACTAGCAACCTAAAGAACCATTGTGTGAAAGTACAGAATTCAGGCTTCTTTTATATCAAGGGAAGGGGATAATGGGAGGACTTTGAAGTTGATGGATGATTGCAGACACATGGGCGCCAGCAGTGTTCCAAGGAATATTGTGAAATGTATTTGTTGTTAGTCTGTTGAATCTAGTTGATCTGAGTCTGGTCATGAGGTTCCTGCCAATCTTCGATAAGCAATCATTAGTTTTGTTACATACTTCTTTCATCTCTTTGGGAGAGGCAGTTTCTGGTAAGGGACGGACTTTTTAAAACTCAAGCCACAAGCAGAATTTCTCTAATGATTACATGTAAAGCCATGGGAATAAAGCAGGCTTGAAGAAGATAAAGTCAGAGGCCGAGTATTTCACTGTTATAATTCCCCAGTGTCAATGGTCCATTCACAATCCTGTGGGATTAGAGAGAGACAAAGAAATATTGTGTCTCATCTGGCTACTGGTTTCCTCCTAGGTTTTTAGCATTAATCTCTGTTATCAGTGCCATAACGCTCTCATGAACCTAGACCTCCTACTGCCCTTACCCAGTTTTTAGGTTCTTTTGCTCATGTCTGAAACAGCTTTCTCTTTTTCCATCTCCACCACCAAATTAGTACTTATCTTTAATGCAATACTTAGAAATCAACTCTTCCAGAAAGCCTTTTTCTAATCACTATGTCCCTAGCATAATCTAAGCATTTGTTTCAGTCTGCCTTAGAGAAATGGTATGGAAATGGTAAAAGGGTTAAACAATCTAGTTAATGATGTGTCTGTTTCACTAGTTATTGCACTACTTGTCAGGGAAGAGCGTACAGCATTATATATGTTCCATGTCCAACATGCATTGCATATACCAGACACATTTGTTTAATGAATGCATATGAAAATTAAAATTTTGAAACAGATCATTTAGAATTTATTTGTCAAATTATGAAATAATTGTTGACTTTATAAAAACGCTAACAGCACATAGTTTTTTGTTTGTTCAGTTTTTTGTTTTGTTTTTTTCTTTTAATGTTACATTACCCTGAGGAAATTTCATTATCTTTTAGAACACATCTTCTTTATGGTCTACTTTCAGATATATGTATCAGCATGATTGGTACAACTATACTATCATGTCTACAAATGGTTTTCTGTAATTCATATTATCAGTGGACATGATTCCTGAAATACAGTGCTGTCCTTTGTTTTATTTCTCTTTTCCATCAGCAATTTGCATCAGTGAGAAATGTCACATTTTTCATCTTGCTAATGTTTAGCCCTAGTTCCCTTATCAGTAAAATAACTCTACTTTATCAGATGCTTTCTACTCTTCCATTTAATTCGTAATATGTCTCACATGCTGGGCATTTGCATATGATCTCAGGCAGCAACCACAGGTTTTTTGTGTTACTTTCTTCCCTTATATTGACATTAGCATTTAAATTTCAACTGCTTATTTAACAGAAATATTGTTTAAAGCTCTTCCAAGTTGGTGGTGCCTTTGGTTTTGCAGACCTTAACTGAACAGAATACACATGAAATTTCCCCAATTGTAAAGCTGAGCTAGTGATCCATTCTTAACCTTTAACTAGTTGGTTCTAAGACTCTGTGAACATTTTAAATGTATTCAACTGATAATTTTTCCTTGCCCCTGAATTTCCAATGCAATTGTCTCATTTCTGCCTTTACATGGAAAGTAAATGTTGATGAGAAAAAATTGACTTCACTCTATAAAATTATTTTTATTTCCCCTTGCTTCACTCATTTTAATTTGGGTCTTTTCTCAGTATATATTCCAATTTTCTCATGTTTCTCATCTACACTAATATAATTAACTCCAGTTGATTCGTTAGGCTAGAATATTTCCTTTCTACTCCTCAATATTTTTGAAGAACCTTTTCTTTCTTCCTCCTATTTTCTTCTTCATCATTATTATCATCATCACCATTATATCAATAGCATAATAACAAACAATATATCATCATTGAGTGCCTTTTACATGTCAGGAATCATTCTAGGTGTTTTTGCATTGTTTTTGGGCTAATCACTGCAATGATACAATAAGGTATTATTAAATTCAATTTAGATATTAAAAAAAACCTGAGAATCAGAATGACTAAGTAACTTATCCAAGGTTTTACTGAAACTCTGTGGAGGAACTTAGATGTGAGGAAAGAAAAGTTTTGCTTCAAACCACAGTTTATTGGTTCGTACTCCCACTGAATATATCTAGTTTTGGGGGGAAAAAACAAAACAAAAAAAATCTCATGCATACTGAGAATTTCCAGGTGAATACTTCCATATATATCTATGTGTGTTTTTTGAAGACTGAGTCTAAAATCATGAAATTGGGATGTCAGGAAAGAAACAATGTATTAAGCTATATGGATCTTCATTTGAGTCTAAGTCCATGACAGTGCTATCTAGCCTCACACTCCTCGCGATTAAGTGATTTCTCTGAGATTCCATATTTTCCTATTTCAAAGGAAAAATCATTGTTTACCTCACATGTGGTTTGTAAAAATGATTGCTGTCATTGTTATTTTAGTATCAGTAGTGGCCAAATCACATTTCAATCCAAGAAAGCAATAAAAGAAGCTAGAGAACCATGTGGACTTTAATCAAATAAATGTTTAGTTTTGAAATAAGTCAAAGCTATAATGATTATTATCTTATTTCCAAAAAATAATTCAACTATTCTTTCAAACAACAAGTTTTCTGAATTATTATATAATAATAATTGTATGCTCAGTGCATGCTAAAATATCTATTAAGAGACTTATGATCCAGACAAGGTGGTATACAATGGTTTTTCCCCTGCATTTCTCTTATAAGGACAACTGTATCATCTGGAAAATGTACAAGACACAACCAAAGAACTCTGAAAGGTGTTAAGAGGAAGACTAGCTGGTTTATGACACCTGGACTGGAGATACAACATGTTGTTGGTGAAGGAATTAATACTTTCCCTCTAATATCTGCAACAACAGAAAGATGTCCACTCTCAGCTCTCATTTAGCATAATCCTGGGAATTCTAGCTATAAAAATAAGGCAAGTAATGAAAATAAAAGACATATATATATATCAGGAATATATGCATACTAAATTCTATAAAATGTTAACAAAATATATCAAAGAAGAACTAAATAAATGGAGAGACATTCTGTTCTCATGAATCAGAAGAGTCAGCATAGTAAAGATGTCAATTCTTCCCAAATTGAGCTGTATATAAGTTTAATATAATTCATACAAACATTTAAGCAAGGTTAATTGTAGATACAGGCTATTCTAAAATAATTACAAGATTATTCTAAAATTTATATGGAATGGTAAAGTACCTAGAATAGCTAAAACATCTTAATGAAAAAGAATAAAAATATTTAGCTACAGTAATTAATTGTGGAAGGGAAGGGAAGGGAAGGGAAGGGAAGGGAAGGGAAGGGAAGGGAAGGGAAGGGAAGCAAGGAACCTTGACCTAAGTCTCACATTTTATGCAAAAATTCACTTAAAATGGATCGTAGACCTAAATGCAAAATCTGAAACTATAAAGCTCTCAGAAAAACATAAAATATAGGAGAAAATCTTCATGATCTAAGACTAGAAAAAGAGCTTGTAAACTTGACACCAAAAGCATAATCCATAAAAGGAAAAACTGATAAATTGGACCTCATCAAAATTAAAAACCTTTGTTCTATGAGATCATATAAAGACAATGAAAAGACTGCCTATAGCCCAGAAGGAAATATTTGGAAACCATATACCTGACAAAGAACTAGTACCTGGAATATATAAATAACTCTCAAAACAATATAAAAATATCCAATTAGAAAATTGACAAAAGACATAAACAGATGTTTCACTCAAGAGATATGTAGATGGCAAATAAGCACATGAAAAGATGTTCAACATCGTTAGTTATCAGGAAATGCAAATTAAAACTACAACGACATATCACTAAATACTTAGGATAATGGCCAAAATTAAAAACAAAAAATAGTGACAACAGAAAATGCTGACAAGGATATAGAGAAATGGGCTCACTCCTACATTGCTGGTGGGAATGTAAAATAGCATAGCAACTCTGGAAAACTGGCAGATCTTAGAAATCTGTATAAGCAACTACCATACATATCAGACATTGAACTTCTGGGCCTTTCTCCATAGAAATAAAAACTTATCTTCACACAAAGACCTGTGCACAGTTTTTAGAGAAGTTTCATTTTCAATAGCCCAAAAATTGAGATAGGCCCAGATGTCCTTCAATAGATGAATAGAAACTGTAGTACGTGTATAACAGACTACTTACTGCTCAGCAATAAAAAGGAATGAATTATTGATACCTGAACCAATAATAGTCAAGGAATTGTGCTGAGTGAAAACAAAAAAATAAAAAACAAAAACCAAAAAAACCCAAAGTTTACAAACTACTGTTCCATTTATATAACATTTTCAAAATGCTAACAATTAGAAGTGAAGGGAGAGATTAGTGATTGACAAGGGTTAGAGATGAATATGGGATGGAATTGGGAGTAGTGGATTTAGTTATAAAAGGGCTACATGAAAAATCCTTGTTGTGCTGGAATTCTTTAGTATCTTGATCTTGGTAGTAGATATATGAACCTATAAAGTGACAAAATTGTACAGCCATTAATGCACATGTGTGCACACATACAAATGAGAGTTAAGTAAAACAGCTGGGGAAATATGAGTAAGATTGTTGGATTGTGTTGGTGTCAATATCCTGGTTGTGATGTTGTACCATAGTTTGTAAAATCCTACTATTGGAAGAAACTGGACAATGGGTTCAAGGGATCTCTCGGTGGTCTTTCTTGTAACTATGCAAGTCTGCAATTATCTCAATAAAAAATTACTTTAAAATAAAAAATAAAACTAAATTAGTCCAGAAGATTTATAGTGAAAATCTTTGTTCACTAAGTACCATGAAGACATAACTAACATTCGTTAACTTATAAGAACAATGATGCTGGTCTCACCTACAATAGCTGTGTTTTTCTTTTTGAGAATTTTAAGATTTCCTCAGTGTATCTAAGTTCTGATAATTTTTCATTCACTGTATTTATTATTCAAGCCTCTAGATGTGAAAGCACTTAACTCAGAGACATTTTATTGTTT
This sequence comes from Rhinolophus sinicus, assembly GCF_057876585.1. Taxonomy (NCBI): domain Eukaryota; kingdom Metazoa; phylum Chordata; class Mammalia; order Chiroptera; family Rhinolophidae; genus Rhinolophus; species Rhinolophus sinicus. The sequence continues at coordinate 136,881,508 of NC_142517.1, forward strand.
TAATATTATTGTTTTTACTGATAACTTTCTAATAGTTTATCATTTTTTATCTCTTATTTTTTCTTGCATAATTTCACCTCTATTTTTATTGTTCTCTTTTCAGGAAGATTTCTCCAAATTTATCTTTTAATCTTACTAAATTTTGTTTTTAGTTTCCAGGAAACCTCATTTATTTTGTAGTTACTTTTTTCACTATATCTTTTTTAATGGATACAACACTTATTATTATTATTATTTTTTAGTGTCTCTCTCTGGAGAGTTTAATGAGGATTTTGGTTCTCTGTTATTTAATTTAATTTTTTTTTCTGTCTCCTTCAGATTTGTCTTCAGTTTTTCTTTTTCCTTAAAATCTTGGTCTTTATTTTTCATTTTAAAGTTTTGTGTGGTGTCCAATGATTAATTAATGTGTTACCTGGAAGATGTTTTTCCTGGGTGACCTTCTGGCATATGTTCCTTTTGCTGGGGAACCCTAAAGTGTAAGAATGGGAATGGGGGCACTGATGCCTACAATTTCTGCCCAAGTCAACACTAATATATTGTTTTATTTAAAGCAACAATACCTGATTTTAGATCATCCCATTTGTAGGATGCAATTTGTGTACAGGCATGGGTATCACTGCTATAATCTGGCTATCAACCGTACTTCTCACTCTTGCCGTATGTAGCCTGGCAGGCAGTTTGGATACATCATCAGTCATAACCCCTTCTGCTTGTCAACTAGAGTGTGGCTTTCTCATGGCATTAGTCAGCCCAATGTTTACTGCTTCACTCTTCTGGAAATTTACTATTAGTCAATTTTTCATGACCTCCATTTGGTATTCTTTATTGTTGTGGTTTATACTATTAACTGTTTTTGTTTTACTATTTTTTTTAATGTATCCAGAGAAAGGAAAAATGTATTTGTGTTGTCTGCAATTTTCAAACATAAGTCACCATTAAACTATTCTCATAAAAAAAAATATAACTTGTATATTTTACCAGTGGTAATTTAAAACTCAATGAATATTTCTCTTTTCCTCAGAAATGTAATTGAAAACTAAAGCCATAATTATATCCACCAAGCTAACAAATAATTGGATTATGGATTTCTTTTATCTTACAACTCATGTTTCATGTGAATTTAGCCACTAGCCTTTCACAATTAAAAATAATTTCAATTTCTTACAAAGTATTTTGAAATACTTATTAGAAACAGTTTTATTTATCCACAGAGAAATCTTTTCCTATATTATTTGTTACTGAGTCAATGCTAGGCACACAGTATTCAACCAATTTATACTTGTTTGTGTGTAGATGATCACAAGTGTAATTTTAATGTGCAGTGATGTATAGTTTTGTGTTCTGTAAGCCTCAGTTGATTTTCTATCATCACCCCTCCCACCCAAAAATCAATCTCCCTTCCAACCTCGTCATAAGTTTCACTGATGGTAAAGTCATACATCTCAGTGGAGCAGAAAAGTAAAAGCAGAATCATTGTTTGGAATTACTGACACACTGCACATATATTTCATGTAGTTCAAGAACCAAAACTTCCAAGTCATCTTAACCATGCCAAGAATGGCAAAATAGCTTCTGAGCCCTGCAATCTCTTAACAGCTACAAAACTTCAATTATACATCTTTTTTTTTTTCTGGTTGACATCCTATTTCTTAGTGAGGCCATTTTATATTACTCTGTGCTCCGGATTAGAATACTAGAACAAGGCAATGATGAAATAACAACCAAGGGAAACATTTAAAACACACAAGGAAAAGCAATCATGAACACTACTGATTTAAGGTTTATGCTAAGTTATAACATTGGTTATCATTTGGAGGGCTGCTATTATGATTTAATTAACTCTGAAGGAAAAGCGGAACAGGAAACTTTGTGTTAAAGCAGTTTAACTTTGAGTAACTAAACAGGGACAAGTTGGCTTTCTCTGCTTTCTTTACATAGCTACACATAAAGGGATAAGACCTCAAAAAAAAAAGAAAAAAAAGAAAATCCTAAAGTGAAGCAGTGAATTAATGTAATCTTGTATTTATAAAATTATTGTGAAGGTTTATGTCTCTTAAAGTCAGGCTTAAACCAGGAAATGGCTAACTTTCTATAGTATTAACTGTAGAAAACTAAAGTCCTAATTTAACTTTTATTTATCTTGCTTGTAGACCTTACAAGTTGGAGGAGGCAAGATAGGGTACAGAAAGAGTATATGTTGTTCAAATATTTTAAAAATTATTATAATGTATTAAATATTACAACTGAATAAGCACTTGTTATTCTTGGTGTTACTTCCATTGTTATATCTAGAAATATTGTCTCTTCTTTAGGTAAAATTAGGGTAAAGCCTCTTGTTTTGTATAAAATATGTTCTACTCAGCCAACTACTATGATAAACACTCCTAAAGTATTATAGGCTTTACATAATGAAAATTTATTTCTGGCTAATATCACAGTTCAAATCAAAGAGTTTTGTTCCACAGTGTCATTCAGAGGGATCCATTTTGCTTTCAAGGGGAAGTAGCTGTTTTGATCATTGACATTTTTCTTAAAACGTTATTTGCTAATTATTTTTATCTGATAATCAAGCAAGTTAAAATTCTGGCTCTGTTAAAAAAAAGTACTTGAGAGAATAGCTATCTTGGGACCAGGCCTATTCTTCATGTGGGCAGTCAGTTGGAGCCCCGGATTTGAGGTGTGGGTGCCTGCACTGCGGTGGTGGTTTTTGTTTCTTTTTCCTTTTCCTGAATAAACTGCTCTTTTGGTGGGGAGAAAAAAATACTTACAATTCTAAATAAGATCTTTTCTTTCCTAGGCTGTATTTTCATTGTTCTGATTCTAAAGGAGCTATGCTCATGCAGAATTAAGAGCTTTTCCCCTCTACTCTTTAAGAGAGAGAGAGAGAGAGAGAGAGAGAGAGAGAGAGAGAGAGAGAGAGAGAGAGAGAGAGAGAGACAGAGAGAGAGACAGAGAGAGAGACAGAGAGAGAGACAGACAGACAGACAGACAGACAGACAGAGAGAAAGAGAGAAAGAGAGAAAGAGAGAAAGAGAGAAAGAGAGAAAGAGAGAAAGAGAGAAAGAGAGAAAGAGAGAAAGAGAGAAAGAGAGAAAGAGAGAAAGAGAGAAAGAGAGAAAGAGAGAAAGAGAGAAAGAGAGAAAGAGAGAAAGAGAGAGATTGGTTTCATTGAGACCTGTGTAGTTGCAGAAGACTCCTCACTCAGAAGGACACTGCACCTTGGTTCTGCTACTGGCATCTTGAAATTCTTAAAAATGTTATCTTGGAACTTGTGTTTTGTAAGTTAAGTTGAAAGGGCAGTGGATCATACACACGAAAGAGGCTTGATGTGCATTGTGTGTGCCCCCTTCCCCTTCAGTTCTATTATATCAGCCACACTCACAGTGTCTGGTGAGCACAGAATTCCCACTAGCTTTATCAGTCTAGTGGGTCCTCTGCAGCCTTACTGGATCCTCTAGTTCCTGCTGGCAAACAAAGGAGGAAAGACAGAGCGTAGAATGGGGAAGTTTTACATTTAATTTAAAATAATGTAGTCTAATCTAATTTAATATTTAAAATTATTTTAGGATCCATCCCTCAAAGTGGCATATGTCACCTCTGTCAATGTCACTGGGCAGATTTCAGTCCTATACTCTCAACTGGACCAACTCCATAATTTGGGGGCCCAATAAAAAATGAAAACGTGGGGTCTCTTTTTCAAACATTATTAAGAATTTCATGACTGTGGCAAGAGAACATTAAACCAACACAAGGCCTTTTCAGTGTGTGGGCCATATGTGACTGTACAGTCCACATTCCCATGAAGATGACCCAAAGTTTTACTTAAATTCCAGGGAAATTAGGAAATGTGTTCCAACTATGTATCCAGCAGTAAAAGGGAATGGTGTTTGGTAAGTGAATTATCAAACAGAGACTGTGGTAACAAATTACTACAAACTTAGTGGCTTGAGTAATACAGATTTATTATTTTACAGTTATGGAGGTCAGAAGTCTGAAATGGGTCTTAGTGGGCTAAAATCAAGTGGTTGGCAGAGCTGTGTTCTTTTCTGTAAATTCTAGGGGAAAATCTATTTACACGCCTTTCTAAACTCTAGAGACTACTGCATTCCTTTGTTCAAAGGTCATTCCTCCCTCTTCAAAGTCAGTGTCTTTCTGATGGTTGTTCCCTAGTCATGTTTCTGACCATAGCTGGGGGTGATTGTAAGGACCCATATAATTATATTTGCCCACTTGGATAACCTAGGATAATCTCATCTGAATGTCTTTAATTTAATAACATTAGCATCATCCCTTTACCATGGAAAGTGACATATCCACAGGTCAAGGGGATTAGAGTATAGATACTTTGGGAAGCCATTATTCTGCCTACCATAGTAAGCATATGGCATTGTTTCAACTTGTTACATCATGAAATTCAGTATAACATATTCTTTTGGTGAATTCTATCCAAAGAAGTTTAGTTTCTGTAAGTAATTATTCCTAATTTAAATAATATCACATCATGGAAATCATGGGCTCCCGTGATGGGTCTGGTGCCCTCTTCCCTTTATATATTCTCCCTAAACTGTTTTCCTTTATAAAAGCATATAATTGCTATTTCTAAAGACTGTCTATTAAATCACCCAGTCCTAGATCGCTTTTTCTACTTTTGTTATGACTAATTTTATTTCTAAAAGGAACACAAATATTTGAATTACACAAAGATTGCGTAACTGAAGTTGAATCAAGGTAGGAGAAATAAGAAGGAAAATATATATGTATATGTATACATACCAATTCAAAGAGTTAAATCTAGTACTCATAAGTTATTTTTCTTGAAATTATATCTTTATGTTAAATGCAGTTACTTTGAATTCTGATAAAATGCAGCCTGCCAACTCATGAAGAAAAATTTTAAAGCACTTTTATTTGGTACCCCCAAAAGCAAAAAGTACAGTTACTTTTTTCTTATTTTTTAATTAGTAGCAGCAAAATTGTTCACTAGATTTTTAGAGGCATGTTTAGACAATGCAGTAGGGTTCAGTGAGAGAAAAATTACATTTTTATTCTCCTCAGGCTACTTTGATTTAATTCAACTATTTCTGAAAGAATGAAAATCCCGTTTGGATGCCATCTGCTAGATTTCCACTATGCTGCATTTCTTGTTCCTTTATTAATAGGAGAATTTGGAGAAAGGATGAGGGTTCACATTTGAAAAAGGAAGAGAGAAAATGGGAAGAGCAATTCTAGACATTTTATTTTACCTCACCTCCCCTCAGCTGTGTGGGGAATAATAATGGACACTCTGTAAGATAAATTCACCAAGTACGGTCTCTGGTAGTGGTTAAAACGTACTTGTATGAGAAGAAAGATGCGCTTTAGGTGCAGGTGACATCTTAGATCCTGTTTGTTTACCAAGAAATTTTAATAGCATTGGACCAAAAAAAGAGTAGAATTTTTGTTTGTGTACTTGTGTATTAGAATAAATCACTTATGTACTTGATTATTAGTCAACTTTTGCTGACTTATGCAATAATAATAGGTAACCCTAACACCTTAGTAGTATATAATAACACTAATTTAGTTCTTGCTTGTTATATATCTGTGGCCGTCAAGTGTTTTGCCCCTTCACTGTATGCCATTACCTTCCAGAACACAGACTGATGGAACATGCTCTTCTTATGGCAAAGAGAAAAGAGCAAGACAGTTGGAGGAAACAGACACAGCACATTAAGCGTCCTCTAAAAATAGGCTTGTACCACTTCTGGGTACTTTTACTGACTGAAGTAAGTCACATGGACACACTAGACATTGGAAAGGAAGTGTATTACACTTACTGGATGGTAATGTAAATCACGCAGCAATGTGTCATGGCATGTAATCTCTAATACCAAAGGAGAGAGAAGCAAAAGATTTGGAAGCCTAATGCAATCAACCACACTTGTAAACATAATTCCTAGTGCAAAGCAAGCTTTTTTTTTCTTTCTCAAACCACTGAGTTCTTCAAATTATATCTCTTTTACTTTAAAAATTACATAAATTAGGGTAGAAACATTTGATATTGTACTGTTTGGGGTAATTACAAATTTAAAGAGATAGTATGAAATTCCAAGAAAGCTTGATTGCAATACTACAATTTTTTTTTTTTTTTTTTCTGCTAAGGGAGGAAAACACTTCAATCAGAGAATATTACTTTCTTATTTCAAGCTGATTCTGTTTTTCTTTAGGAATGTATCACTATTTTATTGCATATAGTTATATGACCAACTAAGCAACGACATTTCTCAGGATCCCTTGTAGCTAAGGTAGTCAATTGGATATAAGTGGGAGTTGACAGATGACACTTGAGAGAAACTCGTTAGAAGTGGGACAGAGGGCTAATGTGTACTTTTATGCCACCACTACCTTTAATTTCCTTCTTCTTGACTAGGACTAACACCCAGAGGATGAAGCTGTGTAGTTATTTCGGCCCCTGACCTTGAGGATGAAAGCTGAGAGCTGAGAATGTTGGAGCTAAACATTAGCAGTGTTTGTACCTTTGCTAGCAAGATGCAGCCTTCCTATCAGTCTTGGAGTGCTTAACTTCTCCTCAAGTTTATATAGACAGGTCGATATAAACTTCAGTTTTGTTTGACTCACCATGATATTATATTTCTCTTACTAGCAGCTGGGCACAATCACTATATGGTACAAGACTTAATTAAGGAATATTACTAAAAATTGAGGTGAGCCCATTGTAACTTTTCTGACAGAGACCTGTGTGGATATCTAACTGGGAAATAAGATGATGTAGAATAAGATCCCAAAGAGAACATGGCAGGATTATGATGTCCAAGACTAGGAGGAAGACTGGAACAGCTAGTATTCAGCCACATGAGTAAAACTAAAGAAATGGTATTGCATTAAGTAATACACGACTGCACAAAGCTGAAACACTTTATCTGTAATAATAGATATGGATAGATACCTCTTTGAACAGAAACAACTCACACAAATCCACATGTGCAAATAAATAAAACGTTCATATTTTTGTGGATAAGTAGTGTCATATCAAATAGACTCCTCAGTAACACTTACACTGGGACACCATAGAACCATGAGTCCTTAGTTAAGTAGCTTGATATAAGGCATGTTTTCTCTTATGGGGCATTTGATCCTACTGTCAGCCACTTGCTTTACTTCCAGAGACTTCTTAACAATAGCTACTTCCAAACAACGGGAACCTTTCGAGTGGTTCTATTGGGAATGAGATTGGGGCTTGTAAATAAACAAGTGCTTTAGTTTTTTGTTTTGTTTTATTTTGTTTTTAGTCTACCATTTGTACATTTTTTTCCTCTTAGTTCCTATTAGATACATGATCGATAATAATAATAATAATAATAATAATAATAATAATAATAACAACACTACTCACTCAATTCTGCAGAATCTCTGTTCCAAGTAACCAAGATCCTTTCCAAACAGTAGACTAAGCAGGTACACTTCAGTGTTTCTTAACTCCTGTGATGTGCTGTTTTTGTTCACACCAATTTTCTCCTTCCTCATTTATTCATCATCACTTGAAGGGAGCAAATCTAAGAGGCCTCTTAATTGCTGAAAGTTTTAACTTTCGAAATCTGTCGGAGTAGGTATCTATAATTTAATATAGATTGAGAAAAAGAACACAAAAGAAATAGTCTCAAATGGTTATGTCAGGAAATCGCATAATACACGGGGATAATTTAAAGTAATGCAGGTGTGATCAGCATACATAAACTAATAGGTCCACATAGATTGTAGACAACCTAACAATTATACAATTAAAACATATTTTAATTAATTATAATTACAGAGAGAGAGGATTTATGCTAAACCTCTGCTTTGGATTCCAAAGTCAGAAAAAGATTTCAAAGTTTCCAATGGAAAATTGGAAATATTTGACTGGTTGAAGTTAAGAGAGTATTATTAGTGTACATGGGCTTCCTCATGAAGAAGGAGAAGTAGGAAGAGGAAGAAGAGGAGTGGGAGGAGAAGGAGGAGAAAGAAGAGTATATGTAAAGTTTCATTTTAAGCAGAGGGTGAAATGAACAAATGTTGGAGATGAGCAAGGAAAAGTTGGCTGAAAATAACTATTATTTTGAGAGTTAATAAAGGGCTAGACGTTAGCAGCTGGCTAGAGGCATACAAACTAGCATGTTTTGGCTATTTGAATACTTACATCAATTTGTATTGACTAGAATTAGAAATTCACACTTTGATATTTTAAAGGGGTATTGAACTAACACAGTGCTTGGATAGCATTAACATCTGATTTTTGTGGAGATGTTCAGGTAACATCTTGCTTTTTTAGTGCATTTTGCTGTTTTTATTCCAATACTGAAATACATGATATTTTTGTATAATTCCCAAACAATGGTACATTAAAAATTATTACATAGATTTTAAAATGGATATCTTGCTAATTAGTCAGTAAAACATTTTAAATAGTTTTTAATATAAAGGATTTGATGTTTTCTTTTTGTTTGTTTCATATATATTCCTTTATCTTCTAGGGGAAGTGGAGTATTTTCTTTCTTTTTTTGTACTTCAGACTTTTCCTCTTAGAAGTGTATCAATTGCATTCAAGTTCTTACAGTTAAATTTGTCCATTTAAAGTTATTTTCTGTATTTACCTTGCTGATGCTACTTAGTGCATAATAGCTATCTTGCTATCTTGTTGAAATAGAAATGTCCACAGTAGACTCTTTTTTCCTTTCAGAAATGATTTCAAGCATGATAAAGAAATAAAAAAAGGAGCCAGCAAAGCACTTGTCATTTTTTTTTTTTTTTTATAAGTGCTGCACTTGTTCCTTTGAGGCATTTGGGAAAGGACTGAATATATATTATTTGATTTATTTTACAATTGCTTGGAGTACATTTGGTTTTGTGTATTTTAAACAGAGAGACAGAAATGACTTGATAAACAATATCCATCAAAACAACTTGGAAACCACTTAAGATGTTGATCTTTATATGAAGTCAAGATAGCTTTTCCATCCAAGTAGCTTTGAGTACTTTTGCTAAAAGTATATAGAGGGAAGGAGATGAGGAGGGCAGTAAAACAACGAAGGGAAAAGGTTTAAATTGGAAATATGACTTCAAATATTATCAGTGCCTTTCAAAACAGATATCCTAACCAGTAAGTTCCTATTTGATAGTAATAAATGTCAACATTTGGTCTGAAGCTAAAGCACTGTTGAAAAGCTCCAGTGGTTAAATATGAAATTCTGCTTCAAATAACAAATTGCAGACGTTCTAATTGATTCAAAGTGTCTTGCTCAAAGGAGATACTCAATTTATGTACACTGAATTGCTTTATTACCTTTCAGAAGAGTAACTAGGACTTTCCATTTTAGAGTATTAGTGAATTAGCTTTGAAATCTACCACAGCAAATGCTTAACAGCAACTTACACGGACCAATAAAGGAAGAAAGGCATAGATATTGCCACAGTAAAATAACATGAAGATTTAGGAAGTTGGTAGAGAATTAGCCCATCTGAAATTTGGCTAAAAGACAATGACAGGCGCACGCGCGCGCGCACACACAGACACACACACACACACACACACATACCTCCTAAAATAGTAATATATTCTCTGCTTTTAAACATAAAATAGCAATATGTCCTCTACTTTTTATTTTTTTAATTTTTTTTTAACACTTGTGACCATTTAATGACTTTCCCTTCATGTGGTTTCAAGCTACCAAGACATAGGTCCCCCCAAGACCCTTAATCTTCTCCTCAGCTATTCTGCTGAGGAATTTGGCCTTCACGATGACAGGCTGCTTTAGGAGGTCTCTCTTACCCAGAACTTTGCAGTAAGTAGCTCGATTGCAACACATCAATGATAGGAGCAGCTCCAGCCTTGTTTTAGGCAGCACTTACCCGTGTCTGCTCACTGACCAAGGTCCACAGTTTATCAAGATCGACAGTTGGGCAGAAGCTCTGATTCCTATTTAAGCGATAATGCCTCATGCCAACTTTCCCAAAGTAATCTGGGTGATATTTGTCAAGTGGATCCTGTGGTGATGCATGCCAATGCCTCCAGCGTTACCTCAGTCCCGGGGTGCTTCTGTTGCTTGCCAGTGTGGCCGTGTCTATGGATCACGTGGCCCCAAAGTTTCCAGGTCTTCCTCAGTCTTGATGGCCTGTCTGCAGCAGAGAGGAAAGACTTTGCAAAGTCTAGTGAGGTACCTGTTCTCTGCTATTTTAAATGGCCATAAACAGCTACAAAACTTAGTTTTGAGTGATGAGAAAAGTATTGTTGAGCCAGTGCCCTGAATTCTAATCCACCCCCCTATTTATTTTGTTTATGAGGATATCCCATTTTTTAGCCTATTTTGTGGAAGTCTGATAGACTTAGCTCATGTAATGTAACTAGTAAATGGCCCAGCAAGTTAGAATGACAAATCCATATGCAGTAACAATTGTGTCTAATAAGAACATGAATAATCATGATCAGAGGGGATAAAAGAAACTCCATTTTTTTAGACTAGAATCAGAGTAGAGCTTGAAGCAAACCACCACTGTCTACAACCATCACAAAGAGCCACACTGCCCTCCATCACAAATCTATTTGCAGTTGCTGTTGTTTATCTCAGTGTGTTCTGATGCCTAAACCAGTTCCCCTCCTGGACACAGTAATTCTCCAAATGTTCATATTAAATCCCCACTGAACTTTCGCCCATGAGCAGCAGGCTAGATTAGGCCTAGATTAAGGATAGTGGTCGCTTAGTCACCCACCAGATGACAACATGATTTCTTTTAAAAGAGTAAGTGTGGTTAATTTTTGCAAATCGAGAAAATCACATTTTAAATGCCTTGTCTGCAGGCCATTTACAGCTGATTTGAGAATGAGCACATTGCTGTAAGGCTGAAACTTAAATCAATGTTAAGAGTATACAGATAACTTATAGCACTGATCGTACTGCCTTGTGTAAGCTAGAAGTAGGCTATAGCCTTGATTATATTCTTCTGTAACCTACCCCCCACTTCACCTCTCTTAACAAACAAAACACACAATTTGTGGAGGGAAAAAAGGAACAGACAGTGAGGGAGTAAAGAATAATGAAGTTATTCCAACTGCTTATTAAAAAAAGTTACCTGTTATCTCTAGGTCAATATTTTCAATGGATATTTTTAAGTCTGTGTCTTATTCAAACTCACAGTAGTATTAGGTAGTATTAATCATTCTCTTTCTCTTGAAATTACTTTTCCCTTGGCTTCCATGAACAGTATAGTCTTCTGATCTACCGTACCTGACAACTTTCTGGTTCATCCATGCTAATCTTTACTACTTTCTCCTCCTCTTTTTAGATTTTAGAGGTCCCCAAGATTTGGTCCTATTTATTATCTTTTCATTGTATCTTTTCTGTCTTGGCGATCACGTTTAAACCTGTGGTTTTACTTACTTTTCAATTTATTAATCCCAAAGCTAACTTCTGAATTCTAGAATCTTATCACCCACTTTCTACATGGCAACCTCATTTGGACATTTCAAAGGGAACTCTATTTCATAATACCCAAAGTTGAACTCAGTTTTTTCCTTAGATACCATGCCCTACTCTAGCATTCTCTGTTTGAATGCATGAGATCACCATCCATCAAGTTAAGCAAGTTAGAATTCTGAGGTTTAAATTATTCCTTCTTCTTTATCTCCCATACCAGATACATTTCCATGGTCTGCATTTATATTTTCTAAATATGTGCTTTATCCATAACACCATCACTCTGGTTAAAGGCTCTATTTCACCTGCCCTACTACAATAAATTCTATCCCATTATCCCCCTTCCTGTCTTAACCACCTTGAATCTGTTCTCACATAGAGTTCAAGGTGATATGTTTTAAATATAAATATATTTTTGTTATCCTCTTGCTAATAATCTTCCAGTGATGGCCCATTGTTCTTGAGATAAATATACATTCACGATTCAACCCTTGATTATTTTCTAGGTAACTTTATACCATTCTTCACCTTTTTTTCTGTGCTTCATCTATATTGGCTTTTTTAAATCTGAGTATTCCATTTTGGTCTTAGTACTCATGCCATTGCACCATGAGTGCAACCTAGAACAATATGACCTCATGAAAGTTACCACCTTCTCATTCATCATATCAACTTCATTGTCTCTCCCTGAGGTGAGCCTAGTCAATTGCACAACTTAGAAATAACCCCATTATAACTTCTCATAACTTAGAGTTGTTTCCCCAAATATATATATATAAACTAGATGATGAGCTCCTTAGAGTAACATTCATGTTTATTTGTATTCACCTGAGTGATAACCTAGTGCTAAAACATACGTATCAGACACTTGAGAAATGCTTCCAAGTGTCTAAAGAACAGACCTGGTTTATTTTGTATATCATCAAGCTGAATTTCATCACTATAGTCGTTCCAAATTACCTGTGTTCTCCCACATTTCCACATAATAATTTTACTTTAATAGCTTCTTCTTCCAATGTTGCCTCAATATCTTTTATGATCTATGAGGGAGCACAACACAAGGTTAAAAATATGGTTTGTGAAGAAGGCTGCATAATTCAAATGACTTGTCGTCTTTCCAAACTTTGGGATATTTGGTAAGTTTATTGTTTAGAGTTTTAGTCCCCTTATCTGTAAAAATGGGGATTAATAATATCGATTTATGAGATTCTGTGAGGACTAAATAAAACTGTCCTTCAAAAGCCCTTAGAACAGCAATTAGCACAAGCTCAGTAACTATTAGCAAATGTTCTCAGTCAAATTTTTCATGGATATGCAGGGAAATATGGATGCAGATGCTCCATTTTTGAGGGATTGGTCTGTGCAAAGAGTTCTGTAATAGAAACTTGGAATCTATCCAAAAACCTGATATACGAAACTGTTTATTTAATTTTTTGAGTAATGATGCAGCTCTCATAAACTCTAAGGAGAATACAGGAACAGAACATTATCCTAGATCTTCAAGTACTTCTGAAGGGAAAAATGACAAAATACTGGTCAACAGTTCATCTTTAGTATAAATGCTTAACTTTTACGCAGATGGTTTTAGTTCTAGTCTTGCCTTGGGTGTCAACTTACAGTAAAAACTACTTAATTGGTTTCTGTAAAGAACATACTTATTCTAGACTTGATTTTTAAAGAGGTTCTTCACTTTGATGAGGACTATTACAGTTTCAGAATTTTTTAGTTCATATCAATATGTTTCCGGAAAAACTATTACAAAGCAGGAGATAACCAGAATAAGAAACAATTTATATAACAGTTGAATTGTAATAAAAAATGATAGCTATTTTGCATCTTTTTTATCTGGTTGTTGTGAAAATTATTGCTCATCACAATTATCTTGATTTTTTTTTGTTGTGTTTTAAATTGCTTATCATATTTAATTTGCTCTGGCACAGAATTATCTATTGTAAACCAAAAGTAGAGATGTATCGGAAAATACTTAATAATTCCCCTTGTTCTAAATTTAAATGGCATGTAAATCTACTGTAGTCATCAGTTGGTTAGACAATATCCCTTTATCTTTTATGGCAGAATTCTAGCTAATAGGCAGCTTCAAGCATCTTTCTCAAAAGTAGAAACAATATGAAAAATGAATGAATGTATGAGCACTGCCACTGACTCCATTCGGGAGATTTTTGTCTCATCCTGAGTACTGCTAGATACCAGAAAGTTATAATTTTAAAGAAGCGTATAAGCAATAATCAAAACAATCTCAAACTGTGGAAATATTTTGAATGTTATGATAATCCTGTTAATTTATATTTTAATACATATATAATATGTATATATACATGTATACACATATATATTAATTCCTAATAAATTCATACACATGGACAATTAACATAAAAAATAGCTAACTTCATTACTAAAAACCTGTATGCAAATTTAAAGTGATATAATTTTACTAGAATATTGAAAATATTGGAAAGGATTATAATAGTCTGAGGAGAAGAAGGTATTTGTAACTATGTACTTACAAACTCAGTTCATGTACATAATATGACCAACTAGAGGACAATTAGAAAATATATATTAAAACATTTTAAATGTGAATACACTTTCACTCAATTTTTTTCACTCTTAATAATTAATATTGAGTATTTTTGCTAATAGGAAAACACTATATAAGAAGATTTGTTTGTAATAAACTTTTTATTACAGACAGTTTTAGATTTTTTTTGGAAATGTTAAAGATAGAATTCCCATATAGTGCACACCCAGTTTTTCTTATTATTAACATCTTCTTTGGTGTTGTAAATTTGTTACAATTAATGGACCAATATTTCTATATTGTGATTAACTGAAGTCCATACTTTATTTAGATATCCTTAGTTTTTACCTAATGTCTCTTTTCCATTCCAGTTCCTTCTAAGCTACCACAGTACATTTAGTCAGCATGTCTCCTTAGGCTGTGTCTCTTGGCTGTGAGTCTCAGACTTTCCTTACATTTTATGACCTTGACAGTTCTGAGGAATACTGTTAAGATAGTTTATAGAATGTCCCTCAATGAAGATTTGCCTGATTTTTATTTATTATTTATTTAATTATTATTTTATTTTATTTTTTAATGATTACACTGGAATTATGTGTTTTTGAGAGGAAGATCTCAGAGGTGTTATTTTCATCACAAGGGTACATACTATCAGCATAACTTATTACTATCACTTTTTCTTCTTTTTACATATTCTCTTTTTTAAATTAAATTTATTGGATATAGAAGATGTGATATATATACACAATGGAATATTATTCTGCCATAAGACAAGATGAAATAATGCCATTTGCAACAACATGGATGGATCTTGACATTATTATGCTAAGTGAAATAAGTCTGAGAGAAAAAGTCGATAGCCATACGATTGCACTGATATGTGGTATATAAAACTGAAAACAACAAAAGACCAAGACAAACAAATGAAGAAACAAAAACTCATAGACACAGACAATAGTTTAGTGGTTGCTAGAGGGTAAGGGGATGGGGGTGGTAGATGAGGGTAAAAGGGATCAAATATATGGTGATGGAAGGAGAACTGACTCTGAGTGGTGAATACACAATGTGATATATATAGATGATATATTACAGAATTGTACACCCGAAATCTATGTAACTTTACTAACAATTGTCACCCCAATAAACTTTAATTAAAAAAGAAAATTATTGGGGTGATGATGGTTAGTAAAATTACATCGGTTTCAAGTGCACAATTCCATAATGCATCACCTATATGTCACATTTTGTATTCACCACCCAGAGTAAGTTCTTCCATCACCATATATTTGACGTCCTTTACCCTCTTCTATCCCCTTGTCCCTTACCCCCTGGTACCCACTGAACTGTTGTCTGTATCTGCGAGTTTCTGTTTCTTTGTTTATTTGTCTTGTTCCTTTTTTGCTTTTAGTTTTATATCCCACATATGAGTGAAGTCATATGGTTCTCGACTTTTTCTATCTGACTTATTTCACTTAGCATAATAATCTCAAGGTCCATCCATGTTGTTGCAAATGGCACTATTTCACCTTTTATAGCAGAATAGTATTCTGTTGTGTATATATGCCACATCGTCTTTATCCAATTGTCTATCGAAGGACACTTTAGTTGTTTCCATGTCTTAGCTACCATACATAATGTTGCAATGATCATTGGAGTACGTATATCTTTATAGATAATTGTTTTCAGATTTTTGGTTAGATACCCAGGAGAAGGATTGCTTGGTCATGTGGTAATTCTATTCTTAATTTTCTGAGGAAACTCCATGCTTTTTTCCATAGCAGCTGTACCAACTTACATTACCACCAACAGTGTATAAGAGTTCCTTTTTCTCCACAGCCTGTCCAATACTTGTTATTATCTGACTTGTTGATGATAGCCATTCTAATAGGTGTGAGGTGACACTTCATGTGGTTTTGATTTGCATTTCCCTAATAGCTAGTGAGGTTAAGTATTTTTTCATATATCAGTTGACCTTTTATATGTCTTCTTGGGAGAAGTTTCTGTTCATGTCTTTTGTCCATTTTTAAATTGGATTGTTTGTCTTTTTTGTGTTGAGTTGTATTGGTTCCTTATATATTGTGGATATTATCCCCTTATCAGAAGCATTATTTGTAAATATCTCCTCCCATTTGATTGGTTTTCTCTTTGTTTTGTTGATAGTTTCTTTGGCCATACAGAAGCTTTTTAGTTTGCTATAGTCCTGTTCATTTATTTTAGCTTTTACTTCCCTTGCCTCTGAGGATAAATTCATAAAATCCTCTTTGAACCCAAGATCTGTAAGTTTAGTATCTATCCTTTCTTCTGTTCAATTTATTGTTTCAACTCTTATGTTTAGGTCTTTGATTCATTTTGAATTAACTTTGGTATATGGAGACAGCAGTCTAGTTTCATTCTTTCTCACATGGCTTTCCAATTTTCCAAGCACCATTTATTGAAGAGGCTGCCTTTTCTCCATTGTATGTTTTTGGCTCCTGTGTTGAAAATGATCTGTCCATATTTAGGTGGCTGTATCTATCAAATTTTAAACTTGGTCACCTGGATGAGAAAATTATTAGGTTTCTCTACTGTAAAGTGATGCTTTTTCTTGTATCTATACCGTAAATTTTGGAAGGAAGTCGTTATGTGCAGTCCACCTTCTTGAGGGCAGACTATCTACATAAATTATTTAGAATCCTTTCGCAGAGATTTGTCTATTCTCTCCCATTTATTATTTTTTTCAGTAATTAATTTACATCACTATGGACTCATGGAAGTTTTATTTTAATATCATTTATAATGACACAATTTTTTTAAAAAAGTTTCAATGTCCATCATTAGTGATTCATTAAATAAAGTATGAAATTTACTGTAATGGAGGACTATGTAGCATATTGTATGTCAATATCAACATATATATTGACATGGTAAGATATCCATGTCCGAAAAGGCAAGATACTTATTCTTAGTACCATTGTATTTTTACCAAAAATAAAATAAAGAGTGTGAATGAGTACGTATGTATGTGAATATGTTTTTTAAAGTCTGAGGTAAAAGAAAACTACATGTTGAAAGTGACTCCATCTCGATGTTGAAATTATGGAAGTGATTTTTAATTTTCTATATTATATAGTTCTAACTATTTTTGTTTGGGTATTTTTCATACTGGATACATATTAGTTTTATTTTTTGTCTTTAAATGTTTTCCATGTTGAATCTGTTTTGCAATGAGCATCATTACCCACCTCTGACTGCTTAGTGTTACATTCTTCTTGCATAATATATAGTGACAAACAATCTGCTCAATCAAGTTCTGTTTATATGGGTCTGCCCACCCATAGAATAGAAAGAGCTACCATTTGTTACCTGTAATGAGTGCTATGTCCTCCACATACATCCTCTGACTTCATCATGCAAAAAACTTTTGAAGATGTATTATCATATTCATCTCCATTACAGAGATGAAGGTCCTGAGACCTCTAGAACTTGTAGTGAATCCCACAGTAAAGAAAAGAGTCAAGTTTTAATCAATGATATGTTTAAATACCAAGTGTATGTTTTCAGTCATTATGTTACATGTGAGCACATAAGTGTGTCCTGTAAGTGTGATACAAGACTGCCCTCCACTCACCTGTCTAAAACCACCTGCTTTCTCTTACTCACATCCTCCCTTGCTCCTGTAAGTGTGATACAAGACTGCCCTCCACTCACCTATCTAATACCACTTGCTTTCTCTTACTCACATCCTCCCTAGTTCTTCAATTCCATGGCTTTAAAGTCTTATGTCAAAATACTGCTTGAGTCCTCCTTTATTTGATAACTCATCCAAAGGAGTCATCTTTTGTTTCTCCCTTAAATTTCAAATGTATTCATGATGATATACTGCCTTTTGATTCTATACATTTACAGTTATGAGTTGGACAATATTTCAAATACATTTGGGAAATACCAGGCCCATGTTCTTATAGGTCATATTCAGAAAATCAGTGTCTGTTGCATTAGTTAGCTGTATTTGTGATGCATTCAGAGTTTTTCATTAGCTTTTAATATTGATTTCGTGGAAAGATAAAATATAACCCCCACCTTTGAGAAGGACAAACATAATTTTAAAAAAATGAATTACCCTTCAAGAAGGAATTCTATTTTAATTAAAGACTAAGTATGAAGTAATCATTATTTTCTTTTGTTTGACCAAGTTTAGTAAATTGCTTGTGCACTTGAATATTTTAAATACATTATGATCACAGACCTTGACATCTGGTGCAGTTGGGTTCTGAACAAAAGTCTTAACTGAGGTTGAATTTTATAATACTCTGCTCTATTTCAGAGAAGTTTTGAATTCATTTTTTCTGATTCCTGAGGTCCTTGGAGATATGTATCTCATTAATATTTAAGGACTTTCACCTTAATTTTAAATGTTTTAAATTTGTTTAAATGCTTTTCAATGGTTATGATATAATTTTTAGGTAAACACATGAAATCATAAACATAGCTACGGTAGGAAATAGTTAAATTTCAAAATTAAAACTTCTGTTAATTACTTAGAATGTAAATGTTCATAAGGAACAGAAATATTTTTAAAGATTTCTGGTCCTTTTGGTGCTCTCTTTTTTCTTTCTCCATCACCATAACTCAATGTTATATAAGTCACAAATTATATAACAGAAATCTCAATGTTACATCTAACTTTGAGATGTTATTTACTAGCTGTGCAGGTTATAAGAATCTTATATTACTGAAAATGTTACCTAGTTTGATGGTTTTGCTCTCATTTTATTCTGAACAAACCCCATGCTTCGGGATGTCAGTGTTTTAAGGAGAGAGGGGGTCTCTTTGGGTAGTCTTCTGTATTATTGATTTAATGTTTATAATAAGTATGGCTGTCACCCTCAAACAATCACCTTCCTCAGATTACACTTTCAGTATAATATTTTTCAATACGTTGTAGAGATGTTCTTTGAAAAGTATTTAGTTGTTGTGAACAATAAAGGGTAACAATTAGGCAAGGTTCAAACTGATCCCATTGAAAGTTTCTATATGTTAGGGAAATCTACATGTGTGTTACATTTGGTAATGGAATGCTTATAAGTGACGCTGAACTTAGTAAAGAAGTTTAGCAACACAAAGTAAGTTGCAAAATGATCTGAGTAGCACATCGGAATGCTTTTAGTCAATCAGTGTCAAACAGTAAGCTACTGTGATTCAGAACTAAGCTAACAATTTGGATATTCATTTTATGTAATCTTCATGACAACTAAGGGAGATAACTATTGTTATACTCATTGTACAAATGAGAAAACTGGAGCCAATGAATAAATGCATTAAGGAAACAGATCTGGGCAGATAAAATCAAGAAAAATAAACTTCTTAGACAAACATTTCTAAACTCGGAAATCATCAGAAATTTACATAGGTAGAAATTAGCAATTACTATTCAAAGATAATTTTTTTAAGAGGTAATGATCACAAGCCTCTATGAAGTCTTCGTAAAAGTTGGCTATGTGATTCTGCTTCTAGTCTAAGATGATTAAGTGGCCACAAGATATTTAAAAACAAATGAATTACATCATTGAGTAAGAAATCTCATTGATTATAATATTTTTAATGCCCCAAATCATGTCACCTTGGGCTCCTTCTTTTGCACCCACTGTCACATAATTGCTCTACTAAAGTTTTTCTATTCGTGTTGTTACTTCAGGGAAAGAAAATAAATTAAGTGGAAATACATTGATGGCTCTGGTTGGTGAAGAGGTCAAATAAACTCCTGGCCCTGCACTCTGCAGCCACAGGAAGCAGTGGCTTCCATATCAAATGGTTCTGCTGAAAAGATCTGCGTCATAGGAAATGAAAATACTTGCTTCTTTGGAGATTTTAGGGCCAGAGAGAAATGTAAATATTGTTTTCATTAATTAGGTACAAAAGACTCCCTATTTGTAATAATCAATCAGGAAAGCTAAGGACAGAGTGATAGATTTTGGCTAAGATAAACATAGCCTTTAAAAGTGTATGCAGTTTTTCTAAGAATGTTTAGGATGGCCTGATTTAACAAATAAAACTACAAGATGTCCAGCTAAATTATAATTTCAGATAAACAATGAATGAATGATTTTTTTACTCTAAGTGTGCCCAAAATATTGCTTCGTAGGCACTTATATTTTTAAAAATCCCTTGTTGTTCATCTGAAATTCAAATCATCTTGGGATTCTATATTTTATTTGTCATCCCTACTAGAAAGTGTATCAACTAGAAGACATTTTGGAAATATGGAAAATAAGATGATGGTTCAATAACTCTTCAGGAAGAAGAATGAATATATCAAAATAAAGGTCTCATATATTTGCTCATGGGTTAACATTTTTCTGGGCCAAAGCACATTAAGCATGAAAAAAATGACAGGTCCCTGAAATAAGGGTGAGGTGGCCACTCTCTTTTCAGTTCTGTGGAGGTCAGTGCACTGCTCTCTATAAATTATGTTGCCTTACCTGCTCAGGATACAAAGGCCTACATATCACATCTATTTCAACTCCTGGGTTTTCTAGCCTTATTACTGACAGGCATTGGCTTGATCTTTATTGGGTGTTGACTGTAGATTTCATTTCAATCAGTGTTTTCATGTTTGCATAAGCTTTGTTTTGAAGGACTTCTAGGACTTCGAAATGGAATAGGATTTTTGATTTTCTGTGTAAAGCTTTGTAATTTACATTTTATAATGTTGACAGATGAGGAAATGTACAAAAAAGGTACATTTTCAAAAAAACCAAGTGAACCTGGTAGCTTTAGGCATTTAAGTTGGTAAGACTATCACCCCAGCTAGAAATGAAATTATAAGGGCTATCCAGTCTCGTGCTGATGAACATATACTTATTTTCTAAATTTAAGAGCACTACTTCAATCTCTCATTGGAAAACCAGTACATAATATAGAAAGAGTGTCAAAGCTCTGTACATTCCAGATATTCTTTGGTTTCTCTGACATACTTGCAATTACGTGTGCCAGAGGCAGGACACTAGGTGGCTTGTTGCAGCAATCTATATAGAGAACTTGGATGTCATGCCTCTGAGATTGACAAAGCAATTCACACTGGTCTGGAGAATCAAGTGCTGAACTGAAGCTAAGTTTCCCAGAATCTCCAACCACATAGGTTAGGTAACCCTGTGTGCCCTCTAGTGAAGGCCGCAGAAGAGCTTTATCCTTCAGTGTACAATTCTCAAAATTAAATAACCTTCTGCACTTTTTCGGGGACACTTTGTCTGTCAATGACATTACTGCTTGGGTATTGTATTCAAATCCACACGAAAATACCAAAGGTTGAAATTGCTTTGCCTTGTGAATATTTTTGTGTTTTGTCCATCTGTGGACCTCATATTTGTATATGGATAGAGATACATGGATGATAGATGATAGGTAGATGGTTAGATAGGTGATAGATACTAAACTCTGCATACACACACACACACACACACACACACACATATGCAGCTATATGATATATATGTATACATATATATATCATATATATCACATACACATGAGTCTAAATCTACTAAAGAATTCTGTTACAAAATTGTCTCTGGTTTGTAATACCATCACACTGCCACACTAATCATTTTCAAATGATTTTGCTAAACCTATAAAATGATGCAGACTCTAATCCCATCTTGGAAGTACACTCCCCTTTTCAGTGTCCAGAGAGCATAGAAGGGTACATTTATCACCTTTTTGCTTTCCTCATTTGCTTGGTGTTTGCCTAGGAAGCTGCAAGTCACTAGCAAGAGTGCCAGACTTTCCCTGGGCATGGTAGATGCTCAATGAATCATTAATCATCAAAGGAAGCTGCATGGGTTACCAGGAGGTTAGCCACCAGGCGTCAACTGCTGTCGTGTGCTGCCTTGTGAGGATAATGACCGACTGATATGAAATCAGTTAAATCCTAATGAAATTAGGGACTTCCTTTAAAGAAAAACAGGTCTGCTGCTGGAATCATTCAATAAGAATAATAAAGGGAATAGGTGAAAAAAAACACATAATCTCAGCATTTTTTCAACTCTTCTACAAATAAGGTGATAAAAACTCACATACGTGTCATTCATAAATACATTTCCACACTTTATTACTTTCTCAACTACCTTGATGCTCTTTTAGCAGTTTTATTCTTTTCCTCCCCCCAATTGTTGCACCTTACTTTGCTGTAGCAGTTTTGAGTGTCTTCCTGAAACATTGATAATTTGCACATAAGCATTGTAGTGCTTGAGACTAGGAAAGGAATATTGTGATGTGTCATCATCTTGTCTTTAAGTGATTTCATTTGCAAAATTCTCTAAGTGCATAACTTACTCTGATATTAAGTTAGACAACTTGAATACCACCTTACAACCTGACAAATCCTAAAATATTCTAAATTACTAACAGGAAGATCAAATAAAGGATATATAAGTTTGCTAGGGTGCGGGTAGCTGGGGAGGCAGCAGAAAAAAAGAGAATATAAAGAAATAATATAGGTTTGGATTGAATAAAATTGTCATACTGTGCTAACTCTGTTGAAATATTAAATTGCACTGGAGGTACAAAAAGGCCAGGCAAAGGAAGACTGAAATCAGATAAATCTTTTTATCACATAACCAGAAAATATGAAAAAAAAAAAAAAACATAGGCAGAGATATTGTTTAAAGTATATTGGAGCGTCGTCTGAAACATTTTATCGTACCAAAACTTTTGATTCTTTTGAGTTCATTGGTAATCAGTTGTATGATTTATATCATGTCACCCAGTTTTCTGTCTCAAAATCAGACAGATTTTAATTTCCATTCAGGATAAAAGAACAAAATCTATATGAGCTATTCAAAATCATCATATTTGATATTTTTCCTGATTTCCCTCTTCCAATACCCTCTCCCTGTAATTTTTTTTTTCATGTTTACTAGTCTGAGCTGTCTTTTCTATGGCAATTCCAAAGGCTGACCCCTGCCTTTGGGATTTTTGATATTCCAAGTGTGCTACTCCACTCTAACAATCCTGGGTTTCAGCTGAAATACTTTTTTGTCTTTACACTTTTTGTTTCCAGTCCAGGCTAATTTACATAGAAATGGTTGGACATGCAATTTTCCATTCAACTATTAAATTAAACTCAAAACTTTGTGAAAATTATTTGGAAACTTGTTCTTCATTATCCCCTCTGACTCAAAGCATTAACCAAGGCAAAGGTAGATGAGGAAGAAATGAGAGATGCAGGGTTTTTTCCATAGAAATAATTCATAAAGAACATTCTCTCTCTCTCCTCCTCTCTCAACAAATACCTGTCTTTAGAGAGTCTTAAAATTCACACTTTGTTTTCTTTGAGTAAATGCTAGAAAATATTATGAAATTTATATGTTTATATCTTTAAGTATAAAATAACCCTCATCTTACTGAAGCAAGTGCTTAGAAGAGATGAACCCAGCTTCTCTATTTTTAAAGAATTTAATGGAATATAACTTGGCCATCAGAAAAGATGAAATACTACCATTTGCAACAACATGGATGGATTTTGAGATTATTATGCTAGGCAAAATAAGTCAGACAGAAAAAGTCAAGAACCATATAATTTCACTCATATGTAGAATACAAAACTGAAAGCAACACACAAACAAGACAAACAAATAAAGAAACAAAAACTCACAGACACAGACAACAATTTAGTGGTTACCAGAAGGTAAGGGGGAGGGGAGTGGTAGAAAAGGTTAAAGAGGGTCAAATATATGGTGATGGAAGGAGAACTAACTCTGGGTGATGAGCACACAATGTGATATATAGACAATGTATTACAAAATTGTACACTTGAAACCTCTACAATTTTACTAACCATTGTCACCCCAATAAATTTAATAAATAAATAAATAATTTATCAAGGTACGATTTACTATAGAATTCACACATTTAAAGTGTACAACTCAATGATTTGCAGAATATTCAGAGTTGTACAACCATCACTGCAATTAATCTTAAAATATTTTCACTAACCCAAAAAGGAACTCTACACTCTGTAACACTCCAACCCTTTCCACTTCACTCCCTCCCCTAGGCAACCGCTAATCTGCTTCTGACTACATTTCCTATTCCAAACACTTTAAATACTTTAAATAAATGGTATCATATAATGTGTGGTCTTTGGTGATGGGCTTCTTACACTCAGCATAATGTTTTCAAGGTTCATCCATGTTGCAGCATGAATCAGTCCTACATTTTTTTCTTTTTTTTTTCTTATATTGAGGTAAAATTCATATAACATAAAATTAACTATTTAAAAATGCATAACTCAGTGGCCCATAGTACATTCACAGTGTTGTGCAACCGTCACCATTCTCAAATTCCAGAACATTTCCATCACCCCCAAAATAAAACTCTTATCCATTAGCAAGTTACTCCCCAAACCCCTTTTCCCCAGCCTTGATAACTACTAATTTGCTTTCTGTTTCTATGGATTTGCCTGTTTTGGACATTTCATATAATTGCAATTATAAATACATGGACTTTTCTTATGGCTTCTTTCAGTAACATTAAGATTTTCACGGTTCATTCATGTTGTAGCATGTATCAGTATGTCATGCTTTTTTATGGCCAAATAATATTCCGCTGTGTTAGATACAATGTTTTTGTTTATTCATTCAGCCTATGATGGTCATTTGCGTATTATGAATAATGCTATTATGAACGTTCATGTTTTTGTTTGAATATATGGTTATTTGTTTTTTCCAGCTTCATTGAAGTATAAACGACAAATCAAATTTTAAGATATTTAAAGTGTACATCATAATGATTTCATATACATATACATTGTGAAAGAATTCTCCCACATAGTTAATTAACGTATCTATCACCTCACAGACTTATCTTTTCGTGTGTGTGCCAACATTTAAGTTTACTGTCAGCAAATTTCAATTATACAATAGCGTATTGAGTATCAACTAGAGTCACAAGGTTATTCGTTAGATCTTCAGACCTTATTCACCTTATAGCTAAATACTGTACTCTTTTACCAAATTCTCCCTATTCCCCACAATGCAGTCCCTGCCAATCACTTTGCTAGTTTCTGTTTCTATGAGTTTGAATTTTATCTAGATTGCACATATAAGTGATATCATGCAGTATTTGTCTTTCTCTGTGGGCTTATTTATTTAGCATAATGTTCTTAAGGTCTATCTACATTGTTGCAAATAAAATGTTTTCCTTTTCACTTATGGTTGAAATATGTGTGTGTGTGTGTGTGTGTGTGTGTGTGTGTGTCTGTGTGTGTGTGTCTCTGTGTGTGTGTGTGTGTGTGTGTGTGTATAGTCACATTTTTATCCATTCTTCTATTGATGGGCACTTAGGTTGTTTTCATATTTGGCTATTGTGAGTAATGCCACAATGAGCATGAGGTCACTGATATATCTTTGACACACTTTTCATTTCCTCTGGATATATATCCAAGAAATGGAGTTGGTAAATCATATAGTAATTCTATTTTAATTTTTTAGGCAACATCCATACTGTTTTAAGTAATGGCTGTACCAGTTGCATCTCCACCAAAAGTGCACAGAGGTTTCCTTTCCTCCATCTTTGTCAACATTTGCTCTCTCTTGTCTTTTTTATAACAACCATTTAAGTGAACCTGAATTCACTGAGGTTTTGAATTGCATTTTCCTCATTCTTAGTGTTGTTGAGCATCTTTTCATGTACCTGTTGGCTATTTGTATGTTTTTGAAAAAAATGACTATTCAGTTTTCCTATCAATGTTTCAGTTGAATTTTTATTTGTTATTGACTTGTTTGAATTCTTTACATATTTTGGATATTAACCACATATCAGATATATAATTTACATATATTTTCCGACATACTGTATGTTGACTTTTCATTTTTCTGTCCAAAAGATTTTAGTTTCATGTAATCCTACTTGTTTAAAATTGCTTTATTTGTCTTTGCTTTTGGTGTCAAATCCAAGAAATCATTACCGACACCAATGTCAAGGAGCATATCCCACCCCTCGTTTTTTTGTAGTTTTATAGTTTCTGGTCTTAAATTTAAGTTTATTTTGAATTGATTTTTCTGTAGGAATGAAACAGGAGTACAGTCTATTGTTTTCCATTTGGCAATGTAATTTTTCCCAACATCATTTATTGAAGAGACTATCCTTTTCGTATTGTATATTCTTGGTACTTTGATCATAAATTAACAGACCGTATATGTGTGGATTTACTTTTGGGCTCTCAATTCTGTTTCATTGGCCTATGTGTCTTTTTGTATGCCAATACTATACTGTTTTGTTGAATATAGCATTGAAATACAGTTTGAAAGCGGAAAACATGATATCTTCAGCTTTATTCTTCTTTCTCAAGATTGCTTTGCCTATTTGGGGTCTTTTAGTTATTCCATAAAGAATTTATGATTGTTTATTCCATTTTTGTGAAAAATGCCA
Organism: Rhinolophus sinicus; assembly: GCF_057876585.1. Lineage (NCBI taxonomy): Eukaryota > Metazoa > Chordata > Mammalia > Chiroptera > Rhinolophidae > Rhinolophus > Rhinolophus sinicus. The sequence goes on from NC_142517.1 coordinate 136,907,902, forward strand.
TTGGAATTTTAATTAGGTTTTGCAGTAAATCTTAGATTGTTTTTGATAATGTGACTATTTTAGCATTAATTTTTCCAGCTATGAACATGGAATACATTTTTCAGTTATTTATATCTTTTCCAATTTTTTCTCAATGTCTTACTGTTTTCAGGTTTTTTCGTTTCCATGCTTAAATTTATTCATAAGTATTTTATTTTTTTGATGCAATTGCAAATGGGATTTTTTTTTTAAATTTATTGGGGTGACAATTGTTAGTAAAATTACATAGATTTCAGGTGTACAATTCTGTATTACATCATCTATAAATCCCATTGTGTGTTCACCACCCAGAGTCAGTTCTCCTTCCATCACTATATATTTGATCCCCCTTACCCACATCTCCCACCCTCCACCCGCCTTACCCTCTGGTAACCACTAAACTATTGTCTGTGTCTATGAGTTTTTGTTTCTCATTTGTTTGTTTTATTCTTTTGTTGTTTTTGGTTTATATACCACATACCAGTGAAATCATCTGTTTCTCTGCTTTTTCTGTCTGACTTTTTTTGCTTAGCATTATACTCTCAAGATCCATCCATGTTGTCACAAATGTTCCTATATCACCTTTTCTTACTGCCGAATAGTATTTCATTGTGTATATATGCCACAACTTCTTTATCCATTCATCTATCGAAGGACATTTTGGTTGTTTCCATGTCTTGGCCACCGTAAACAAAGCTGCAATGAACATTGGAGGACACGTGTCTTGACGTATAAATGTTTTTGGATTTTTTGGGTAGACACCCAGGAGAGGGATTGCTGGGTCATATGGTAATTCTATTTGTAATTTTTTGAGGAACCTCCACACTGCCTTCCATAATGGCTGCACCAGTCTGCAGTCCCACCAACAGTATATGAGGGTTCCTTTTTCTCTATAGCCTCTCCAACACTTGTTACTATTTGTCTTGTTGATGATAGCCATTCTGATAGGGTGAGGTGATATCTCATTGTGGTTTTTATTTGCATTTGTCTGATGATTAGTGATGTAGAGCATTTTTTCATATGTCTATTTGCCATTTGTAAGTCCTCTTTAGAGAAATGTCTCTTTAGGTCCTCTGCCCATTTTTCTATTGGGTTGTTTGTTTTTCTGTTATTGAGTTTTATGAGTTCCTTGTGTATTTTTGATTTTAGCCCCATATCGGAGGCACTGTTTGCAAAAATCTTCTCCCATTCAGTTGGTTGCCTCTTTATCTTGTTGATGGTTTCTGTTGCTGTGCAGAAGCTTTTAAGTTTCATATGGTCCTGTTCGTTTATTTTAGCTTACTTCCACTGCCTTTGAAGTCAAATTCATAAAATGCTCTTTGAACCCAAGGTCCATAAGTTTAGTACCTATGTTTTCTTCTATGTAGTTTATTGTTTCAGGTCTTATGCTTAAGTCTTTGATCCATTTTGAATTAATTTTGGTACATGGTGACAGATAGCAGTCCACTTTCATTCTTTTGCAGGTGGCTATCCAATTCTCCCAGCACCATTTATTGAAGAGGCTGTCTTTGCTCCATTGTATGTTTGTAGCTTCTTTGTCAAAAATTATCTGTCCATATTTATGTGGTTTTATTTCTGGGTTCTCAATTCTATTCCATTGGTCTATGTGTCTGTTTTTCTGCCAATACCATGCTGTTTTGATTATTGTAGCCCTGTAGTACAAGCTAAAGTCAGGGAGTGTGATACCTCCATTATTGTTCTTTTTTCTTAGGAATGCTTTGCCTATTCGGGGTCTTTTGTGGTTCCAAACAAATCTGATGATTTTTTTGTTCTATTTCTTTAAAAAATGCCATTGGGATTTTGATGGGGATTGCATTAAATCTGTATATTGCTTTGGGTAATATGGCCATTTTAACTATGATGTTTCTTCCAATCCATGAGCACGGAATGTCTTTCCATTTCTTTGTGTCTTCTTCAATTTCTTTCAAAAATGTCTTATAGTTTTCAGCATATAGGTCCTTCACATCCTTGGTTAAGTTTATTCCTAAGAATTTTATTATTTTTGCTGCAATTACAAAAGGAATTGTTTTTTGTATTTTTCTGAGATTTCATTGTTAGTATATAGGAATGCAATGGACTTTTGTACGTTGATTTTGTAGCCAGCAACTTTACTGTATTCGTTGATTCTTTCTGATAGCTTTTTGGTGGAGTCTTTGGGTTTTCTATATATAGTATCATGTCATCTGCAAAGAGTGATAATTTAACTTCTTCATTCCCAATTTGGATGCCTTTTATTTCTTTCTCTTGCCTGATTGCTCTGGCAAGGACTTCCAACACTATGTTAAAAAGCAGAGGTGATAGGGACAGGCCTGTCGTGTTCCTGAACTTAGAGCAAAGGGTTTCAAATTTTCACCATTAATTATGAGATTAGCTGAGGGCTTGTCATATATGGCCTTTATTATGTTAAGGTATTTTCCTTCTATACCTGTTTTTTTAAGTGTTTTAATCATAAATGGATGTTGTATCTTGTCAAATGTTTTTTCTGCATCAATCGAGATAATCATATGATTTTTGTGCCTTATTTTGTTTATGTGATGTATCACATTGATGGATTTGCAGATGTTGAACCATCCTTGTGCCCCGGGGATGAACCCTACTTGGTCGTGATGAATAATCTTTTAATGCATTGTTGTATTCGATTTGCTAGAATTTTGCTTAGGATTTTTGCATCTGTATTCATCAGAGATATTGGTCTGTAGTTTTCTTTTTCGTGTTGAGGTATGCATAATGAATATATCAGTCTGCTTATGGAGTTCCATAAGTCCCTTCACTCTTAGTTATTCCTTTTTTTTTCCTTTTGATTGGATGAATTCCACTGCCCTATTTAAGTGTTCACTGATATTTTCTACTGCTTGGTCTAATATGCTGTCAACCCACTCTGTTGTATTTTTTAGTTCTGTTATTTTATTCTTCAGATATATGATTTGGTTTTGATATTTTCTTTGTTGAAATTCACATTTCCTTCATCCATGATCTCCTGACCTTGGTGAACATTTTTATGGCAATTATTTTGAAATCTTGATCAGGTAAATTACTTATCTCAAGTCTATCAAAGTTTATCTTGTTCTTTTCTTTGGAACATATTCCTTTGGTTCTTCATTTTTCCCTGGAATCTGTTTTGGTTACTATGCATTTGATAAGAATCATTTCTTCCAGCCTTGATAGAGTGAGCTCATGTAGATTAACTTTTTCAATCAGCCCAGCTTGATCTCTTGGTTGTCTCTCAAACTTCTGTGATTGTTCAAGCCACCTTCTTTTTTCTTACTGGCTCCCGGTGTAGAGGATGTGCCAACAGCTGTCACTGTCCCAAAGGGGAGAACACAGTCCACACCCTGATACAGGCTAATTGAAAGCTGGACATTCAGGCAGCAGCTAGGAGAACGTAGTTAGAACTCCATTCTAGGGAGAAACTGGGAGATGATTTTTTTTTGCTTTCTCCCTCTGAGCTTGATCTGGGTGTATAGTTGCCCTTGTGTCCATGAATGACCTCCTTTTTGTTGGCTATAGTTCTGTGCAACTTGTGAATGCAAGCTCCGTTTGCTATTTGAGGCAGGCAATCTAGGGGCCTGTCCCTTGGGTGGTAGCCATGAAAGCTGGAGAGCAAGAGGTATGCATAAACCTCTTCCAAAGACTATTGGCTATTTGGAGCTGTCTTGAGTAAGAAGTCCAAATTGGTATCTGCTTGTTTCCTCACTCTCGAGGGGGGATCACAATCGGCCCCTAGATATGTGCTAAATAAGAAACCTGACACTCAAGCAGCAGTTTTACAGTATGCAAATAGGCCTCTTTCAGGGAAAGACTAGGAAATTAGCTTTTTTGCCTGCCTGCTTCCTCTGTGCTAAGCCCTGGGGCAATAGCCACAATGAGTTTTAGAAACACTATAAGCCCATTAAAAACGGTTTTCTTTGTTTGCTATAATTTTGTGGGTCTCGCACATAAGCCCTGTTGACTTGCAAAACTAGGTGTTTTGGGAGCTCATTCCTAGGTGGGAGCCTTAAAATTTGGGGTATTAGATGTGGGTTCCAAACTCTTCACTCCTCAGAGCAAAGCTGGGTGTTGCAAGTTCCCTCCCGATCCATGCCAAATGTAGGGTTTGTGGTCAGAGTATGCCTCAGCCTTTCCTACCCATTTTGATGTGTGTGATGTGGGTATTTTCATACTTGTTTGATGTGTAAGAGTCACTCAGATAATTTCTGGATTTCTTTCAGAGGGTTGTTCCTGTGTAGCTATAGACTCAGTGTGTCTGTGGGAGGACGTGAGGTCAGAATGCACCTATGTTGCTGTACTGGACCAGAACCCCCAACTTTTCTTTTGACCTGGAAAGAATTATGCAGAAGGCACCATCATCTTCTATTGATGGTGTTTGTTATATAAAAATTCAACTTTTAACTAGTAATGTTAGGTTTTTCCACCTTTCCAAGGTGTAGTTATCAAATAAATTTACATGAAATTTTGGTCCAATTCCAAATATTTTACCATATGAACACTTCTAATGTCCTTACTGAATATCAATTCTTGATATTAACTAAAGTATCTCTTTATGTTGTTTCTTGAGGAAACAATGTTGAAAAACTTTAATCTTACAAAAGGACCCCTTAAGATAACTTGACATGATTTTATTTCTTCCTCCAAAATATGTTATCATGACAAAACACTTCTGACTGAAATGACTATATACCCAGATGACCTCAGCAATTTGGACATTATCAGTAAATATAGCCCCTAATTATGAAGCACTATAGTCACGTGCAGTACAATTATACACACCTCATGGATACTATTTGGGGGAATTTTTTTAAAGACCCTTTATTTCTACTTTATATCAAAGTATTACTGGAAAAGATAAATTAAAAATATAGATTAAAAAACTGAAGTATATACTTGAAAACATTGAAAAGAACAAAAACAAACAAAAATTATTAAAGTTCAGCAAAGTATTAAAATTGGCAGAAATTAAAATGATGAATAGAGTGTCAAAATTATTACTCTTATAATTTGAATGATCACATTGACCCTTGGGGAGATAGATAAAAATTACTGTTTCAACAATTTAAAATGTAGCTATAAGTGGTCTGAGAGTGCTAAATGAGTAAATCTCTTTGTAATATCAGAGATTTTAAGGTATTTGTGATGTAGGTGATGTTGGATCTACCGGCAGTTTCTGGGTGTGGGCTGGGATCATGTCTGGTGAAGCTGAAGAATGGAAACATGGACCAGGGAGATGCAAAAGTCTTAAAAAGAGGATAGTTTATTAGAGGCAGGAGAAGAGGTTGCAGCTCCCGAGCGGGAGAGGGTCCCGAATGGGGGTGCCCCATGACTGAGGCAAAAGCTCTTACTTTTATACCTTCCCTTGACTGCTTGGGGAAGAGGAGCTCTTTGAAGATGGGAACTGTTTGAAGGGAACTGGCACCTTCTAATGAAATCCATCTACCAGGTTTGGTCTGCTTGCCCATCCTAAAGGAATTAGCAAAGTAACCCACTCTTATCAGATCTGCTCCATTTGTCAAGCCAAAAGGAATTTTATGCTTAATCTCAAGGCCTTGTTACATTATGTCCTGGAGCGAAGGAGTGATTTCAAAACCTGAAGTTTTAGGTTATGACGGTCTTTGTTTATTCCACCAGGGACCGCCCTGTCTACCTAGGGACATGCTAAGTCTCCTATATCATTTGTTCTCTGATGCAAAAGAGTTAGAATAATAAAGGAAAGCTTCCTTACTGGTCATTTGTTTCCCCTTAGTGTTCATGTTTCCTGGATTACTCAAAAAAAGTTTCTGTATTGTAGGAACCTGATCCTTGTGTCAAATCTATCTTGATGCCTGTTTCTATATATAAAGTTTTATTGGAACGTGGCCACACCCATGTTTACTTTTCTGTGGTTGTTTTCACCCTACATTGCAGAGTTGCAACAGAGGCCATATGGCCTTCAAAGCCTGAAATATTTACTCTCTGGCCTTTTACAGAAGAAGTTTGCCAATGTCTGTGGTATAGTAAACTGTTTAAAGTTAGTTTGTATCACTATTTTTACAATTGAATAATTAGGTTTTGTCATACGAATAAATTTGATTATATGCCTGTTAGCATAGAAATAGCAAAGGTAAGGAAGGAAAAGCAACAAAACATTAATTGCTTTGGGACCCTGCTTCCAAGGAGTAATTCCACATTCACAATTACAAACCATTACAGGTACATGGTCTGCATTGAAATAAGTATGCAGCAGGTAGACCAATTTGTAATGATTTTCCCTGAAAGTTTGGTATTTGGCTCTAGAAATGAATTTGGTGAGACCAAGGCTTAAGCCTAGACAGATTGTTTCTGTTTAATTCCATGCCAGGCAATCATGTTCAGAGCACTGGCCATCCCCTTTGTCTCTCTTCTTTTCTCTCTCTGTTTTTCTCCCCTATCTCTCTTGTTCTCTCTGTCTTGCTCTGAAGACTGACTTTCTGTGCATTTGTTTGTTTCTGTGTCTGGTTTTCCCAGTTTTTGCTTTCTCTCGTTTTCTTTCCATTCTGCTGTTTTGTTTCTTCCTCTTCTTGACTCCCACAGAAGCCACACAAATACAATAGTTACAGCTCTTCCTTCACATGTAACTTTTAGTATTTTATTAGGAAACCAAATTGAGAGCTGCCTAATGATCCCAGGAGAAGATTCTCCCAATTTAACATAACCTCTAAACAACATTTGAGAGGCAATTTCAAAGGGCCACCTTGGAGCAGGTATTGCAAAGCTGCCTGCCTGTACAGCGGCAATTTAAAGTAATATGCATTTTGGTTCCTCCTCTTTGCTTTCAGCACAGCCATGGAGTCCTGCAGACATTTCCTCCTGGTATTGCTGGCTTCTCGCTCTCATTTTTATTAAAAAACTAACAAGGAGCATTAAGCAGCTCCCTGTTTAATTTCCCATAGAAAAGCAATAGTTTCAAGCAGCCCACTGTTCGAGGGATATTTAAATGCAAAATTCACAGCTGTGCCAAATGTATTCACCAGAGCAAAAAGGGTTTCTTAATATGACAGGTTAATACCATGGATTTTTATTTCATTTGCCACTGAAACAGCTAATCAGAGAGAATTGGAACGATGGAAACAGAGGTAAAATTGGGTAGTTGTTAAGAGACAAGGGATATTGCTTGTCAACCTTCTATGGTTTTAATATTATGCTAGTAGTGCTGCAGAATTGACCAAAAGTTACATCACTGGGAAGATTTGCCCTGAAACGCTCTCACTTATCTGAGCCATCTGGAATCTTCCGACACAGAGACACTAAATGAGCCATGTTTCTACCCAGCCACATGCTCAGGTTCTGCCTCTCTCCCACCCAACGAAAACAAAATTTTATTAAGGCAAAAGCTAGAAAAGTTCACACACAGAAAAATTTTAATTCTTCATATCAGCCTGAACACTTGGCTTCCGTTTGGCTCTGGATAAATGGACACATAGTAATGTGAATGGTTGTAGAACAGAGAATGCCCTAAGCACAGATATCATGAAATCTTTGTATAAGCCAGGCAACCATGTCAGATGACCAGCTTAGCTAAGCCTAGCTTCATAGGAAACAATCTTTTAATTATATTTTTAACAGATGTAGCTCATAAGCCAACTTCCTTCCTTAGTACCGGTTTCCATAACAACCCTTCATTTTCTTTAGTTCATAACATTCACAGTCTAGTGAAAGCCATATAATGAAGAAGGGTGCTTTCTGAAAAGGAAACTTGGTAAAACCTCTCAATGATTTTTGAGATCTTAGGTAAAGGTACAATGATTATGTTCATACAAGTTAGGTCTGTTTTTCCCCTCCTAAAGAGCAAGACTTTGTCAAGAGATAGGTCAAAAAATAGCTTTCAATGTCAAAATAAATATTGACAAGTAGACTCTGAAATCATTTAGAAATTTTCCCTTAACTTGAAATGAATTTTTGCTTTGCCATGGCCACCTTCTCTAACATTATTACGCAAGTTCTGGCATTCCATTTCTAAAGTCTAGACCCACGATCGCCTAGATGTCATTAGAATTCAACTATGGAGTTTTGACAGATATATTCTAGTTTTCAAATAGTACAAGGAGGCTCAAGGAATAGGTGTGAACAAAGCTGCAATCCACATATCTGAAGAAAGAAAAGGTGTTAGAAGTGTCCAAAGCAGTAGACAGATTGCCAAAGATTAAAGGAAGGAGAAATTCTCCGTTAGTTTCTTTACTTATAATTCAGGGAACAACCACCTTGCTTTCAAATTAAATTATTTCTGCTCTGCTTCCTTAGCCAAGTATCATGAAGGAACCATCTGAGGATCTGAGTGATGTTTTCAAAAAGAAATTAATTGAAAATGGCCAGTTACAAATGGGTGCTTTCAAAGAGGTCCTTTTTCTGTTAGCTAAGGCGAAAGTGGTTAGCTGTCTAAGATAGTAACAAAAAGAAAGAAAGAAGGCAGGAAGGGAGGGAAGGAAGAAAGGAAGGAAAAAAGGAAAGAAGAAGGAAGGCAGAAGAAATGTAAAACCAAAGTGTGTCTGTAGAAATAAACCATTAAAGGATTGATTAAAGGGAAAAAGCTATTATATTTTCAGAGGAGGAAACAAATAGATCACCTGTAGTTTCGTTAAATAGAAACCTGATATACGAGTGACTGATTAACAATATTTCCATTTATTCTAGTTAAATGGTGCTGTGTGTGCGTACTGTAGCATCTGAACACTGAGCCCAGAATATACAAGGATAACAATATCTGTTGTGCTTTGGTAAGTGTCTACTGTATGTCAGCTGTCATATTAAGTGCTTTGTAAAAGATTTAAATTCAAAATGTTGTTTAGGGGAGATGACTTATGTCAGCAATGAGAATAACTGAGGAATAAGATTTGGATCTTAAGTCTGTATCTAAAATCTGGTTACTCCAAAATGAGCTCTTCCTGCTTCACCTTCTTCTCATCCAGCCCTGCTGTTGTCCCTTTGTTACTCACCTTCCATTCCCTCATTCCTAACAACACACCATCTATATACTGAATAAATAGTCTTCAGTTCAACTCTAGACAGCACCATTGAGATTGTTTTTGTAGGTTTATTGGGTATAACTGACAAATAAAATTGAGAACTTATTTTAAGTTCTAACTAATATAAGTTTACAAGCAAATGTACTTCCATTTCTCCCTTCATCTTCTATTACTTCTCTCTTCCACCTTTTGTCAATAAATGGAGACAGGCCAATGGTGCCAATTCACATGCTCGAAGTATTCTTTTTTTTTTTTTTCTACTGGAGAGCTCCAATAATGAATATTTTCAAAACTCAGCTTATGTCTTTAATTTAAATGATAAATGCTAGGAAATAAATCTCATTCTGATACACTTAAGTTTAAGATGGCTCCAGCAGTACAGAGGTCTGTCTGGCTACTCTCGAATTTCCTGTCCAGTCCTGAAATATACTCAGAATCTGAGAATAGCTTTATCCCCTTGAGTACAGGTCAAAGAATGTTAACAGTTAAGCCCTATAATTTATTTACTTATAATTATGCTTGTCTCTGCAGATTCACTTTTTCTTAGCTGTTCAATGTGTGAATCTAAAGGCACTTTACAGGTCAAAGTGCCTTTTTTAAACTTTTATAAAGTGTGTTTTAGTTGTTCTACTAGCAAGAACTTATTCATTCAGAGAAAGTCAATAGGACAAAAGTAACTGAACTAGCAGGGTTCTAGGTGATAATAGCAACGAAGTTCCAATTTGGCAAAGTCAAAATCAAGTTTCTGTCACTTTATGGTCTGTATTTTTGTTTGTTTTATTTCTTCAGCTTTACCCTTTAATATGAAAATGGCCATATAGAGAAGGTAACACATAAGAGATGAGAGTCATTATTTATGAGAGTTTGAAGTGATCCATTTATTCTCTAGAGAAAAACAAAAACACAAAACATTATTAGTATTGGTTGGAAATGACACCAATACTGACAAAGGGAGCATATTGTATATATTTTGTTGTAACTAGGAGACTAAAATAAAACATTTGATAGCTAAACAGAAGTAGAAATCTTTATTACATTTTTCTTCCTAATATGCTTTATTTTTCTGATGTATTCCCCAAAATCATAATCTAAATCCTACTTCAGAAGTATAATTTGATTTTAGATGTGTCCATGTTACATTTTTGTCCATCTGACAGTTTTCCCCTACTCCTACTCTTTATTTTCTCCGTCTTCCTCTTCCGTTTCCTCTTCTTCTTTTCTTTTCCCCCCCCTGAGTTTGTCTAAGGGTTTACATCTGTGTGTTAAGGTATAAGTTGAAGAGAATGCCTCTTCAGATATCAGCCTTTGAGAATTTCAGTATTCAGGATCAGATCAGAAGGTGGAATTAGTTGGAAAAGACAAAAATGAGCTCTTTGGGAGATGAATAACTTTTGAGCACTCTGGAATGCCCAATACGGCCAAGGATTAAAGAACCTATCATTAGACTTGATGGACAGCTCACTGTGCAAAAGAATCAAGTGTGTTGATTAATAGGTAAAGCATATGAAAGCCAATCTTCTCAACCAAGAGCAAACGGAACACAGGACAACACGAGAGGGTCTAAGTAATACCGTGTTTCCCTGAAAATAAGACCTAGCTGGGCAATCAGCTCTAATGCATCTTTTGGAGCAAAAATTAATATAAGACCCAGCCTTATTTTACTGTAATATAAGACCAGATCTTATATAATATAATAAATATAATATAATGTAATAAATTATAATACAATTAATATAATATAATATATAATACCGAGTCTTGTATTAATTTTTGCTCTAAAAGATACATTAGAGCTGACTGTCCGTCTAGGTCTTATTTTCAGGGAAACACGGTAATATGGCTTCATTTCCTTTACATCAGAAAGTGGGTTCACCTTGAGTGTCCTTGAAAAGCAGTAAAACTGACTGTTGTTATAGGAATTTTCTATATGCCAACAACAGCAGCCCCTCAGTGTTTGTTTCTATGTTTCTAATTTGTTGTTGATTTCTTTCTTTTAACACTATAAGAATTCTTCCCTGGATAACATCTTCATTTCCAATTTTTGAGATTTTTCTATCATGAAAAATTTCTTATAGAAATGTAGAAAATACTGATGAAAAGCAAAATAAAATAAAATAATTAAGAGAAACAGATATAATGTGCTTCCACATGAAGGTAGCCACTGTTGAAAAATATTAACCAATGGTCTGACTTGCTACTTGGTATGTTCTGGATATTTCTTTCCTAAAACATTGAGCTCCTGAAATATTAGTTGACTTCATCTGAGGTAGAAACTTCTTATTACATAAATTTCAAAAAAAAGAGGAAGATACACTGAACAGAAATTTCTATAACCTACTGATAACCTCTATCAACCCCCACATAACACAGAAAATAACTGAAGAGTTGTAATTAGAGGCAATTAAGGTTTGCAGGTTTAGTTATCAGTGAATAGTAAGAAAACTAAAAGCAATGAAGCTACATTGATTCAAAAGAAATATGGTTACCCACTCAACTTTCCATGTCACTGCCAGCTGTGCTCAGCCTAATCCCATAGAAAAGGTAGAAGGCCAAAAGAATTGTACCTCAAAAGCATGTCTTTAGATAAGCTCAAGAGACATAAGTCATTTCAATCACATATGTGAAGATGCGAACAACTGCACTTTAATAGCCCTACCTAGAATCTTTACATTCTCCTTTGCCCCAACAAACCAAACAACAATAATGAAAGAGTTGTTAGTACTCAGTTTGGGGAAGACAGACAAGGAAGAAGGGGGCCATGGATACTTTCTATGTTTTTACTATCAACTTTTGCTTTCTTCTGATTAATTTTATGTTTTTATTATCTTCTCTTCTATTACTACTTCACATTCTCTTACTATTTTTAATAGTTACCCTATAGATTAAAACATGCATTCTTGATTTATTTACATCTAAAATAAATTAGTACGTTTACTGTTTCCAAGATAATGCAACGACCTTGCATTATCTTTGGTGATACTTCAGTTGTATTAAAATCCCTTCCACTTTCAGTGCTATTGCTATTATGTTTTAATTATTTCGATATTTTAATCTTCAAAAGTTATTATTATTGTGTTGTTTGCATATATTTTAAAAAGAAATGTAAATATTTTAATTATTTGCCCCGAATCTTTTCTTTTTTCTGGGTTTATTATATTTCTCTTTGAAAATTTCATTAGTTCAAGTCTATGGCTGACAATTTTTTAAATGTCTTTTTTTGTCATAATGTTTTGAGGAAGTATTCTGCTGGGTTTAGAATTCTAGCTTGGCAGTTATTTATCTGTTTGTTTATTATTTATTTATTTATTTGCACTTAAAGTATATAATTCAGTTTTCTTCTAGCTTCCTTTGTTTTGGTTGAAAAATCAGCTGTCAGTTTTATTATAGCTTCAATGATAATAGATAGTGTGTGTTTGTGTATGTGTGTTATTCTCCATTCCAGTTGCTTTTAAGGTTTTAGCACTTCTTTGTTTTCCAGCAGTTTTGTTTTGTGTCTAGGTATGATTTTTCTTTTTATTTATTTTATTTAGGGTTTTTGCCAATTTTTGAATCTTTGACTTAATGTGTTTCATTATTTTAGGCAAATTCTGGGCTGTTATCTCTTTATATGTTACTTCTCTCTAACTCTCTTTATATTTTCCTCTTGGGTCTCCAGTCATGCATATGATAGAACTTTTTTTGTCTTAAATCACATATATTATCTTCTATGTTTCCATTCTTCTTTCTTTCTTTGTTTCAGTCTGGATAATTTCTTCTGATTGATTTTCTAATTTATTAATTCTCTCTTCAACTGGATTTAATCTACTTTAAAAACCCATCCTCCTTGAGTATTTAATTGTATATATTATGGAATTGAGTTCTAAATTTTTTCACTTGGTTATATTTTTGCATTAAACTTCTTCTTTGCTGAAATTCTTCATCTTTAATTTAACTTTTTAAATAAATGTCTCAGTTGTTTTTAAATATGGCAGATAAAATGAATAGCTCCTGTATTATGTTTGTTTTTCTTCTTAATTTTCATCCAGTTATTCCTTTTTATAAGGTTATTTTTTTCTTATTAAATACCAGACATTGTAAGTTTTTTAATGCATAGATAATTTGAGGCTCTAAATACTGTTACCATCCCCCAGAGATCATTTATTTTTGCTTCTGTATCGTGGGGTGAGTTGATTCAAACATTGGTTTTTATGTTTATGATGAATGATCTATTTTTAATTTGTTACTCTTAGGATCTAAAATATCTAAAATATCACACAAGTCTGAACTGTAACTCTGAGGTATTTACAGAGACAGCTCCTTCTTGGAAAACATTGAACTCCAATTTTTATTCCCCTCAGTTTCAAGAGATAGTTAAAGCATATATAAAACAAACAAAACCAATATTTTGTCCAGTATTTCTATTGATTTTCAATGGAGAGTCAGTCCGAATTGAGGTAACCTGTCATTGTTAAAACAGTTACACTTACAAAAAAATGAATTCTATAAGATGGAAACTAGAAATTTCTAAAAGGAAGAGCAATCATTAGTAATCTGGAACAGGTGGATACCCAGAATGAATCATACCTGTGTTGCAGATAATCAAGATTTTATCTCTTTTTGTGTGTATGCATTTGAAGGAAAAAAAGTCTCAATTTTTGTATGCTTTGTAATTTATAAATCATTTTTCATAAGAAAATTCCTTATTATAGGTTAGGGCAAAAGTGTGGTTTAAAAGGTTGAAAATAATTGCAAAAACTGCAATTACTTGTACACCAACCTAATATAATAATTCTGTGTGCTGGTGAAGTATAATTAGATAAATAAAGGGCATTTATTGTATGCATATATTAAGAGTATATACTTATTAGATATTTCGGATTTTATCTTATTTGATTTTTATCACCAATCAAGAGCTGATTCTTTTTCTGTCTTCAATAGGCATGATTCACATTCTGGGCAGTCTATCCTTGTTTGAAGAATTCTGCTTGTGCTGCTATTCAATGCATTAAGTGTATATGACTTAATATAAGAAAAATCAATCATGTCATCAAAAGATTACTGATAATTTATTTTCTTAACTAAAATGTACACAGCTGTATTTTGCAAAGGGGCTGAAAATGAAGTAGTGTGTCAATGGAAACCTTTGGAGAGTGAAAAAATGTTTGTAAAGTAAGCAGGCAAGAAGTATTTAGAAACCATTTGACCCTAAAACAGTTTACCATTTAAAGTTCTCTTTCATGTTTGCATCTCTTTTCCTACCTTTTTCCTTTTATACTGTATACAAAGATTTAGGGCTGAAAATTATTCAAAGAGCACTTGTTTCAGATGTTCACAGTATTCGTAAATAGGTAGGAGATCAAAAGAAAACTTTCTACATTTTTCAGCTTATCAAATGTAAAGTGAAGCGTTAAACAAAAGTTTATCTTTTTTTTCTTTTTGGTTTCTTTCTCTTTTTTTCACACAAAAAGTAATCATACAGCCATAAAGCCATTGTTGAAATTTATGTTCTACATCTTTTAAATGAGCATTGTACTCTGAGAAGGAGAGCAATGTTTGTTTGTTTATTTTTTTAACTAATGCATGATATACAGTTTCCAGTTGAGTCATGGAAAGTGAAAGAAAGAGAAAAATGATCCAGGCAGTGAGACAGTGCTGAATGCACAGATAAGGAGGAAATGGTTTCCTTGGCAACGACAGCACTTTGAAAGGTTTCACACAAGAGTAAAACTGGGTACAAAAAATCTGATTAAAATTTATTGCAGGACAAGGAATTTGTGCAAATTCAAAGATACAGAATATGCATTGTAAATATGAATGTGATTGCTGTAAAGTAATCTATAGACTTTATCTAATTGAGATTATTTTCTATGTTTTGGTTTAAAGTAACATTTAAGGGGCCTTGTCAATCTACTAAAGAAGTATCAAAAAAATATTTATGCTTGATATCTGACTTAAGAATCAAAATTCATTGAAAAAAGCCACAAAGTACATATCTAAGAGAGCAACTTCAGACATCTGTTTGGGGACTCCGAATATCTTCTTTAAACTCGTTTCTTCAGAGAAGGATAACATTCAGGCTTCTTCATTTTAAACCATCAAAAATAAGAATTAATTAAGGATCATTTCTATACTTTCAAAAATAATCCATATTTGGCATTTAGTTTTCAAAGCTAAAATGGAACTATAGGTCATTGCGATGAAAATATATTTTATAAACTTTGGATAAGCAGAGCCAACTGCTCACTCTGATGGACATGTTCTAGTATATAGAATGCTGACAGCCTCCTATTCCATCATTTTAGGCAATGTCCTGCATATTATATGCTACAGGGAAATAGAAAATGAAGATTTGTTGAATCTCTAAAATATTGCCTATTTTGGGAGAAAAAATTCAAATATCTTAGGCTAAAATGAAACATCGATAACATTTTAAAAATCTCGTTTTGCATGCCTACTTGTGCACAAAATAATGTATATCCTCATAACATAATTTTATAAAAGTAATCCTGTGTTCTGAAACTCATTTGATTGGCACCAACATGTAAAGAAACTGCACCATTCAGTTCTCATTACTTTACGTTACTGCAGATAATCAGAGGAAGTATTGAGCAAACCTGTGATTAACACTAAATGTTCTGAGAACTCATCATGCATATGATGTAAAGCCCTAAGGTAGTAACTGAAGTGATATTTCTGTAAGGAAATTGAAATTAAGGGAACTATTATAGTTTTCCAATGTATAAGGTACAGTTGGAGATTTTTGCCAAAAAGGTGTAAGAAGGTAGAAAGCATTTCTATTTATTAATTTTGTCCTTTACTACAACTAATATTAAGAAATTTAAATAAAAGAAAATATTTGCCTTTACTTAAGTTTTAATTTTGGCCCTCTAGGAAAAAAAAATATGTCAGGTCAGAAGGAACTGGTGTTGACTAATTTAGATGATTCATTTCTCTCCAATAATGATGGATAATTTCTAATGAATAGAAAGTGGAAAATAAAATTTATCTGCCTTACCCACTATATTCCACTGTTTACTCTAAAATTAGGGTACTTCTAACCATGAGTTAATGAGTTTATTATTTGTATTAACTCAAATAGGACATAATTGTACTTGTATTTACAATAGTTGGTTTATTAGCTGTGGGGAGATACATTATGTTCTAATGTATTTCTTATAATTAGGTATAATCAGGTGTACACTTCCCTACTGGGAAAAACATTATTTGAAGGTTATATGAATTATCCTAGAATATCTTACAAAACTAAATACACATTTTGCTGATGTTAGTGTTTAATATTTATCATATAACTAAGACAAAAATTATGCTAATTAAATAATGGCACATATATAAAGTGGCAAAGGAATAGTTTAATATGCATAAATTACAACAATAATGCATAAATTACAACAATAAAATTGCTATTACTATTCTCCTGATTGGAGCCTAGGCGACTCAAATAAATGACAGATAAAGATGCACTAAATGACAAATGGTTTGGAGGAGAAAATAGACTAAATATGTTTACTTTCAAATAATTATTGCAGATCTTGGAATCTAGGCCAAGGAATTAGGAACAAGGAATAAAAAGAAAGTGATGCTGAATTACCCCAAATTTTGTTATAGGAAAATGTTTACGAGAAGTAATACTTGAACCGGATGTTGAATAATTTTTTTATTCAAATGAGCAAACAGGACAGGAGAAGGCATTCAGCAAAGGGACAATGTGTAAGAAAAGGTTCAGTGGTAGAATTACATATCCAGGATTAAATTAGCATGAGAATTTAAGTAAAGAATTTCCATTATGGAAATAAACTAGAATACACAATCATGCACCGCATAACAACTTTTTGGTCAACGGCAAACCGTATATGCAACGGTGGTCCCATAAGATGACAATGAAGCTGAAAAATTCCTATCACCTAGCCTTTATAACATCATAGCACAATGCATTACTCATGTGTTTATAGTGATGCTGGGGTAAACAAACTTGTGCTACCAGTTACACAAAAGTATAGCAGTACAATCATGTACAGTACATAATACGTGATAATAATGATAAACAACTTTGTTACTGGTTTATGTATTTACTATGCTATACTTTCTATTGTTATTTTAGAGTGTACTCTTCCTACTTATGAATGAAATTGCTGTAAAACAGTACGCTGGGTTATGCTGGCAGCAGCCTCATATATCTGTTTACCTCATCTCTTGACTGCATCATTTTCTTTTATGCTGATTTACTCTCATGTAGTTTTGTATAGTAATAGGCTGTACGAGATTATAGCCTAGAAACAGCAGGCTATGCCATACATCATAGGTAGTAGGCTATACCATCTAAGTTGGTGTAAGTGCACTCTGTGATGTTTGAACAACAACACAATTGCCTAATGATACATTTCTCAGAATGTATTTTGTCATTAAATGGCACATGACTGAATCTACAGAGGTAAATCCAGGAGAATCACTGAAAGCTAGTTCAGGAGTTAAGACTTTGTTGAAACAGACAGGAGGGACCTATACAAAGTGGGGTTTAGAGTTATTAATCGAGGGGCAATTTGAAGGATGACTAAATTAGACAGAGTTTTGTAACCCAGGGAAGTAAAATCAAGTCAGTGGTGAGCTGATGGAAACCTATATATAGATGGTGACTGTGATGCCTCAAAAGAAATGACAGATTTAAAAAATAAATAAAAGTATAGAAAGCTGACTGGCCTTGATGATAGGGTAGATATAAATAGAGCAAAAATCAAGAGCCAAAGATGGTTCAGTCAGGATCAAGAATGTGGAGCAGTAAAAAATGAGAGATGTCCTGGATTCAAGTCTCAATCATGCTACTAACTAGTGGATCTTTAGGAATTTTCTTAGCTTTTCTTAGCCTCAGGCCTTCAATTGTAAAATAGGAACAAAAGTGATCCTTATCTCATCTCGTGATTATCAAGACTAAATGAGATGATACATATAAATTCCTTAACATGGTGTCTGGCAGATAGGAAGAACTTACAACAATAAAATTGCTAATACTGTTCACCTGATTGGAGCCTAGGTGACTCAAACAATGACAGATAAAGAGGCATGTAAATGACAAATGGTTTGGAGGGGAAAAATAGTCTAAATATGTTTGTTTTCAAATAATTATTACTGATCTTGGAGACTAGGCCAAGGAGTTTGGAACAAGGAATAAGAAAAGACCTTTCCGTGAATCTTTTTGAATTGAGCTGATAGCGGTGCCTCATCTACTCCTACTTGTGTGATTTCTCAGGAAGCACAAAGTATATATATATTAAAAAAAAAAAAAAAAAAATCTAATATTCTTTAAGCCAAACTGGACTCTGCCTTTAGTATGTTACCTCAAATCTATTTGGGTGGGTTTTGCTGAGACTAATAACTGACAGTGATATGTACTTTGGATAGAGGGTGCATGATCCTAGAAACAAAGGGGATTTCAGAAGATTTACAACAATAAAACATAGGAGATAGAAATTATAATAAAAACATTCACCAGGCTGTAAGCTCCATGGGGGCAGAGATTATATCTTGTTCTCTTCACAACTAGATACTCAAGAGCCAGGCAATCAACAAGCAGGGTTTGAGTTCATAAAATATAAGTTAGTAGTAATTTGACTACCATTTATTATGACCTTACTCATGACTGCCCATCTTGTAAGAGGTGGCACTGAGAGACGACTCTGCATCATTCTACATTACTTTTAAATCCCATCTTTTCTTTCTGCATATAGATTAGTAATTGAGTCCAATGTTTGGTGAGAGTCTAGTGCTTTTAATGATCAACAGGAAAGAGAATGTGATTGATTGATAAGGCAAATTTTCAAGTTTTATTCACTAACTAGAACATGTTCCTTGGTTTTGAGAATATAAAAAATTTTAACAAAATATTTCTAAGAACATTAAGTTATATTATAGAAATACTAATGTAATGGGTATCAAGATATATTTTGAAATCTAAGCCTCCCACTAGAGGAGTTTTACCTTGATCAAACCTATACTTTTCCCTAATATCTTACTTTTATGTGGTTAATTTAAAGTATTTTTGGAAAATAGGCGATGTTTTTTGGCCTACATTAAATTTGGAGGTACTTTCTATTAGCTTTGAGATAAATAAAACCAAGGAGTGCTCCCAACTACTTCCCATTGGGTGCTTCCCCATTCAGATCAATTTTTGCTCAAGTAAACTCTTAGAAATGAAAACAAATAAATACAGTAAATAAATAAATGAAATTGCTCATCGCTCATCTGAAATTCAGTCCTAATGAAACACTCTACTCAAGGGTGCCATGACTGTAACTTTACATATATTATGTGTTCTGGAAATTGAAGGCAACTTCTGTATAGCATAAAGTTTTAGAAATAGTGTTAAATATTTCTTTGTTATTGCTAAATAAACGTTGGTAGCCATCAGAATTTTCCAAGAAATCTTCAGAATTAGTATAGACAAACATCAGGAATTCAGTCTTAACTACACATTGGAATGAAGGACATCTCAAAGCTAAAATAGGTAAAATAAGTTGTTTTATTTTTTCTATATCTATTAGTTTTCTGAAACTAGCATAAAAAAGTGAATTACTTTTCAGAAGCAACAGAAATGCATGTTTTGACTTTTCAGTAGGTTCCACAATTTCTTCTGCATCTAAGTTGATACTTAAACTATGTTTTAAATATATCAATATATAAATCTCACTTTTCTAAAACAATATTAGACCTTTTTTATCTAAAGTCTTTGATATTAGCTTAATGACCCTTCATCTTCCATAGGTTTACTTTT
This sequence comes from Rhinolophus sinicus, assembly GCF_057876585.1. Lineage (NCBI taxonomy): Eukaryota > Metazoa > Chordata > Mammalia > Chiroptera > Rhinolophidae > Rhinolophus > Rhinolophus sinicus. The sequence goes on from NC_142517.1 coordinate 136,927,654, forward strand.
AGGATCATTCTATCCACTAAAAGACAAAAAAGACATGACATGGAACTACATTTTATGCTTTGGGTATCAGCCAAGTGTTAGGTTTTTTTTGTTGTTGTTGTTTTGTTTGATTGTATTTTAAAATTTCCTCAGTAACTCTACTCTTTCAATTAAAGAAACACACAATGACAGTTGAATGTGAAGAGCACAATTTTTTTCTAAAGGGTTTTAGTATTCTTACTCATTGTTTTGTTTTAAATTATTGTATTTATAAATATACTAAGCTTAAGGAACAACTTATCTTTGCAGTCTCATCAATTTAAAAGCTACATTTGATTTAATTAATAGCGGGAGTTTATGGGAAAAGCTTTTATCGATCGGCATTGGTTTAAGATAGCTTGGCCTTTTGCGAGCAATGCGCTATAATAATTGGTCTAAGATCATGTTAGAGAGGATAGGTCACTTTATATTTTCTCCCAACTAATAGAGAAGTCAGGTAAGATTGTTTCCTGACACAGCTACTATTTCATTATTTTGGCTGACATTAGCGACCCCAAGAAGCTATTTCCAGTATTACTTGGGCCCAGCAGATACAGTCATTGATAATCACAGTGTAAATGTAGAAAACAAACCAGTCTATTCATATCATAACATCAATTTACCATTACTCTTCCACCCTGGACTACATGATAAATTGCATATATCAAAACGATTATGTTGTGATCCAAAAACAAGGTAGGCGATTGTGGTGTAGTGATCAGCATAATTATTATTCTGGGTATAAGGGTAGCTGTAATCTAGCTTAGGTTTTGACTTAGTGAGATTTTGGCCAAAAAATTATATCTAGTGATTTTCAACGTTTACTCCACCCTATAGTCACTGAAACATCTTAAAGCAAACAAAACAAATCAGAAAACTAATGATTGGGTCTCACTGTCAGAGTTGTATCTTTCTGTGATTTTTAGGGTATTAAATATTCCAGGAATAACCTTAATGCATTAATGCATTTGTGTGTGTGTGTATTTTCAAATAAGCAGAATCACATTTAATACAAAGTTGAAAAGTCAAGAACAAATATTTAAATTAATCCACGATTTTTTATAATAAAAATGCTTAATTGATTTTGAAGCTATAATATACTTTCTTTATGGGCATTTTCCCCACATTTTCTTTTTTAATGAAGTCCATATAATCTAAAAATAAATGTATTTCCACTGTCTCTATTCCTAATGCTGTACTCCGCTTTCTGTAACCATATACATACATATATATACATATATACATATATATATATATATATATATATACACACACATATATATACATATATATGTGTGTGTGTATATATATATATATATATACACATATATATATATATATATAATCATAGTTGGCATTCATTATTGTTCAACTTCAGGTACACCGTGTAGAGATCAGTGGAAATGTAATGGCTCTGTGCGATGTCAGAGGGATAGTGGATGGGGGGAGGGGAGTTCACACAGTGTGAGGGATATAAATGATAAACATCTAAGTATTACTTTGTCTTGTGCACCTGAAACTAATAAAATTATATATATATATATAATTACAAATAGAATTACCATATGACCCAGCAAAAATAAATACATAAATAAATAAAAATAAATGTAATCAAATCAAATCCTAAATGTGATTCTTTTAGTGAGTGTAGACTCCTGATTCCTTTACTTTTCTTAGCTAAAAAGAGACTGCTAACTGAAGATGTAAATGCATTTTTCAAATCATTACCCAAAAGTAAAAGTTTGATTAGTTAGTTATTATATAATATGTACCTTATTACTATTATTCGTTAAATTTCTGAGTCTTTTATTACTCAAGTGGCAGTCAGGAGGAATTATTAGTCAGTCTGCAACTACTTCTATATGCAATACAGTAGAGAAAATATGCCCTACATATACCATATATATATTATTACTGTTTGTCAGGTGAGGAGTGGATAGTCTTCCACTCCATGGATCTTAAAACCTCACAACACAAAACCTAACTGTTGTCACTCTAGAATATGAAATGAAAATCTTTGATTAATCAGGTAATTAAATTACGTGAACAAGGTATCAAATCTAGAGATTTTTCAGTGTCAGAAATTAAAAAACATACCAAAGGAAACTGCCACATCAGGAATGTGAGAGAACAGCTCTCTAAATTTTTGTGCCTTTGAATCACTGGCATGTGAAGCTATCTATACCATCCTATTAATAGGTTAATAATCCTGATCTATTATTTCTAACTGTCCATCTTTTCCTTCCCTATACTCAACTATGAGAATTTGCATAGGGCACGCATCTCAATCTGCTTTATGATGGTTCAGAACTCTTGAATTCCTTACAGAGTTTGTATGTGAAATTGTTGAAATTGATCAAGGAAGACAGATAGATCAAGAATTATTATTTCACAGTTTATACTGAGGAAGTTAGTTTAAAGTTGAAGATCGGACATGTAGGGTTGGATTAATGGGTTATTCAGAAGCTCTGAGAATCTCATCTCCAGTGTGGAAGAAGGAACTAAATAGACACATTCTATGGAACATAGACATATTCCGTCTTTACCTGATAGAGAAATTTAAGACCCTCTGGAGATGAAAATGCCTTTGCCTTTGTTCTATCTGCCTATATCTTTTTGTCCTTTATTTGTCTCCTAGATTTATTGCATCAATTACTATAAAGCTATTTTTTTTAATTTATCTTTCACACAATCATAAATTTATGAGACCAAGAAAGACCTCCAGAGTCTTTGTCTTATTTCTCCTTTTCCCCCAAATAAGATTCTTTCCTCACAAGCACAGACTACAAAAAAAGGTTCAGAGTATTTCAGTGAAGTGTCTCACATATATCAGTACTAGATATTCTGTCACCCCTTATTTCTATAGCCTTTCACAGAAAAACTGTCATCTTTTTAGATCTTCTTGAGACTCTACCTATCTTTTGAGACACATTTATTTTGGTGCCACATGAACTCACAGGTTTATTCCTTAACTTCACTTTTTAATCCCTTATTTTATTATTTTTATTTCATCATTATTTTTCTTTTAAATATATGTTTGTTTTCTAATTCATTTTTAGTAAGTTTGCCTTTAGATTTTCCTCCTTACATTGCCCACCATCAAAAATGCAGAAGGCTCTTTTCTATTGCGATTTGAGGACCAAGATACTACACTTCGAATAAAAAATGATTTCGGTTTAAATTACCTGCATCTTTATTATCTTACTATCTATCCCAAAATTCTATATGTTACACTTTGGTTCCATTGTCTTCATTTTTTTTTTTGCCTGTTCAATTCAATTAGTGCTTATTAATTCCCTACTATTGATGACATTGCACTATAGGTGAGAGCATAGAAAAATAAACCCTCAGGAACATGACAATAGTGGACCAAAAATGTCAATATGCCACAAGCACCCGTCAATTTAATTTGATTTAAAATTGCATTTTGCTAGTCACTTGAATCCACCAACAGTTAACGGTTCCCTTCAGTGAACAAAACATGAATAGTTATTATCCTGTAAACAGGTGAGGGTAAAACGTGAGTGCTTATCATAGATACCGTCACCACCCTTGAATCTGCTGAAGACATGACCCTACACGTATTTAAAAGATATTTTACCATCCTTTCTAGTAGATAAGAACTTAAAGTTAATTATAGTAAGTTAAAATTTATAGCTTTGGGAAAGAGTAACATACTAAATTGAAGTTTATAGACAACCATAAAATTGAAAAAGTTGGTATTTAGACCAAATTGAGAACTGACTTTTAATACCAAATTACTGAGAAGCCCATTCAGCTTAAGGGAAAAACAAAACATTTCACTCATGGATTGCTATCTCCTTATGAAGTTGTGTGCCTTATTTTTAGGTGTGTTTCTTCTTTAAAAACTATTAAAAATAGCTTTATCATAAAACACTTATATGTATAATTGGCCAAGGTAATAAAAATACCTAAATGGACCTCAGTTATTTTTCAAATGCACAACTCCTAATCTAATATTACACAGATTATAAATAACATAAGTAAAATGTGGTCAGTCAAAATTTCTATTTTTTTATCACATTAAATGTGAACATTGCAATAAAGTCCTATTTTGTTCTTATTTATGTTATTAAAATTTTGTTTTGAATATACTTTGGTATTTGAGGTATGAAATCTTTCACATTCTAGTAAATATTAATATTCTGTTGGAAACAAACAAGTAAGCAAACGTAATACACATAAGTAAGCAAACTTAATACTCACAATAGTGAAATAAAATTCTGTCAGATAAAGCATTTTCCAGAACAAAAAGTAAAGGGAAATGTTGACTTTTCCATCATGTAGCTTATTTTTTTTTTATTTTCTGTGTGCAAGATGTAGCTTTTTCAAAGAGTAAATCTTTTCATTTTTTTTCTATCTTTCCTTCTATTGTCACTTTCTTTCATCTTCGTATCAGTCATCATCACCGAAGCACTAATTGTGCTACTTATCATGTATCAGGCACTGTTCTTGTACTTTTGTGAATTATACAACTTACTATTCATACCTACATAAAGAAGTGGCTATTATTATTGCCGCCCTTTGCACAGCTTAGAAAACTGAAATTTATGGAGATTTATAGTTCTGCTTCCCATATCTTTATTTCCTGAACACCTTCAGGCATCTTAAAATAGGTGAATTTTGCTCAAGCCTTTCTTGAACAAAACAATTTATTTAGGATTGAAACGCTAAGTTGTTAATAAGATGTGAACACAACTCATACATCCCTCCTTCCTTACTGTTTAAATATGAATCTGGTCCTCATCTGAATAAGTTCAAGAACTCAGTGTTTCAGCTCACTCAGAAAATAATCAGACCGGATCTTCTCCAACATAAAAATTCATTCATGCTAATCAAATATATAAAAATATCTCTGATACACCAAAGTGTCAGTATATTAATTTGCAATGAAAAATTGAATTTCCTGAGATACAATGTTAGTTGTGCTGACCAGTGTAAAGATGAGGGCCAGATTTATCCATGGAGGGATGTACAAATTATATTAATAGCTTATTAATACCAACTCCACTGTTCAATCACCCTCTGAGATTCATTCTAGGCACCCAACGGCCCTTTTATTTTTTTTTACTATTTTAAAATTTATTCAAAATCTCCTCTGGCCCCAATCTGTTTCACATCCATATTAGCTTATTTCTTAAAATATCTCTAAACCATCATCCTAATTAGCTTACATCCTCAAAGTTATTTTTATTTCATTTTATTTTGTCTCTTTTCTTTCTTGTATCTCTATCCAATTAAAGTAAGACTTAGTTTTTTTTGTTTTGTTTTGTTTTATATCTGCTGTAACACTTCTTGCTTTCCACTCCTAATGTTATCTCTCTAGTAAGAACTGGCACGATATCCTGCCTAGAATATTTTAATAGTCTCTGAATTGGAATATCCAATAAATTGTCTCCATTGCCTGAAGATTCATTTTCTTAAAGTATGGCTCAAATACTATCATTTATCTTCACAGGATCCCCCATTGCCTACTGAATAAATGAATAAATATATTTTTTTAAACCTATAGTTCAACATTCAAGAACTTTCAATGACTCATTAATTTCCTTCATATGTCACTCATAGTTCTTTAAATTAACTGTACGTCTTATTGATTTACTCATTTATTATTTTTTTCCTGGAATAGTTTTCCTTCCCTTTTCTTGGCTACTAAAATTTTTATCGCTCTACAAAGCCATTTAAATGTCACCACCTCCATGCAATTTTCCAGAGCTTCAGTGGATAGGTATCATTTATCCCTCCTTTGAATTCTCAGAGGACAGCATTTTTACCTTTCCCATCACACTATTATTCTTTCTTATGTTAGAGATATTTGCATAATCATTTAGGTTTTTAACATTCCACTAGATCATAAATTCTAAAGATCAATGATTATGTCTTAATTTATTTTTGTTGCCTTATAGTATCAATTTACTAAGTGAGTATTTAATAAAAGCTTGTCCCATTTTATATTAAATAGATCAAAATGAAGCACTTGGATCCCCTGCTTATAGTTTTATTTCATCTTGAAACTTCTCTGATATTTCTCCAAAAAGGATTATATTCTCCTTCAGCATATCAGTCTATTAAGTCAACAATTTCAACTTATATTTGAAAAGTGGAAGGGAACACTTCATGTCCAGACAGTATTTCATAGTCTTCAGTAAGATTTGAGTCTTAAGAGAGTTGTCTGTCTTAGGTGGATGCTATAAAGAAATGCAGTTTCAATGAAAAATTAGTCATTTGTTTAATTTTACACAGTTGAGGAATGTTACCAGTAATTGTTCCTCTGTTTCCCCTAAAACACCAAATGTCTTTCAGTGTTCAAATAATTTTAAAACTAAATTTATTTACCTTTTTACCCAGACACTATGTGTTCATTGGACTACTTTTATTGATAGGTTTAGTGTAGGGAATGTTCTTTGTAGTTCTCCAAGTAAATATTTGGAAAGAGGATATTGCTGAGGACACCACAGCATATGTGAGCAAGTGAGATGTACAAGATTAGATCAGGCATCTAAATGCTTATGGTTTATGCTTAGATATAGGGCAGTTTCAGCAGTGAACTCAGGAAGGCAGAATGGATTTTTGGCACATTGCTCTCCATGCTCTGCCCAGAGCATTTTCTCATGATATGGACAATGTTCGAATTTCTCGTTAAAGTGATGAAATCCCACTTTTCACAAACATAGGGAATTATAACATGTCAGCTAAACAAACAAACAAACAAACAAACAAACAAACAAACAATAAGAGCACCATCTATTGCAAGCACATATGGAAAAAATATTTTTGAAAATCTAGTTTCTTTCCATACTCTTAAACCAAGGAGACATTTCCCTCCTAGAAGAACCTTGATTATGTGTGTTGAAAATTCCATAGGATTCTTCCTATATGATATTTTTTTATTAGGTCAAATATGTTTTCTCTATATACTGAAATAAAAGTGTGGCTTATATTGCACTTTGTTTACTCCACTCTTTGAAAAGACAGTTTAGGCAATAAACACATATGCTGTTTTGTTGATTTTTCTTTGTCAGCTTACTTTGCACTTAACGAGGTACACAATTTATAGCATTTTTTTTTTTTAAGTTTTAGGACTTCAAACTAAAATTGTAAAATACTGAAGGTCAAGAGAAGTTAGAGAGCGATAGTAGATCTCATAATATCTGGACAGTTGCTTCTTTCTCTTGCCTCACTAGTGCTAGAAGGTAAGCAGTACTCACTCACAGGAATTAAAACTCAGAAGAATATAGATGGCACTATTTTATAGATATTTTATGTGTATATTATTAATATATTATAAATTTATTTGTACTAAAGTCCAGTGAAAAACCTTGACCAGTAGTCAATAAATTGTCTCCAGTCTTCTCTCTGGTATAACTATGTGCATGAGCTAACACATCATTTCCTCCATGGTCAAATACATGTAAAAATTCAGGTTTTTATGAGATTCAACTGAGATACTAGATTCAAAAACTTTCTTAAAATAAGTTATATACTGCGGAAATTCAGGTGGAGGCAGCAAGTTGAATTACACAATAGAGGAGAAACAAATTAAACAGTTGGTAGGGAGAGGATGGATAGAACATTCAAGAACATCTGCAGTAAGTAATTATCCTATCACTCAATTAAACTTACAACATGGTATTTCTAAATAAATCTTCCCTCTGCCTTTTCTCTTTTGGAGGTTAGTCAATGAAGACCGATTATAGCTTGTAACAAAATAATAATGAAAATGATGATGCAGGATATATTTGAAGCTCATGTAAAGGTTGGAACAAATAACAAGATGGTGAAAAGAAGGTAAATATTGGAAATATTAAGGAGGTTTTTCTGGTCCTGGAAGTACTCCTTAAAATTCCTGAAGTTTATTTTTCTTTTAAACTCAGGACCCTATAAAACCAAATAAAAATTATTTTAAAGTTGCTTTAACAAATAAAGAGCTTATGAAAAAATTCTACTCGGTGGCGAATTCCAAACAATATATAGCTACAGTTACATTGTGGATCTCAGGTTAATTCCTATTAATATTTATAAAAATAACATTTCTAAAGCAAGGAGTGACCAAGGTTGTGTGTGTCCCAGTCTCAGTCTAAAAAAATATTTCTTCCTCTTGTCATTCTGACCTCTTCCCTCAAATATAAATTAATTACTTGTGATTATTGTTTGCACCAGTATCCATACCAATGATATTTCAGTTTTTGCCTGTAATTAATCAAAAGTCAGTATTTTACATGTAAAGACTTTCTGCATCATCTCTGCAAACATAAAGGATTTCAAGAGGTAGGCGTGAATGATCCTTTCAAATGTAAGCATACTGGACAAATGTCCTTGCCTGTGAATTGTACCGGGGAAGACAGTTATAACCACCCCAGACTTAAGCAGACATACAAATATATTTTGGAATGAATGCTGTGTATGACCCTGTCCTCCATTACTGACTTCCCAAATCTTTTTCCATGTTTATCTCCACTAGCAACTACTTTCAGTTATGGCACCCAGGGTCCAAACTAAATAATCTGCACGATGAGATTGTTTTTCCACGGCCTTATTGTTTCGTGCACACTAGGTAAATGCAGTAGATAGAATGATGCTGTGGAGCCTTGTTTTATGTATAGTTTGAGTCTGCATAGGATCTTTGGCCAGTGATAGAGATGAAAACCAAAGACTTTGTGGAAATCACTTGTACATTTGGAAACAGTGTTTTCACATGTATGTAAAAGCAAAAGGGTACTAAATAGAAAAAGGAAACCAACCTATAAAATATCATGCTGGAGAAAGTCTGGGTAGTGTAAATTTTAGGCGCTTTTCTTCAGGCATATGTTGGAGTGGTTTTATAAAGTGCCACATCTTCCTTTTGATTGCTTTGCCAGTGCTGTGAACAATTTTCAAGAATATTCTCTGCACATTTTTCTTATGCAAAATACACACGTTTCTCCTGTTTTCTTTTAACATGCTTTTTGAATTGTATGATCAAATATATCCAGGTAGTATTTTAATTTGAATTTACAAGTTACCATATAGTTGATGGGAGCTGAGTGAAGTCATCAAAGGCAGGATATTTCTGCTTGTTTCTAGATTCACTGCAATGATGTGTGAAGTGATAGTATCAAAGAGAACACTTGTCGTGTTATAAAATATGGAAAATGATCAATACTTTACATGACATCCAAAACAAATCATCTTGGAAAAAATGAATTACTGAGTATCTGTTCTGTGGTGCTTTACATCTTGTTTATTTGAAGTTGACACTTCAAATGGATTCCCCCAGTCATCTTTTCGTCCATATGTTGCTAAAAGACTACTTTGGTGCTTTTTTGGATATTGTGCTACCTTTCAGCTTTAAATTTAGTTTTGAAAATATGTGTTCACTAATATACAAAGTGTCTAAGGAGGTATTTAAACTCAAATTACTGTAATGGGATATTTAGGGCAAAACTGTAATTGTGTTTTTTTTACACTATCTTTTCTTTCACCATCCCACAAAAATCCATGTCTCTGATATAATCCACAGACAGCAAAAAAGAATGGTATGCCTTCTCAGTAATTTATCACTTTCTCTATGATGGAAAGCCTCATTTTCTAAAAGAAATATCAGAAAAGTGAGGAAAAGCACTTTGTACATTATTTCATCATTTTACCAAGAACAAAAAGAACAGTTTAATACTTCCTGTAATCCTACTTTCTCCTTCTGAATATAAAGTTGCACAAATTCAAGATTAACAGATCCTAATTAAAATGCTAAAAGACAAATACACAGTGTAATTATCCAGTTTAAAGTTTAACATTTTTAAGCTATTTCTGTGTGAAAAAACAAAAAAATATGTTTAGAGACTTCTTAACACATGTCATATTATAGAAAGAAATGAGCACTGATTTTTCTAGATATTTTCAGTGCATTAAAAAAATGTGGTATTTTGTCTTGACTTTGTAACCAAACACCATATTTTTTAACAGATGACATTTTCTTCTGATTACTGTATCTCTTTATGAATTACCTCTGTTGGGAAGGCGGGGGGTAGAATGGGGGGAGCTTTTTATCAAAACATAAATCTATGCACCTGAAATACACTGCATTCTGAAGACAATAAAAAAATCATATACATACGATAATCTATCTTTGCCAATTTGAAAAATCATCAAACCTTTAGAGCAGAAATACTGAGCCTTGAGAGACACTATAAAACCATTAGAGCAATATATTTAGACATGCAAGGTGGTGTTATTCCACCCCAATAAAACCTTTCTTTATATGCAAACAATAATGGCATCAATGTAAATTGAATTATCTATAAAATATTATGTTTTTCTTATAGGATTGCTAAAAGACGTTTTAGGCTACGATGCTGTTAGAGAGTGCTATCGTGCTGAACAAACCAAGGCTTCTAATTAGACTTGTCAATCGCTGATTGATTACCACCATTAGATAAAAGAGCAATTGCATCCCAACAATTATATTATCTTAAGGGTACAAAATGCAACGTTCTGCTCCCAGCTGTCAGCAAGATTTCACTGAACGAAGGCCTGTTCTATCACCACAGGCTGTTGAAAGGCCCTTCTGAGAACCTAAATAGCACATTAAACTCTGGATATATTGCTACTCAAAAGAGAAAAAAAAATGTAGTGGAGTGAAAATGACTAAATTTTCATTGATAAATGAGAAATCACATGGCCCTGTAGCGTAGCATACTGTAATGTTAGGAAAATATGGGCCACAGATACAGGCAAAATTACCCTAAGTGTTTTCACACCTCACATCCTTTCTTTCCTATCTCCCACCCACTTTCCTCTCTGTGTTGTCTCTCATTCTCCATGTATAAATAACCTCCACTTCTTTGCAAACACATGTGTTTTGCATACCAACCTTCGCTTTTTTGTTTATTAGGGTTTGAAAATATTCAGTGGCTATTTGCATTTTTGAATGTGTTCTAGCAACATAAGTATTCTTTTTCCCTTTTTCCTAAGAGTAAAATATTGACAAGTCATTAATAAATGGATGGTGGAGAAAGGAGAGGATGTGTACTGCTTATGGCTCCAAGAAAAGATACAGTGATGGGGGATGTAAACTGGCTCACTAACCTCCCCATTTTAAGTTTGCCCTCAAAAATAACAGTCCATGGGACAATGGAGGAGCTGCTCTTTGAACCTGTGTAGAGACACATATTTGTACAGGGCAAGCAGTGAACTGTGGTGACTAAGAAAATCCATAATCCAGATTTCCTGCTGCAGGAATTCTAATTGACATGTGAGTCTGGCTTGCACTCTGTAGCCACCACCATTTTTGTATCATGGTCTTCACTGTCAGCAACTTTGACCCAAATGTCCTTACAACGGCACAACTTACCTAATCCTCCTTTCTTTTTTCTCTCCTTCACAGATATCATACTTGCCTCATGGTCTGCCAGCTTTCCCTCCCTTCCTGGGCTCCCTCCTCTTTTTGCCTGACAGGCTTTTCCCTTTATAAACCTATTACAATCAATCCTGTCTTGACACCTGCTCCTGGGAGGACCTGAACCAATATACTGGGGATGAGTTGATACATTTTAAAGCTAGGAAGTCCTGACTCTTATATTGGCTTTAAGCTCTGCATGAAAAACTAAATAAGTTTTTATTTAGCTTATCTCTCTCTATTCTCACCTTGTGATGCACGGCTACAAGAAAGTAATTGACACTTCAAACATGTTGCCTGGAAACCTCCTTAACCACATCTATCACTTCATTAGGTACATAGTCTATTTTCCATGTTACTGTGGATGCCAGTTGTGCTTAACTATTCATCACTATGTAACAAGAAATCTATTTTCCTCCAGCCTCTAATAACAGCTTCCTCACTTTCCTTTAAGCCTTCCCAACAGGCTCCTCAAGGCCCATTTAAGCGTCTACCTATGACCAGTCCCAAAGTGAACAACACATATTTTAGATTTTCACTTTATGTTTTAGATTATTGTGTTGTGTCTATTTTATTTCATTTTTGTTTTATAACTTTACCCCACCTCAAGTTACCAAATTCTATTCCAATTACTATTGTTGCCTCAGAACCATTCTTAAACAAAGGGCACACAACAGCCATTGCACTGTGTTCATGCATACACTTTTGCTCTACCCTCATGTTCAAAGCACACCCCTAACCCACCCAGTTTCCAAAGGGAGATTGCATAGACCCTACTGCTCAATAGGAAAAGTTCAGACAAAGTTGACCCATTTACTTAAACTTCCACAGATAATATTCATCAATTCATTACCATTTGAAAATGTGCAATATTGAGAGAAAAATGTGTGAAGCTAAGATTCTAATAGCCTGGGATTTTTTTTATTTTTTTTTATTTTTTTTTATTTTTTTTTAGAAATCTTCAGACCTACAAAAGTATTCGCTAATATTTCGTATATATAGAATTCTTCTTTTTATGACTTACTACTACTCTTGTCTGTACAAAATAGCAATTGTCTTTAAAACTAGTTCTCTACCTCCAGTGACCTGTTTCTTTTCTAGTAATGAACCTACAATATTTCCTATTACCTGTTAACTCGAATCCAAACTTTTTAAACTTCCCTTGTCTCTGCATTGAATTTTGATTATCTTTTTCTTCTCCTTACTACCAATCCTCTATTCCAGAGACTTTTGTCTTCCCTATATGTCATCATAATGTCTGAGTCCTTATCCTTTTCCATTTTCCATGGAATGACATTTGTCTTTCTTCTCCATCAATCCAACTCTTATGTATGCTACAACACATAGTTAAAAATCAAACTTTCCCCAAAAGATTGGCCTCACCCACAGTTCCACAGATCTTGTTCTGTTTGAATTTCTAAGACTCCTAGAATATGTCTGTTTTCTAACCGTACACCCTGTTAGCTACATGAGAATGAGATGTGCATTCTTACTTGTTTTGTGTTACTTAAAATCTATTTCTGGATTGATAAATTAATTCTGTTTCATTAAACATTTTTGTACAATTGATTTTTTTTCCTCATCCGTGGTGCTGATCTTCCTCAGTTGTTTTCCTTTTTTTTGTAATTAAAGTTTGTTACGGTGACAATTGTTAGTAAAGTTACATAGATTTCAGGTGTACATGTCTATATTATATCATCTATAAATAACATTGTGTGTTCACCACCCAGAGTCAGTTCTCCTTCCATCACCATATATTTGATCTCCTTTACCCTCATCTCCCACCCCCCACCCCCTTACCCTCTGGTAACTACTAAACTATTGTCTGTGTCTATGAGTTTTTGTTTCTCATGTGTTTGTCTTATTCTTTTGTTGTTTTTGGTTTATATACCACATATCAGTGAAATCATATGGTTCTCTGCTTTTTCTGTCTGACTTATTTTGCTTAGCATTATAATCTCAAGATCCTTTCATATTGTCACAAATGGTCCTATTTCATCTTTTTTTACCACCGAATAGTATTCCATTGTGTATATATACCACAACTTCTTGATCCATTCATCTATCGAAGGACATTTTGGTTGTTTCCATGTCTTGGCCACCATACATAAAGCTGCAATGAACATTAGAACACACTTGTCTTTATGTATAAAGATTTTCAGATTTTTTATTTTTTGGGAATAGACATATGGAAAAATGCTCAATATCGCTAATCATCAGAGAAATGCAAATAAAAACCACAATGAGATATCACCTCTACCCAGTTAGAATGGCTGTCATCAACAAGACAAATAGTAACAAGTGTTGGAGAGGCTGTGGAGAAAAAGGGACCCTCATACACTGGTGGTGGGAATGCAGATTGGTGTACTTGCTCTGGAAAGCAGTGTGGAGATTCCTCAAAAAATTACTAATAGAATTTCCATATGCCTCAGATGTTTTCTGATCATTAGTTGTATGCTTTAGTTTGTGACAGAATTCTCCCATTTGCATTCTGGGCTGCCTCACTTCCCTGTAGACTGTGGCATTCTATTTGGGTCCTTAGCTTGTTGCTATTGTGATAAATTTCAGTTGCACACCTGTTTTAAAAAAGTATGTTGCACAAATTCAGTGCCTCTGAGACAGCCCCTTTATTTTGGACATGGCTATATGCTCATTAATCAGTTTTTGCCATTATTTTCATCTACTTTTATAGATGTGGTGTGGCAAGCAATAATTTCAATGTGTGTTTAGTCTGCCATTTTGATAGTGAAATTGTCCAGTTATATACTTTATGCTGCCTTTGACATAATTAGCAGGTATCACTTTTTATCATCTTGGCTAAAAGAGTATCTTAAAAGTTGTAGGTGCTAAATTAAAGTTTTTTGAATGACTTAATTAAATGCTTTGGTTCTAATTTATGGTTTAATTCTGACACTATCTTGGAAACAGTTTCAAAATGGAATGAAACAACAATATCCCATAGGATGTAGAATATAAGAAAATATTCATAACCAGAGATAAATTTGGGAATTAGGATCACTTCAATGAAAAACGTAGTTTTAGATTCAGTCTAGGCTTCTCAAGCCTTTCAATTCAGATTGTGGTTTATTCCTCCATTCAAAAAACATTTATAGAGTAACTAATGTTTTCAGGTATTGTTCTGGATGCTGAGTTTATAAAATAGCAAAGAAAAGCAACAACAACAACAGCAAAGCTATCCAGCCATCAAGGAGTTTATGTGTGTCACAGTACTGAGGTGTCTTCTACCTCTTGATTTCAAGGAGGCAGGTATGGCTCAAACAAGAGTGACAGAAAAGTAGTAGATGTTGAGAGCAAGTAAGCACTGAAGAAAAGATTGTATGGAAAACCTTAGGTCACTGGACAGATTTTGATTTTTACAGTGAGCTATATGGGGGACAACTGAAAGATTTTTGTTTTACTTATATTTCATCAGTATTATCCTGACTGCTATGTAGATGTCAGCCTGCTATGTAGATATTTGCCTGGAAGGGATAAGGGCAGAAACCTGAAATCCAGTGAGGGTGTCATTCTCATCATATAGGCAAGAAATTATGGTACCTTGGCTTAGGAATAATAGTGATAAAGGTGCTAAGAAATGGCAGATTTTAGGCTAATAAGTGAAATGCAAAAGACTGAATGAGAAATGGGTTTTGGAAAAAGATAACTATGTATGTTTTAAATGTCTCCAAATCCATACTAGTTTTATTAGCTAAAACCATAAGGGTAAAAAGAGAATGTTCTAAAATTCTTACAACCATAAAGGGACTTCGCTCCATTTTAGAAGGTGTTTCAATCTCTATGCCTTTACTAGAGTAGGACTCACTTTTTGCTAGAGGTAGAAGTGCTTCAAAGGATAGTGTTCCCTAGTCCCTCGAGGCAGTGGCCACCAGCTTCACTTACTCTTACTATACCCAATAGCCGTCATTCTCAAATGTTTTGGTCTCAGGACACTTTCACCAATCTAGAAATGACTGAGGACCAGAGGTCTATCTGGGAGTCAGAAACCACACAGTAATTTCAATAGGACATTTAATGTAAATAATTATTATTAAGCTATTATAGTAGAGTAACTATAAAGATGAAAAGATAAGGCTGAAGGGTACCCTGGAGCACAGGAAGAGTGCTCAAAGGACAGACTTCAAAGAGGAACTCTGCCTCTACATTGGGGGCTCAGACCTTGGTGAAGAATTTCTGGCGCGATCTAGGAACTCTGCTGAGTTGTTTGGGCAGACCATACTCCACAGTCACTGGGCAAGTGGAAGAACCCGCTGAGGTGCAGGTGAGCTGAAGCTAGTATCTAGGTTCCTAGAGGGAGTCAGATCATTGCTGTGGAAACTGCTAAAGCCAAGAGATGCATAGGCCTCTGTCAGTACAAACCTAGTACATTTTGTCCCTGGACTGTGCTGTGTGGGGTAAAGGTTGGGTGGTTTGTTCCTTAGATGTGGCCTGATGGGACCTCTGGCATGTATGTGTGCACAGGGCTGAAGAGAGGATGCAGGGAGCAGAGATCTGAGCTGGGCTGCAGATCCCACAGTGTCTGGGGGTGCTGGCTACACTACAGACTACCTACACTGAAAGCTACAGATGGCACATTCTCCAGGATCCAGGCAATGAAGCCACACCAGAAGCAGAAAGGAAAACTTCCTCTACTTCTAGTGCCACTACAGTGCCCTTACTGACTTAGCTTAACTTCCTGATGACTGGCAAAGGAAAAATGGTTACAAGGTGCACCTCTATTATCACAGAGCAAACAATAAGAATACATTCAGAGCTGAGAGGCAATAAATTGACAACTGCCACAGGAACCCAAAGGAGCCTTTGTTTATGTGAATTAAATCTATGATAAGTTACAACTAGAGAAATTTAAACGTATTTTTATTAACTTGTTTAAACTGCTAACAATAAATCCATTACATGTTTATACACACACACACACACACATATGTGTGTATATATATATATATATATATATATATATATATATATATATATACACATATATATATATACATGAGCAGCCCAATATTTTAAAAATAGTGAGAAGAGAGATATTATTTTACATTTTGCAAATTTCTTTGATGTGTGCTTTAAGAGAAGGCAATTAAATTTTTTATATCTGCTTTTGTATTCACTCTGTTGAATATATTGTTTTGGTTGCACTATATTTAAAGAAAACCATATTTACTCTCATAAAGTGATGTAGTTGGACAATGGAGGAATATTTTAATAGACTTTTCAGATAATTGTGGGTCATATTTGAGACGACACCAAAAGTCTACAAGAGATAATTTCTTAAAAATTGGTTGTACTGCAAAATCTGAAAGCAAATCAATGAACCGTCCACACTCTATTACACTAATATTTGTTAATCAGTCTTGAGTTCTGAATGGGTGTTATGAACACAAAATTTTATAATTTATATCAGTCATTTGGAAACTATTGGTTCTTTGAGTGCAGATATCTTAAATCTCATTATATGATGTCAAAAACATTCATTATACGATATCAAAAACAATTACATTCATTAGTAGCACCATTGATCTCATCAGAAAAGTGTTTAAATATTATGAAGCTGATAAGCTCATGGTGGAAGATAAAATTTTTCCAAAACTTTAATTTACCCTTAAAAACTCTAATCTTATCCTTGGTAACATAAATACTGACATTTGCTTTGGGTGGTTGTTTATTTTGGGGAAAATATCTGACAAATACCCAAGTCCAAACATCCATAGTTTACCAGTTTGCCATTCTTTCAAGGAAAAATGATGTCCCATAAAACATTTTTTTAGTTCAGCTTACAGAATCAACGCACGAGGGCTTTTCCTTTAGGCAACCATTCTACCTCAGTATGCTGCAGAATTATTTTGTGCACACTCTCCATTTTGTCATACAGAATATTAAAAAGGTGTACTCCTGGGTTGAGATTTAATAAAATAAATACTGTGTATTGAGGACATTTAGAAATGAAACTTGTCGTTGTATTACTGCAGATCTGTAGCAGTTAAAAGTACAATGACTACTAGAATATGCCTTAATTCCTGCTAAGGCGCCAGCAGTTCTACCCACTGTTACCTTTTAACCATCATCTCTCCCTTTTCTGCACTCCTATAGTTCTTTCAATGTACTTCTTTTAGTGCGTGTCCCTTACTCACCTTCAATTATAACCAACTATATTTCTGTCTCTACCACATTCCTAAGCTCCCTGAAGTCAGAATTTATATTTGATTTTACTCCATACTCCAACCCAACTGCCCCAGTGATTTTCATATAGTAGTAGTTTGATAAGTATTTTTTGAATAGGCAAATGAACAGATATTTTTTCTTAAAAAGGAGACAATATGTGTTATAATCTTGTTAATGATTATTCCCAGAGTTTTTCTGGATTTAAGCTATATAAAACGTTAGGTTGTAATATATGTGTGCATTGTAATTTATATTTATCAATATATAAAAGTAATTATTTGCCTTACAGGAAAAAACATGAGTGTAATTTTATTTTAATTATTGATTTACTTCTCTGTACCCATTATGATAATGGAACTCCTTTCAGGCAAGGAATATGTTTTATTTTTTATTTTGAAAGCTCAGTTTAACATAGTATATGTATATATGAGTCATACAAAAATTGTTTGGTGATGAATAAATGAATGAGTAAATGAATATTTTTTGGATAAAAACTTGTTCATACATAAAGGAGAGAGAGAGAGCGCATAATGCTGGGAACAACTGGGCATCAATTTAAAAAAAAAAATGAATCTAGACATAAACTTTACATCGTCCACAGAAATTAACTGAAAATGGATCACAAACCTAAATGTAAAATGCAAAACTATAGACCTTCGAGAACATAACATAGGAGAAAATCTAGATGACCTTTTGTTTGGTGGTGACTTTTCAAATATAACACCAAAGGAAGATACATGAAAAATATGATCGATAATCTGGACTTCGTTAAATTTAAAATCCTCTGATCTGTGAAGGACACAGTCAAGAGAATGAAAAGACAAGCCACAGATTGGGAGAAAATATTTGCAAATGATATGTCTGATAAAAGATTTTTATCAAAGATGTACAAAGAACAGTTAAAGCTTAACAATAAAACAACTAAAATTTGATTAAAATATGGGCCAAGGACCTTAACAGACACTTCACCAAAGGAGACATACAAATGACAAACAAACATGTGAAAAGACGCTCCACATCATGTGTCATCAAAGAAGTGCACATTAAAACAACAGTGAGATACTACTTCACATTTATTAGAATGTCCCAAATCCAGATCACAGAACGCTGGTGAAAATGTGGAGCCACAGAAACTCTCATTACTTGCCAGTGAGAGTGCAAAATGGTACAGCCACTTTGGATAACAGCTTGGCAGTTTTATGAAAAATTAAACATACTCTTTCCATACAATCCAGCAATTTCTGTGCCTTGATATTTACCCAAAGGAGTTGAAAATTTATGTCCACACAAACACCTGCACACACAGGTTTACATCAGCTTTATTTATAATTGCCAAAACTTGGAAGCAACCAAAATGTTTTTCAGCAGGTGAACTGATAAACTGTGGGACATCTAGAAAATAGGATATTATTCAACACTCAAAAGAAATGCTCTAGCAAGCCATAAAAAGACAAGGCAGAAACTTAAATGCATATTACTAAGTGAAAGAAGCCCATCTGAAAAGACACATGTGTTGGGACAGATGGCATATGGGAAATCTCTGTACCTTCTGCACAGTTTTGCTGTGAACCTAAAACTATAAAAATAAAATCTATTAAAAAAAAAGAAAAGAACTTTCCTTGTATGTTGGTGCCCACTAAATGTAATCCATAATTCACAGAGAAAATTCTATTGGTCCTTATGATAGGCCAATTAAGTACAAAGTACAAATAATAATATTATTAATCATTTCCTCACTGCTCCTCATTTATACTAATGTTAACCAATCCTTTCACTAACGTTAAATGTTAACTTTTGGTAAACTTTTGGCTGCATGATATAATTTATGTATACAAATGGATGGATTGATAATTAGTTGCACACTTGGATAGCTTGATCACACTATAAAATTACACTAGATTAGCAATAATAGTTAACTGGTACTATGTACAAAAATTGTATCAAAGGCTCAATATCAATTATTTCATTTATTTTTCTTAACAACCATGTGAAGAATGTTTTAGAAGTATTTCTATTTTCCCATGAGGAGAAAAAAGCATAGAAAAATCAAGCAATTTACAGAAAGTCAACAATGAGCAGTTAGAGCCAGGATTTGAACCCAAATGGATTGATTTTACAATGCTCTTACATACTGTAATATAATGCCATCCTTTTCAGCAAAATAATCATTAAATATCATTAAAAACATCATGGATGCTAAACATTCTAGCTGCCTAACTGTTTAACCTTTTAATGGTTTATAACCCAAGTCGACCACTGTGCAAATGCAAAAAAACATGTGGCTGGAGTTTGTACTGAGTTTAATAGCTTAATTTACATGATAGTGTGAAATTAAATAAATATAATTAATTAAATTTGACTGATTATAACTCTACTACTATTTTAGTAGTCTAACAACCTACGGTATCCTCTTTTCACTCACCACTAGTTTTGGGGGCACCAAGGGGTGTCAAATATGCTCATTAGCTTATTTTCTCCCAACAGTTGTTGTAGTTGTGATGGTTAATTTCATGTGACAACTTGAAGGGTGTTTTTGGATGAGATCAATATTTAAATCAGTGAAATTTGGGTAAAGCAGAATGCTCTCCTTACTGTAGTTGGACCTCATCACTTGAAGGCCTGAATACAACAAACAACGAAAAGATTGATCTTTCTGTTTCTTTCTCTTCTCTCTTTCTTTCTTTCTTTCTTTCTTTCTTTCTTTCTTTCTTTCTTTCTTTCTTTCTTTCTTTCTTTCTTTCCTTCCTTCCTTCCTTCCTTCCTTCCTTCCTTCCTTCCTTCCTTCCTTCCTTCCTTCCTTCTTTCTTTCTTTCTTTCTTTCTTTCTTTTCCCTCCTCTCCTCTCCTCTCCTCCCCTCCCCTCCCCTCCCCTCCCCTCCCCTCCCCTCCCGTCCCCTCCCCTCCCCTCCCCTCCTCTCCCCTTCTCCCTGTGTCTCTCTCTCTCCATGTCTCTCTCTGGGGAACCTGACTAATATACATTGCCAATAACCTAGCCTGTTATTCTGCCCAAGAGACGTGGTGAACCAAGTGGAGCAAAAGTTCACTCCCCGTGATGCAGCTTTCTGCCAGACAGCTCCCAAAGCACAGCTGCTTGGGCTCCAGGTTTTACACCATTTTTCTGTACATTGTTTTCTTTTTAGTCCTTTTTTTTTCTCCCTGGTATCTGTGGGATTGGATTGGGAGTACTCATCTTAGTGTAATCAGAATCATGACTCCTTTTCTACAACGATGACTCTGGTTTAAACAGTCAGCTCTCATACACAGCTACTTCTTCTCTAAGGATAAATCATCTCCCTCTGTTACTGTCAGGTTTGCCTATTATACTATTTTTCCAAGACATGCTCCAGACAATTCAAGTTCTTTCCTAAGGATCTCTCCATACACCATACAAAGAAAATTCTCTTAGGAATATATGACCAAGACTCCAAGAATGCCCAGACATGCCTGATTTCCCAACATAGGTAATATTTCTGCAGCACGAAGATCCTTACATTTGTTTTAATTCCCCTAGCATTCATGTTCTGTGGGAAAATCAACTTCTTACACTATTTTATTTCTGTATGTGACCAGACGTCAATAGCATGAAACACTAAAAGTCTTACTAACTTTACATAGGGACATAAGGTACTACAAATTTACTTAAAGTTTGTTTGTGTAAGAAGAGTCCTTTGCATGAGGGGTAAGCACATATGAGGTGTGATCAAGCAATATGGTGAATGTTTAAATTAAAAAAACATGCATTGCAGTGAAAGACACATTGCCATTAATCCCCCTCAGAATTCTCCCCCTCGCTTTGAACACACTTATCACATCATTCTTGCCACTTTCTGAAGCAGTTCTGGAAGTCCTCTTTCATGAGTGTCTTTAGTTGTGCTGTCATGGCTGCCTCAATGTCCTGAATCAATTGAAAACCTTTATCTTTCTTAGTCATTTTGACTTTGGGGAAGAGCCAGAAGTAGCACAGTGCCAGATCCGTTGATTAAGGTGGATGTGGACACACCCTAATGTTATTGACAGAAATTGCCATACCAGAGCAATATGTGACACAGAGCGTTGTCCTGATGGAGGATGATTTACGGCACACTTTAAAACACAACTTCTCTCGACCATAGCTCACACTCGACTGACAGCACCGAACAAGTTGAAATTTGTCACACACTGTTACTAAGGTTGCATGTGCCCTTTCCTGTGTTGAAGATCCCTGCCTTTCCTTTGGATGGTACTCAGCAGCAGCATTCACCGTAATTTGTGATCATAATGTTTTCAAAAAGCTCCGTGTGACAAATCGCTTCTGGTATGGAAATTTCTGTCAAATACTAACATTATCGTGTGTCCTCATCCACCTTATTCAATGGATCTGGCACTGTGCAACTTCTGGCTCTTCCCCAAAGTCAAAATGATCATGAAAGGTAAATGTTTTGAATTGATTCAGGGCATCGAGGCAGCCACGACAGCGCAACTAAAGACACTCATGAAAGACAACTTCCAGAACTGCTTCAGAAAGTGGCAAGAATGATGGGATGAAGTGAGGGGAGTATTTTGAGGGGAGTTAATGCCAATGTGTCTGTCATGCGGGGACTCATTCGGGATCTCTGGTCCTGCTCCCCACAGAAGAACACAGGAAATGGTAAGGCCAAAAGGGAACACCAACGGAGCCATAGATAGGGGAGTCATACCACTATATTCTCACTGGCAGCCAGGCAAGACACACAAAGTAGGATCCACATGATCCGCAATCCACCGTGTACTTCTCTGCCTGCCAATCAACCAACCAACCAACCAACACAGTCCCGGCAGTTACATCAGCAGCCAATTGGCCAACCAGCTACAGCCAATGGCCAACCACCACACGAGCCAGCACTCCGTCACGTGAGGCCGAGAGCCTGGAAGCTGCTCTCTAGGACTCTGTTCCCCCAGTGTCTTTCACTGTAATACATTTTAAAAAAAATTTAAACATCCCCTGTATTGTTTGATCACACCTTGTATTCTACCCTTGTATGAGGCAGTGACTTGAGAAACATGTACAATGTGTAATCTGACCAGTAAGTGCATATTTATGGGGACAATAGGAAAAAAATTGATATCTGAACTGTCCAAAAAAATCTAGCATGTACAATCATACTAATCATGATTCCATAAAAAAATGAGATTGAGAAGAAAAAGTAAGAAAAGAAGAACGTACAATCTAAAAAAGAAGTTCTATTTAAACTTTTGAGACAGTAAACAATAATGGCAAATTTGGGTGTGATATTTAAGTAGGTAAGATCATAGCTCAGTTTTTGTTTTTTTCTCCTATTAAGTCTTCCAGAAAGAGGTAAAATTTCAGGACCTATTTGAGGATCAAAGGAGAAAGTGCACTTAGCACTCCAGGGAATATAAAGAAGATTCTCTAGACATTAAGACAACTTCACTACTACCTACTCATTATCTGTCTTATAACAATAGCCACCCTGTCTGACTTATCCAATCCAAATGTGCAAAGTGTGCAACAAACTCTGAGTAGATCAAAAGCCTTACCTTCTATCCTCTGGTATTAAGAACAAAGACATTGAAGTTGAGGAGATAGAAAATAAAATGTGATGGAAAATTTACTATACTTGTAGGCTATGAGGGTTTTCCAAATGAGCCAGCCTCAGTCATCTGTTGTTTAAACAAAGGTGCCTCAGTTATGTCCCCAGAGCTCTGTCTACTAGCCTGAAGGGTGCCCTCTGGGTGATTTCTGAGGTAACAGTACTGCAGATGAGCTTGTGAGTTAAGCTAAGTTTCTACCACATTAAAATTGGATGTGTCAGTATTTAACAGATATAAGGGACAGAGCGTTTTTCTGTTACTGAATTCTCAGCTCATTATTAAATCTCAAAGTATTACTACTTTAATTATAAGCAAGAATTCGTAGGTAGAGTATTAGCCACTCCCTTTGTAAAAAAGGCTATTCATCGTTCTGCGTGCTAAACATTCTGGACCTAAAAGTTACTCTTCAAATTAACATAATTAAGTCTTCTTAATAACAACTTAGGAATACTATACTACTTTTGAACTTCTTCTTGGTGGTAGAGTTAAGTTTGAACCAAGAAACTAAACATACATTAATAGAATTTTAAGAGTAGCATTTGGGTGTGGCCTAAAAATGAAGCTTCTTTTATAATGTAACAAAATATTTATTGTCGCAATATTTTAACACCTTTTTATTCTCTTTACCTGAGTCAAGCCTACTCAAGTATATTCTTTGCTGTTGAAAAATATATAAAAAAAAATATCTTGTTTCTTCATATATATTCCTGTCTTTCATGATTGAGTAATGTTTCCTTTCAAATGCTCAGTCTTACTACCCATAACATTAATTTTACAACAATACGAATCAGTGGAAGGATTAGCAAGTTAGAAAAATAACGATATTTCTACAAATTGAAAATAGTACCAAAATATACCATTTTGACCCTCAATACATTCCTCTTTGTATCTATTTATGATACCTTTGAAATAATGATATCATTCTCTATGGCAGGCACTATTGGTCACTTATCCAAAAGCAATCTTTCTCCAAATTTTCTTTGTTAATCTATTCAAAAATTTACTCACACATCAGGTGATCACATGGTCTCCTCCTAAGACCCAGTGAAAAGATAAATCTTGATCACTGAATGTCACAGCAATTCTATCCTCTAAACCCTGATTACTTTAAGAGGATTTTGTCATGCAATTCCAGATAAGGACAGTGTTGAGGAAATCATTTTATCTCTCTTAGAGAGGCCCAGACTATCTTTGCTGCTTTTCACATTTAGACAATTTTTATGAGGGTGAAATACTGAGAACTATTCAGTTATTCTGACACAAAAAGAAGTCATATCTGAGGCTATCAGCTGACTAGATGAGGATGCCTACACAGAAAAATTAAAAGAATTGGGTATTTGATAATTCCATTGAGCCACTAACTTAACAAATTCTGGACTCTCCTCCCTTGGGACGCTTGTTACATGAGGGTCCTGTGTCCTATTGTCTAAGCAATTTTAAGGTGGGTGGGGTGCTACATATAGCTGAAAAAACTCTAAATAATACATCTCACATTTAAAAACCATGTGTATTTATAATCTGCTTTCACTTTAGTTCCAAGAGCTTTGATTTTTTAAAGGAAATGCTGAATCCCCACTCTCAGAGACCAAACATTCTTCCAGATAATAGTTGGTAAGGTTGTTACAGGGCACATTCTGAAAGAATGTACACTTATTTTTTTAAAGTATTAAATCTGAAATCAGGAATTTCTATGATTGGTAACCATACAGTTAGGTACTATATTTTAAAGGGTAAGAGGTGAATAATATTGAATTAATTAGACTTTAAATTTGGATGTCATTTTTAGAAGATCTAAAATTATCTTTATGTGTACAGATTATTATATATTACTTAATTTATAAACACTTTAGATTTATCTGTAATCTGTGTCAATATTAGGCAAATGGTGAGATTTGCAATCTTGAAGTCTCACTAAACTTTCAGAGAACAAGTAGGAAACTACAAAATGTCTTGTGAGAACAGATGGTCTTTTTATGAATGCTCTAGTGCATAATTCTACCTTTCTTGAGTCATTTTAACAAATTATTTTGTGTTCCTCCCTTCGGCTGGTCAAATTAACATTAGACACCAGTTAAGGTGTAAACCACAAGAATAAATACATAGTGACCCACAAACAAGTGAAAGCATATTTGCAAAAGTCTTTCTAGTAAAGATCATGAATTAAGAATGAATGAAAAAAAAGTTTCTCTGATTTAATTTCTGTCAGTGGCAAATGTTATATGATACAGGCCTCTCTTAAAACTTGTCATTTAAATATTTCAAACAAATCACAAATAACCAAAGTAATCAAAGTCCTTTGGATTTTAGTCTTCAAAATGTTCTGACGTAAGATATATACTGACTCCACACCAGATTTAAATCAATTGAAATGACTGGATAAATGACTTTTTCAACTCACGTATTCATAGTTCATTATGTTTAATAATGTGCAAACATTATAGGTAGAACATTGTTGGTATTACCTATGCACCCCTTCCCATCAGCCGCCAAAAAACATTTCCATTCAAATCATTCCAGTAAAAACCCGCAAATTTCAAATGTAGTTATCAAGTCACTTATCTTCTCTTAGAAAAATTTGAAAGCTCCTGTAATTTATCCATTCAGTTTCAATGTAGTTCATTTCAAAGTCCCTTTTATGAAAAAGAAGACTTTTAGATTAAACTTTCCACAAGTACTGCTCCCACAATTTAAGCACATAACATAATTTTGCTAGGGTAAACAAAAAGGAAGCTTTTTAATGTTCAACCCTGTCCTATGGGTTAAGTAAAAAGTTACCAATAAGTTACTAGTACTCTTTTATATAAGTTGGAAAGAAAATAAAGGAAGTGGATAGTTTCAGACCAGCCTGAGAATGTTGCAGGTTACCTTGGTGCGCTAGTATATCTGTTAGATTCAAAATATAAGATCACGTGCTTTATACAACTTCCCAGCTTTTCTGATCACATCCTTATTTCCTCCAGTATAATTACTTAATAATAATGTACTTACTAAAGACTAGCGGTCTTCCAAAAGTTCTAACTTCCTTTCACCAACTTATTCATTTGCACATATATCTTCCTAATTTTGTAACTTATTTTAGTTCCCCAAGTGTATTTTGATATATTTGTTCAGTGGCTACGTGGGTAACCCAAGTGTCAAATGATATAGTGAGGAGGACTTCAGGCTGATATGTTAGAGAAGACTTAGTACCAAATAGTTGATGCTGTGGTAAATAATCAACCCCAAAATCTCTGTGTTTTAAGAAAACAAAGGTTTGTTTCTTCCTTGTACGTAATGTATTCTGGATTAGGGCAAATATTCAGGACAATGAACTAGCAACTGAGACTGCACTGAGTTTATGTCTCTACTACATCAGCATGAGGCTTTGTCTGCTGTTGCTTCAGGGGAAGAGAGAGCTAGAGTTGTGTGCTGGCTTTTCCAGGCACTGGCTGGAAGTGATGACACACATCGCTCCACCCACAATCCATAGGTCAGAATTCATTACATGACCAAGGGGACCAGGAAGGGGGCAGAGCAGGTAGAATGTTAGGCAAATGCAGCTGTTCCTGCCAGAGAGGGAGTCACGCTTCACAGTCGCAATAACAAAAAATGTTGCTAACATTCCAAAAAGGAGTGTAAGTGGACAACAGGAGACGGGTAACTAAGATGTAACCAGTTATTACTTGGTAAATTGGAACTCCTTTGATTTGTTAATGTTATGATTGTGCACATGGGCAAATAAATTGAGTTTTAGGTTAAATAATGAAGAAATGTTAACAGGCCAGGTGTTAAATACACGTTAATTCTCCACATGTCTTTGTAGACTTCCCTTTCATTCTCTTTTCATTTGCACTGCATTCAGGGAACAAAAATTTAAAGAACAAAATTTGCCTTTAGTTGAAAAAGCATAACATTTCATATGGGTTTAGAAAATCATGACTTCTAGATCCTCTATATACCTTTTGATTATATGATCTACCCCTACTCTTTATAGGTAAGAAAATAGAGAAAACTCAGAGTTTCAATGACTGCCACTGCTCTGGAACTCAAGCATACGGCAGGGTCTATGCCTTCTGAACCCAAGCCTTGTGACTATCTGTTGCTTCCTTTGTCCTATGTTTTAAAAATATCTCTATGTTGTGATCATCCCACTCACTTTAGTAGGCAAGTAAATCGTGAAGACTGACCCCATAGCTTTTTGGTGTATGCTTGATCTACATTGTATGGATTATTTATTTGATACTGGTGACCTGGCCAGGAATTCACTGTTTTATATACTTCAAAGGTCTAAGGAGGCACAAAGATATGTTTACACATATATGCTGATGTCGTCAGAGTCAGGTTCAAATTTTTGACAGATATCAGATCTGATATTCATTATTGAATAACATCCACGCAACCATTATAAATCCCTAGATATGATAATTATCCAGGATCAACCACAAATGACAAAAAAAGAAGAGAAACAGAAGAGTGGGAGAGACACTCCTCTAGGGATGGTGTTTACATTACATTAAGTAGTATTTGCAACAACCATATTGTCAAATGAGTTAACTGGCTCGGAGAGATTAGTCGGTGTTTCAAAAGTCAGTGTTAAAATTGAGATTTGACTTCACATCTACCTGATTCCAAATGCTGTGTAGTTCCTCAATTCCACAGTGACTCTCCCACAATGAGAACATTTAGTACTCTAGCAAATAAAAACATCATGAAAACTCATCCCAGTCCTACTCCTCTTCCTTTCCTCTTTCCTTGATATACTAATTATTTTCATATTGGGCAGGAATTTCACGCACCCATACCATCAGTAAGCTTACCAATTGATCTGCTTTGTTAAATAAGGCTGTACATGAGGATTGCTGTTTAAATATTTCCCCTAGAACTGACCTTTGCAATTCTCTTCTTTGGTTGGGAAAAGCCAGAGGGCATTCATAGCTGGCCTCAGACTAGGTAAACAAATTTGGGGAAAATCATAAAGTTTGTGAGAATGGCTCTCTCTCTTATATGTATACCAACATTTCCTAAAAAGGAGAATATTCTAAGATTAAAAGTGGAGGAGACAGCCTGCTTTCTTCTGTGATTTTCTAGCCCCGTTTCTAGTCCAGAAAATACTCTCTCATGGCGATGTCTTTTGTATTTCTTCACTGAAGGTCAGAGATATTTCTGACAGTAAAGAGGCATCAAATATGTATTAATTTATTCATTCAGTAAACATATATATATATATATATATATATATATATATATATATATATATATATATTAAATATGTGTTGAATTTTCAGAAGCCAGATACTGGAGGCGTTGTGTAAATTGAAAGCATATTTACTGTTCTCTTTTAATTTACAGTCAATATAAAGGGGGGCAGATGGAGACAGCATGAGGGCAGAGGATAGATTAGTCATCTCCTCACCTTTATTTCAAATATAACAAGATGAAGAGATTTCAATGTTCCAATATAATTTTCCACTTAAGGATATTGGGACAAAGAGAATATCCAAACTCTTAATGTAACAGAGTGTTGGCTGGCTCTCTGTCAGTTTGGATCATCCCCTGGGCTAGAGGAGAAAGCCAAACATTCCATTCACTACCCACATTACTGGTGTTTAGAGTATGTATCAGTCGCGTAGTATGTTGTTCCATCTAAACATCATGATTTTCTAGCCAGTAAAACTTGTTACTAATTTTTGGGATTAGAGGTGGGGCAGAGACAAAAATGTTTAAGTAGATCTTTGCTCTGAACGGGAAGTGGCTTTTTGGTATATGCCTGATCTACGTTGCAGGGATTATTTACTTGATACAGTTGATCAACCAGGAATTCACTGTCTTATGTACTCCAAAGGTCTAATGAGGCACTGGGATGTGTTCACAATTATGTTGTACACTGATGTAATCAGGTCCAGGTTTTAAATCTGGGGTACAGATGCTGGCAGATGTTTTAAATTAAGAAAAAAAAAATTCTGACTGTTGTTTCTGTGTATAACGTGAATGGACTTTGTGGGGTAGTCAATTATCCTAGTGTGTATTTGAGCATAACCTGGATTCTCATCACCAGGGATGTTGTCCAGAGGGCTCAAGCTTTACACAGAGGATGAGACTAGATAATGTCTAATGAATCCATCTTAAGACTTATGGGATGAGAAAATCAGAAGTCACAGAACATTACAAATTTAGGAAATATGTCCTCAATATAGCATACACAGTTTTATTTTACTTTTCAAAAATGAAAACAAAAACCCCTGTCCATTTGAAAGAACACATACATTAGGTTGGTGCAAAAGTAATTGCGGTATAAAATGTTAAAAATAATTGCAAAAACCGCAATTACTTTTGCACCAACCTAATACTTGGTTTAGTTAGGAATCCCAAAGCACACAAAACACCAAATTGAATGTATTTATAATTAAAATATCCTCTCGTGTTTTGTGTTGATTTATAATACGGGTGAAATTGGAGTCAACTTTTGATTGGAAAACTCAATAAAAGAATAAGAAATGTGGTGGTTTTTTGAAATTCTTCAATCCAGAGGTGACATCTGTGTCTTCTCTCCCTGAAACAGACTGGGCCTTTGTGAATTTCTTGATGCGTAGAATGTGGTGACAGTGATGCTGTATGACTTGCAAGTATAGTTCAGAAAAGGCCATGTACATTCTATTGTTTCTCTTAGGACATGGGTCTGGGAGCATTAAGCCATCATGTACAAAGCTCAGCTACCTGAGCTGCCAGATGGAGATACCACTTAGAGGGAGGCAGGAATGCCCACAGAGCTCAGTACCAGCTGCTGGAGGGAAAAAGCCTCCTCTCTGTCCCTGAACTGCCAATGTCTGACTGCTACCCCATGAAATAGCCTGAGAAAAAACAGGCTTAGCTAAGTCCTGTTGACTCCCAGATTTGTGTGTAAAGTAAATGATTGCTATTGATTTAAGCCACTGTTTTGGGATGGTTTGTTATACAAAAGTAAACAACTAAAACACACAGACATCTCACTATTATTCTTTCTTTATCCAATGCTTACGGATTGACTTGAAAATAAAAATTCAGTCAATTGATCAGCATTTTTTGGCTTTCTCAGCTCAAAATAAAATTTTTCATTAGTTTACTGGAGAAAGTACATTTTGGTGACTATGTGAAACTATACTTAATGTGTAAATTTAAATAAACAGAATGTTCCCTTTATTGTTAGTTTGGAATCTGTGATATGTTAATTTCAATCAATAAAAAGGGTGTATCCATATCTATGTTTATATCTGTATCTATATCATCTGTATCTATATCATCATCTATCTATATCTAATCTATGGATAGAACTGTCTAAATATTAATCAAATTCCTAAAATAATTAAAGAGAGTGTTTCATTAGGTGTAACAGGAAACAAGCTCTGCAGTGCTGAGAAAAACAAATGTCTTAGCTATTAAGAGGCTAGAGATGAGTAACCATCTCTAGAAGGAATAAATTCCAAAAGAATGAATAGTGAGCTACTGCCCAAAACTGTGGGTGGGGATATAATTGACAGCTCAGGTTAGTGAAGAAACTTTTTCCGACACATACTCTAAAGAGCACATACTTTTCAGTACGTCACAGGTTTACCAAGAGTTAAACGAACTAAAATTTAATTAACCTTTTCAAATATGTAGCTTGTTAATATATACACAAACTGTTTCTAATTGTTACTGTTTCCTCATTTCATGCATAGTCGAATATACCATTTTAATCAGTATTATATACTATGAATTGATAAAATGTTGATAAATATCAACATTTTGATGTTGGAGTTTTAATTTTACAATAACATCATTCTTAATAAAAACATTAAAATACCCTATACAAAAGTAATAGTAAAAAAATGATTACTTCTAATGCATTATTTTGCAGATTCTAGGTCCAGATTAAAGTAGAAATGAGGTAAAATACATATAGCTACTCATGAAATATTCAGTAACTTCCAAATATATTTGAAACAAAGAAATATGTGGACTAACATTCCAACATTATATGCGTAGTAAAATTTTTTTATATATATTTAAAGATAGATTAACATTATAAAAATGAGAAAATCTCAAATAATATGACTTCATTCTTTTAAAAATTTCTTACCGGAAGTTGGTAGCTATAAACTTCAATTTTCCTGTGCAGATCAATTTTAATGTATGTTCCTGTACATGTTACAGTCCATTAGATAATTTAATATAATCTTATTGATTGTTTATATTGTCCATGAAAATTAAAAAATATAATGATTATATTGTTTCTCATCAAGTGTCCCTGAGTTCATATTCATTGTTCTACTTTAGATAATAGCAAATTTAAATGAGTACTATTTTTTTAAAATAGTAAAAATTCCTAACTTGAAGAATGATCATTAGCTTGTAAACCAAAATTACCCTCAAACTAATCAGTAAGTGTTGTCCTAAAATCCTCTTTCATTCCTTATAGGAATGAATGAAATCTGTTTTATTAGATGAATAAGAGATTATTTAGAACAGTAAAAATTACAAGGTGATAAATATGATAATGTCAAAGTTTAAATACCACAACCCGTGTTAATTACACATCCCCAAATGATTATTAGAATTAAAAAAGAGAATAAAAACTGCAAGTTACAATATGACATCTTGATAGAATAAATTGTGCGGTTCAATAGTATAAGAGTGCCTCCAAGTGGCATTTATCAAAATTCCATATGAAAAATTTAAATACGAGATCTACAAGTGTCATTAAACATCTATACTTAAGCTCCATTAATCCTTAGAATTCAAGATTGTTTTTTAATATGTTAACTATATTGTCTTGATATAGTGTTTAGCTGGCTGTTAAGGAATTATTTTATTTTCATTAAATTTGTGGAGTAGAACCTGTTTCGGTTAGTTATACTATGCCTCTCTTTTCAGTATTCTTCTTAGAAATATTGTCTATGTTTGTTAGATCTAGGGGAGAAGAGGGACAAAAGACTTCTCTCCCACCCATAGAATCCTAGAATTGTAGGTTCATCTAATTCCACCTCTCCAATTTTACAATTAAACATAAAAGTTTAGGGAATTTACTCAAGATCATCCTGGTAAGTGAATTAACTAATGAAATGTGTCTTCCCAGACTTATAATTCACTGATCTTTCAAATATAGTTGCCCTGACACTAAAAATAGGACTCTTCTCTATAGTCTAAACAAGTGTATTTTTCCTACATGATCTCTTAAAAACTATTCCAAACTTTAGAACATCAAATAAATTTTAGAAGTCACCTAAGGCAAAAAATGTTCAGCCACTGACAGATAAACTGATACGTTCCAAATGGACTTGTTTTAAAAGTAACGAATGTTTAGTGTTTTGGAATTATCCCAGTTTAATATTATAGATATGTCTAAATCAGTAGAGCAAAAAGGATACCTGGACAGTAATAAGCAGGGCAATTGAGTTTATAACATAATTTAGAGCCTGAAATTCGTTTGCTCTGAAAAGGTAATCTTTGAAGCGAAAGTTATTTTCAAATGTTGTCATTTGTAAATACTAATATTTCCATTATTTTACCACTCTTCAAGACATTTATTCTTAATTTTATGTTTTAATGTTTATTTTTCTTTCTTCTGTTTCATATGAATGATTCTAGTAAGGCACTTTCTCTTTTCCCAAAGGTGTCAAAACATCTCTATTTTCCTAATTCTTATTCCTTTGCCCTGTCTTAATTGCTTTTCGTGGCTCTTTTTCTTTCTCTCCTACCACTTCATCTACAATTTTCTTGGAATGAATTAGCTGACATCAATAACAAGATTTAAAGTTCAGTCTCCAGGGGCTATAACGTAGATAAATCTAGAGTATTAAATATAGAAAAGTGTATGCAGATTTTCAAATAGATATGTGGATATCTGTACATATAATGTGAACTATTAACTTGTTAAACTTTTGAATATATGCTATATATCTATGGAACTATTTTCCTGTGAATTTAAAATATTCAAATTTATTATTTACTTCTATTTATCTCAAAACTGCTTTTGAAAGATTGAGCTCTCACTCTATCTGTAGTTTCCATTAACTTCTTCAGCTATATCCCATTTAAAAAATTAAATGCGTTTTAACTTCTGGGTCAAGATTCTATCCATTTAAGGTAGTTCTAAATGGTGACTTTTGTGTGTGTGTGGAGTTTTCACTACCTGCTAATCTGAGCTCATTTCAGGATTTCATTAGTAGGCTATTTACTCTGTCTCTGAGATCATTAATGAGGTTTCAAATAAGACCAGGCTGGTATTCATCCCTATGGCACCCAGAGAATATGACATTGTTTACCATCACTCTTTGATTCAAGCCCATCATCCAGATTTTAAACATTATGACAATGCTCAAAGCAAAGCCTATTTAAATTAGCTTCTCTGAGTAAAATTTGTGACTGAAATTTAATGAGACACATAAAAACTTAGCTATAATTAACACAATAAGATCTTCTACGTGTCTATAGTGGTTAACCATGCTTATTTCTCCCATAATTAACTATTCATATGTTTACTTTTCTCATAGTGAATTCTTCAGATATTTTCCTTGATATTTGTATCCATTTTGTTAGTAATGAAAGATATGTGTCAATCTTCATAATACTTCATTACCTTTTAGTTGGGTAAAAATTATTTAACTTATCATATTTCATGCCAAATAAACCAGATGGTATGCATATATCAGAACTAAATACATATAATTATAAAATCCAAGTTAATATTTTGCCACGTTTTTGATGACATACTCCCAGAATTAGAACACACAACTGAAAATGAGTAAACCACATATTTGCTGAGATTTATGCTAATGAAATATAGCGATAGATAGAATCATTTTTAAAAGACAAAAAAAAAAAAAAGAAAAAGGAAAAGAAAAAGACCTACAGATAACTGGGTTATAAGATATTTAATTAAGTCTAATAATAGTGATTTATTTATATTCAGAAACTATTTTTCAACCAGCTAACAGTAGTTCATTCTACCTTTAGAAAAATATGTAAAATCACCTATATTTTGTATTCATCCTAAATGAGAATATTCAGAGAAACTAATGTTGAAATAAAGGTAATACAGAATATATGTATTTGAAAATCATGGTTGTTAGAAACTACTGAACAATTACTACTTGATGACTTCCACAAATGTCCTTAAAAATGTATGCATATTTTTACCTCCCTAAATAAATTGAAAAATCCTCAACAATAGGAACATATGCTATTGAAACTAATACAGTATTTTTCACTAAATATATATTATTTGCTAAGTGACTAATATTAATCAGCTATATTCCCTACAACAGTGGGTCCTTCTGTTAGTCTGCTTCAGAATTACAAAATTTTGTTTGTCAATTATTAAATAAGAATCTCTGTGATGAAGGAGATGATAAACTTCTCAGATAAGTTGTGCAGTCAACAGTTTTGTGAATTATTGTCCTATAAGCAACATAAGTAATCAATAAGTGATCCATGAATCAATGAATGAATCAATGAAAAATATTTAGGTGTTGTCTTGTCTAAAAGCACATGGTGAAAAACCAGACGTATCATTTCTACTGAGGTAAGTGTAACTTCATAGATGCTTTTTGTGTCAATTATCAGCATTAATATAATTTGATAACCAGATAATCGATGTATCTGATTATGCTGTCTCTATTGATTGAATATGATGTATATTGTAGCTGTTTAATGACATAATCAAAATGTCAGATTATCAATGGTATTCTTCAAATCAAATGACAGTGAATGTTAAAAAACTGATCAAAAACTTATTTATGCCAAAGATTTAGAGATATCTATATTGGTAAAATTGATGTCAACCTTTGCTCTGGAAAATTAAGTTATAGTACAGTCATACTCACAAATATATACCTGAATCCTTTGGCTAACTGCCTCTAGATTCCAAAATTAATATTCCAAAATAGATGCTACCTAATTTCTCCAGTAGTCACAATAGGCTAAATTTAAACAATAAATGTAAATTTATGAAAATCTGTCAACTCTCAATTGATACTTGAGAGGTTTTGTGGCGATAACATGATTTAATTAAGATTGTGGATTTGGAAAAAAAATTATGTTTAAATTCTCGCTATAGAACTTGTTAATAGAGTGACATAAGCCAAGGTATATTAATTTGTGTTCTCTAAAATGGAACAATAGAACCAAGAGGGAGGAGGTCTAACATATAAGATGACTAATTATGGTAATAACACAATGTTTGAAACCTAGTTGAGGCATTGTGAATGTTTGTAATTGTTTTGAAAATAGGTGAGAAACTATCACAATGATAGAGACTTAGAGATGCAACAGTTGAGGGTTCGGCTGCAGAGAACACCTGAGATTCATGCCTAGTGTAATTAAACATACAACTCTTTCTTATGTGAACAAGATTCAATGAGTTTACAACTCCTTACTTGCTTCAATAAAATTTTGTGATTCATGATTTTATCCCTGCAGGAATGTTATACTGAGGAAGAAGCAGATGTTAAGGAAATTATTGTTCATCCTACAAATTGTAGCCTCTAGAGTGAATACTTGAACAGAAGGAAAGTGTCTTTGATAAGAGAGAGAGCCATGAGGGAAAACATCCCTTTTGCCCTGATGCAGATAGCCTATCTAATGTTTTAATTATTAAACGACTGAAAATTCTGTGTTCAGCTATTTAGACAAAGATAAAAGGATACTAAAACTAAAAACTGCACACATTTTTGTTGTCAATCTTATATGTTAACACATAAATTGAATCAAAACAATGAATATTTAGAGGTTATAAATTACTTTTGCTTGTGATGCTGTACACATGGTTCATAGAAGTCAAATAAATGTCATATTTTAGAGAAATTATCTTATTTTTTCATCAATGTGCTGAACACCTAAAATATATAATCACAATATAATAGGCCTTTTCAAATATTGAAAATACAAAAAACACCCCAACCATATATTCAAGGATTGTACAATTTTATCCAAATTAATATTAATAGTTGTAAAACAATACAAGAAAACAGACACATAGAAATACTATAGGAATTGAAAAGGAAACACATATAGAATGTAACTTAGGAAAGTTTCTAGAGGAAAAGAGACTGTCTTTTCTTAGTTGTAAGTTTTCTGGTGAAAATAAGGGCTATGTAAAAATTTTTTAAGTGTTAGTTTTATTTTCTAAAGAGAAATGCCATATGATTTCACTTACATGTGGAATCTAAAGAACAAAATATAGAACAAACAAACTCTAAAGAACAAAATAAATGAACAAACAAACTCATAGATACAGAGGATATATTTATACTTGCCAGATGGGAGGGGCATTTGGGGGGATTGATGAAAAAGAGGAAGGAATTAAGAAGTACAAATTGGCAGTTTCAAAATAGTCATGGAGGTGTAAAGTATAGCCTAAGGAACATAGTCGGTATAATTGAAATACCTAAGTATGGTGTCGAATCAATACTAGATTCATCAGGGTGACCACTTCCTAAGTTATATAAATGTCAAATAACTATGTTGTACACCTGAAATTAATATAATATTGTATGTCAACTATAATTTTAAAATAAAAAAAATATTTATAAATGATAATTGGTAAATTATACTTTCTTAAAATAAAAAACAATTTTATAACCTATGAACATTGACCAGATTTTAAATGGTGAGGTACAACAGAAGGTCATTCTTTGTACCTGGGGTTAAATTGACATGATAAAATAGATGAGGTATTTTTTATAAAAAAAGAAAGAAAAAGAGTTATTCAAGGTCAGACACAAAAATGAAATAAAAAGTAAATCATCAGATTTAACTGCAAGAACAGAAGGCAATATGTTAATAGTGAAATTCATAATTGCAACAGAAATTAAGTGATGCTATCTTCCGTCCAAAATTTAATTACAGAATAAATCAAACACTCTAAATGTGTGAAGAAAAAGGATGAATGTAACACAAAAGTAAATTTAAAATATTAATAAAAAATTTAAAAAACAAATCTAAAAAACTTTTCATGATAAAAAGAAAAACTATATATATATATATTATCTTAGCAATAAAATAGAAAGGGAAGACTTCATTGTTAATGAAATTATATAATATATTAACAGATTAATTATTTAATGAAGATAAATAAAAGTATTTGTTTTTACCAAAACTTTGTGTTATATGTACATATATATATATATATATATATATATATATATATATATATATATATATATATATATATAATTATAAGAGAATGACTCTATGTATTTCTGAAGAAAGAGTTATTTATATTGGTTAGAAAATGTTCATGATATGGTAAAATAATTTAGTTGGGGAAAAAAACAACAACCCATGTTGACCTCGCTAAATTTGGAAGAATATATATTCTATTCAGCCTTCATTTTCTTTTTTAAAATTGTCGTAAATACCTCACTGTTCAGCTTAAAAAAAAGATATTAAATAAGATAATAGATTCTACACTGCAGAAATGTAATGCATATTTTTTTTAATGTTTCTTTCAAAGTATAAAGTGAAAATTCTTGTAGTGAGATCTCAAAACAACAAGATCAGAGAAGGTTACATAGCACAACCAATGTTTATAGTACATGGAATAAAAAATAAATAATGACGTTTGAAATTATCTGATTTGATGATGGATCAAAAAGAAAAAGAAAAATATTTTAGGGTGTATTTATTTAGACATTAGGGAATTTACGTAATAATATATATTGAGTGGTAATAATCAATTTCATATCTGTGTTATGCCGGCAAAAACTGCCTCAAAATTCTGGCCAAGAAAGATTTAGAATCTTATGGACCAGAATATGTAACTTCAACAATTTTTTTATTTTTTTTATTTTATTAGTTTCAGGTGCACAAGTCAAAGCAATACTTAGACATTTATCATTTATATCCCTCACACTGTGTGAACCCCCCTCCCCCCATCCACTATCCCTCTGACATCGCACAGAGTCATTACATTTCCACTGTCTCTATTCCTAACGCTGTACTCTGCTTCCTGTAACCACATACATATATATATATATATATATATATATATATATATATATATATATATAATTATAGTTGGCATTCATTATTGTTCATCTTCAGGTGTACAGTGCAGAGATCCGACATCTATGTCATCCCCAAGGTGGTCTCCCAAATGGGACACGTGTTCATCAGATACCCTACAAAATCTTTACATTATTGATTACGTTCCCCAAATTAATTTTCAAAACCCCGTGGCCATCTTGTGGATACCGACTATTTTCTAAACCCCTCACCTTCCCCCTTGTCCCCACCCCACGTTTTAAAAGTTGTAAAAATAGAGTTGTCACAATTCAATTATCTATAGTCATTTTCAGGACTGGGAAACACAATGGTATCATGAATTATTTTATAGCAAACAATATCAACCATTTACATATATGCAATAGAGGTGACTTTAGCAGCAAGCTAGCTAATTACCTATTTTCTATAAATTACCAATTTAGAAATGATTTTTACTCCTCATGACATCTATTTTTGTACATTTTCTGCCTCATTTCCCAGGTGATCTTGTTTTACCTCTCTCTAAATTGATTTTTTTTTCATGGTAAAACCTTATATTAAAACGTTTGAATAGCTATACATATTTTAGTGTGAATTCAATATAATAAATAAATGGACAATATATCATTTCTAAGAAACATGTTGGCTAATGTGGGAACTTCAAAAATTAACCAGGAAAGTTCTTGGCTTTCAAGCAAATAGAAGGGGACACATACATGTATACACGAGTCTGGCAATTAAGTTCGCAAACTCATTCTAGAAAAAGTGCACATACCTCATTGCTGAATATCACTACGATCAGTTTCAGAGTACTCCCCTTGGGAAGCTATGCACTGACACCAGCACTTGGCCCACCCTTCAAAGCAATTTTGGAACTCTTTTTCTGGAATGGTCACCAATGGTCGTATTACCCTTGATGTCCTGACCATCATCAACATATCTTCCTTTCAATATTTCCTTTATTTTTGGGGTAAAGAAAAAGTCATTGGGGGCCAGATCAGGTGAATAGGGAGGGTGTTCCAATACAGTTATTTATTCACTGGCTAAAAACTCCTTCACAGACAGTGTCGTGTAGGTTGTTGCATTGTCATGATGCAAGAGCCATGAATTGTTGGTGAAAAGTTCACTTCGTCTAACTTTTTCATGAAGCCTCTTCAGCACTTCCAAATAGTAAAGTTCATTAACTGTTTGTACAGTTGGTACAAATTCATAACGAATAATCTCTCTGATATCAAAGAAGTTAGCAACATCGTTGCAACAATTTCACGAATTTAATTGTCAGACCTCGTATACCTGTGATACATCTGATAAGGGGTTAATATCCCAAATTTATAAGTAATTCATACTACTAGACACTTAAAATTGGACAATTTCACGAATTTAATTGTCAGACCTCGTATACCTGTGATACATCTGATAAGGGGTTAATATCCCAAATTTATAAGTAATTCATACTACTAGACACTTAAAATTGGGCAGAAGATTTCAATATATATTTCTCTAAGGAGGATATACAGATGGCCAATAGACATATGAAAAGATGCTCAACATCAATAATCAGAGAAATGTTAATAAAACCACAAAGAAATATGACCTGATTCCTGTTAGAAAGGCTATCATTAATAAATCAACAAATAACAAATATTGGCAAGGATGCAAAGAAAAGAGAACCCTTGTGCATTGTTGCTAGAACTGCAAATTGGTGCAGCCACTATGAAAATGGTTTGGAAGTTCCTCAAAAATTAAAAATAAAACTACCTTATGACCCAATGTTTCCAATCTTAAGTATTTATCCAAAGAAATCCAAAACACTAATCTGAAAAGAAATATGCACCCCTCTGTGCAGTACTATTTACAATTGCCAAGATATGGAAGTAACCTAAATGCCCATCAATAGATGACTGGATAAAGCAGTTGTGGTACAATATACAATGGAGTATTACTCAATCATAAAGAAGAATGAAATTTTATGACTTGCAACAATGTGAACGGATCTAACGGCTATTGCGCTAAGTGAAATAAGTCAGACTGAAAAAGACAAATACCATCTGATCTTACTTATATATGGAATCTAAAAAACATAATAAATGAAATAGCAAAATAACAACAGACTCATAGATACAGATAACAAATTGATGGTTGCCAGAGGGGAGTGGAGTTTGAGTGCTGAGAGAAAAAATGTGAAGG
Organism: Rhinolophus sinicus; assembly: GCF_057876585.1. Taxonomy (NCBI): domain Eukaryota; kingdom Metazoa; phylum Chordata; class Mammalia; order Chiroptera; family Rhinolophidae; genus Rhinolophus; species Rhinolophus sinicus. The sequence continues at coordinate 136,967,986 of NC_142517.1, forward strand.
GATTAAGATTGGTAGTTACAGAACAATCACAGTGATGCAAAGTACAGCATAGGGAATATAGTCAGTAATATTGTAATAAGTGTATGTAGTGCCAGGTGGGTACTAGACTAATCTGGGGGCTCACTTCTTAAATTATATAAATGTCTAACTACTAAGCTATATACTTGAAATTAATATAAAATAATAATGTCAAAAAAATTAATGCCATGATAAATTTTATCCTAAAAATAATATTACATTCACTTCTGAAATTTCTCTTCTATAATTAGGCAATAGAAATGAAGATGGTTTGACGAATGTAATAGTTTAATTTTGGAATAGTCATAGGGTTCAAAATTCTATTTCAAATAAATGACTTCAACAATACATTCTATTTCCTAAACCTAATAGCAATACAAGTCAACAATGAAATTGATTTTTTACACCTTTAAAATAACTCACTAATAACATATATAGGACTAAGTTCCCCCAGCCCTGGTGGGAGGGTGGAGGAACTATGATAATATGATCCCAGGAGCGTATTATTGCAAGACTTGAGAAGAGGTAAAGGGAACTAAATAGATGACAAGTGAATCAGCACTCGTTTTCACTCCTGTTCATGGAATTACAATGCAATAAAGGAAAAAATTTACAAAGAATCCTCCACTCAAGGAAACACAAAAGCTGAGATACTTCTAGCTTCAGTTTACTCCTAATACAGTGAGACAAACTCGAACTGTCTTGATACCTTTCTGTTCCTCCCTCTGCACAACCACAAAAGACACTGAAATGTTTTAGAATTTTTAACTCTTTGATTAAGACATGATTTTAAATAAAATTTACTAACCTACAAATAATAAAGGTCATATTTCCAAGAGACAATAATTAAGAAATAATTTTCAAGATCTAGTAGTTGGTTTCTCTGTAACAATAAAAGCGAAAGAAGGAAATTCAACAATTACTGTATATCTACCTTTTTTTTCCCCTCACACAAACCTATGAAGGAGTCATTATCCATGTAGAATAAATTAAGAAATTGGGACCATATAGGTTATACAACTTGCCAAATACCACACAGCCAGTAAATGGAAGCACCTTGGTTTCTTCTAAAACCATGTATTAAGTGTTAGGTCACATTTCCCTGATAGCCAGATATGTCATTATCGTTATGATGTCATAAAATCTTTAATCATTCTGGACTACCATTACACCTCTCTAAAATGAGGCCGTTTGAATAGAAGCTCTCACTTGCTCTGTAACTCTATAATATTATGAGTCTGACTGGAACATACATTGACAGAATAATTGGCCAAGAATACAGCCTTGTGACATCATCTCTGAAGGTTGCCATAAATGACCTGAATTAAAAAAACAAAAAAAACAAATGTAATAACAACTCTGTTATAATTCACTCAGTAGTATTCCTTTTCCCTGAGAGAGTTAACATACCGCCCTGAACACCATGTTTAATATCAGAGAGTAAGTCATTTTGGAGATGGAGATCAATGCCATCCCTCCATGCACATCAATTGTAGAATAATTAACTAAACCTAAAACCAGGAAGTTCAAAAATTGAAATGCTCTTCAGTGCACTTTCATATCACCAATCATTGTTGTACATTAATGTACAGGATGTACTTGTGATTGAGGATAGCAGCCTTGACAATTTAATGAAGAAAAGATAAAACACAGTAATTCTATAGACAGCAAAGCTGGTGTCCTATTTATCAACAAATGCATTAGGAAACTTCCATCATTAAATTATACATCAATAATGGCATGAAATGAAGAGAAGCAAGTGCCAAATAGGTTGTCTGGCATAACAAAGGTGTTGGAAATGTAAGTCGTTATAGTCATGTAAAAAAAAAAAAAATATTGCCAATCCATGATCTAAGTGTATAGTGATACCAGGAATGGTTCTATGGCTCTAAATGAAGAAAAAATTCCATTGATATCAATAAAGAATTTGACTAAGAAACACAACATCAGTCATCACATACTTCACAAATAATATGCACTGTTTTTAAACATGTTAGGACACATATGTTAAAATAGTACCATTGGTGAAATCATATAGTTCTGCAACATAGGAAGCAAAATAGCCTACCATACAGAAAACTATACAAAAATGCTATAATAAAATAATAGTAACAAAATGTATAAAAACAAATTGTTGGAATTTGTTAATCGCTTAGTGGCCACTAATAAGTTTAGCACTTATATGTTGTAAAAATTCTGACAGGAATGTTACAAAATTAATTCAGAGTTAAAATGATCTTTTAATTTTGCACATAGACATAAATATTTTCAGTGTCCTATATTCAAAGAGATAAGAAAGTACTGTAGTATGTCATGTGTATTCATGTCATTTTTATTGTGTTCCAAACTAATAGAAATATAGTGTTAGTCATAAATGTGTAAAGTTTAAATTCATATGATTTAAAGATTCTAGTAGCCACACTTAAAAGTTAGAAAGATGAAATACAATTTAATATTTATGTTTAACTGAATATTTCCAAAATATCATCCTTGACATGTACTCAATATAAAACATTGATGAGCTATTTTCTATTCCTTTTTTTTTTCATATGAAATCTTTTAAAGTCTGGTATGTATTTTACATTTATCTCAATTTGGACTAGCCACATTTCAAATGTTCAGTAGCCATACGTGTCTAGTGGATACTGCATTTGATAACAGTGCAGCTATAGATCCTTAACAGAATACTACGTCAAAACGTCACAGACACACACACACAGACACAGACACACACACACACACACACACACACACACACACACACACGTGTATTAAAATGAAACCTTTATTAACTAAAATGAGTGAGGGATAGAACATTCCAACTGAATCATTTTGATTGACTTATGTTAGGGTTGCTTTTTTCCCCCTCTAACTTAAAAATATTTTTGCTCAATGACAGTTAACCAAGAAAAGAAAAAGAATTTATAACGTCTTTTTTTTTCTTGATTAACTGTCATTTAGCAAAAATATTTACATAGTTTTTAAACAAGTGAGATGATAAACAGTTTTTTTGTTTTGTTTTGTTTTGTTTTGTTTTCTGGGAAAGAATGAACAGATGCATGTGGACTGATTCATCTACCATGAAGACCTAGCTTGTATAAATTGAATATATTTTCCCTGAAATTTTCTGCAACACAACTAGTAACTCACTGTCAGAGCAGGTTAAAATATCTGTGATATTTTTCGTAGTGGGGAATTGAGTGCTATGTTGTTTTTATCAATATATTGAGGCTTATTGTATTGACTCACTCAGCTTTCTTCCATGCAATTTTGAGTTTTCTGACAAAGCAAATGAATGCAAAAACTAAAACTATAAATAGATCTAACTTAGGAACAATACAGATCAAATTATGACAGAGGATTCTGTGCTTGTCATGGTATTCTACAATTACTCATGTAGAGTACAAAATTTCACCCTATTTTTGGCAGCTTGTGCAAAATAGAAACTTAGACCACTTATATAGTGTTTGGTAAGGAAAAATGTTCTGGTTTTCAGATGATACAAAACTTTCCTCCAATACAAATCTGAATTTAGGCTTAAAACTTAATTTCTCTGATATTTGTCATCCATCCTTTCATCCACTCTCTTATTCCCAAGCACCTGTTTCAAGAGAAATGAAAGGGTAGAAGTGAACACCTGCCTCAGCCTTCCCCTACCCTAGGATAGGTCCAGATTGCTCTCGCTATTCAGCGTTAAAGTCACAGGAAGACTCTAGCTGTGGTACTGCCTTAGTGTGAAAAACAAAAATTTATTTTCTAAATATTTCAGAAGCAATATAAATAGTCATGTAGTTTTCTAATTCGAAATTTTCTGTGGTTGTCATCACCGTGACACAAACGTTAAAAATAAAATAAAATAACTCTTAAAACCAAGTTTAAATGGCTGAGTCTATCTCAACATAAATTTCAGAAACTATAAAAAGTGGTTTATATGTTATGATTACAATTATTTTAAAAGTAAAGGTATGTGTATAAAGGTACTACAAGAAGTCAAATGTTAAAAACTGTGAGCTTCTTTGTGTTATGGGATATGATTATTGTTTCTTTGTTTATTTTGAAGTTTTATTTTTATTATGCAATAAGCATTGCATTACTTTTCAAATAATAAAATAAACTTCATAAAGTAAAACATACATAAATGTGCAGCATTAAACACACATAGCAAACTATTGTGAAACTTCTAAATGTACAAAAGCCTCAAAAGGATGATGTCCATTTATTAACAGTTGACTGAGTTTTTTAAAATACATTAGAAGTGAACTGTATAGTGAACCAGAAACTGTAAAAGCATGAACACCCCCAATCCGATATAATATCACAGTTTGAACAGATTCCAGAACTTGTTTTGCTCCTCATTGCAGAGCTTTTAATATTAAGACTGTAATGATTTTGGGTCAAAATACTATTTCAAACAAGCTTCCAAGCAGAACTTGAATTGCTTATCCTCATTCTTTTTTTTGCTTGTAGAAAAATATTATCTTTCAACTATTATACATTCTATTTTTTCACAGTGACTATGATTAAGTTGTAAGCTTGAAAATGAGAATATAGCTCACGCTCAAAACTAATCACACAGGAAGTGTAGCTATTGAGGGATATCCCTAATACTTTCATACGCATTCGTTTATTCAGACAGGCAGGCAGGCAACGTATTTGTATTTTTCTGTTTTTCTTTAATGTTAACATTAAAATATTTTAAGCATACGACATAAGCAAGGGGTATTGTGACAGATATCTATGTGCCCACCATGCAGATTTAGCAACCTTAACATGTTGCTGTAGTTGCTTCAACAGTTTATATTAAAGAAACAAAATATTTCACGAACAGTAAAGCTTTCCAGTATATTCTACTTCCCCCTTTTCCTCTTTATCCAAATGTAATAACCACCCTCAATTTGTTGTATGTTTTTCTTGTCTATGGTGTCATTTTCTAGTATTTTAATTCATAAATAATAATATTGTTCTGCATTTCTATTTGCATAAATGGCATGTAACATTTTGGAATGGATTTTATTGCACATTTGGTTTTTGAGTATCATCACAGTTAACCCACTGGTTCTAGCTAATTTATTTTAATCACTATTTAAGAATTTATCCATTCCCATATTGGTAAGCATACACAATTTTTTTCCAAGATAAACAAAACCGTAAGGAATATCATACCATGAGCATCTGCATGTACATATGGGAAGGGACACTAAGATAGACACATTATAAAAAGAAATTTGGGATCATACAATACAACCACCATCAGTTTTGTAGCTATTACCAAATAAAAATCCATTAACAATTGTGTCCAATATACACTCCCTCCAGGCATGTATATTTTTCCATATCTTCAAATGAACTTCTTGGAATTTTGGTTGAACTTGAACTAAACTGATGAATTAATTTAGAGGGGATGTATTTGTGTGATTTATGTATACCTTTATATATACCATATTTGCATATACCATTTATGAATATGGTACGTGTTAGGAGAAACAGTTCTCCTTGGGACTCTTTTATTCCTGCTACGCATCTTGCTGGGTGTAACTGATCTGTAGTGGACTGGGGAAGACCGTTTCTTAGTGTTGTTTATGTAGCTAGTAACTCTGAGAGATGAGGTAATGCCTCCCCTCAACCTGAAAAACAGAAACAAGCTTGCTTACTGATTGCTATGAAAACAGTGCATTCCCCAAACTCAGTGTTCCTTTCCTACTGAAATCAAGCCCACTGTGTGTACAGGCACATACCTGGGTTTATTATGTCACCCTGTGGTCTTGGAGGATGGCGGTTATTATGACCGAAGCAAATATGGCAATATTCATGCTGCTTCCTTAGCTGTGATCAGTAAAATTCTTTGTCTCTAATTCAGGAGTCTTGTGTCTTCTGCCTGAATTTGTGAAAGAGTAGAAGACTAATTTGACAGGTTTTGAGTAAGGTAAAATAAAATCTCAAAGCCGACAGAGTACATTTTATTTCTTGAAAACTTTATTTTTCGTAAATCACAATACAGATTTATAATTTTCTGTGTAAAGGGTTTACATCTTCTGTCTGAAGGAAAAGAAGGAAGGAAGGAAGGAAGGAAGGAAGGAAGGAAGGAAGGAAGGAAGGAAGGAAGGAAGGAAGGAAGGAAGGGAGGAAAGGAGAAAGAGAGAGGGACAAAGGGAGGGATAATGTGACAATTGTATTGGCCAAGTAAAAGACAGTTTCAACAGTTTGGGATTATGGTGTGCTAAATTGATCCCACTATAGTAAACTGCCCAACCTATGTATTACATGTGCTCTGGGCAAATACAAACCTGTTTTATAGGCCAATTTTACTGCAGTTATTTGGTTTTATTTGGTTTTCTTTCTGTTCCTCAAGAGCATATAGTCTTTATAAACCTTGTTATAATTTATATGTTTGGCACTTAGTATGTACTAAGCATATGTTATCTTTTAGCCATTCATTTAAGATTGTCATGTGCTCTCTTTTCCAAAACCGTTTTCATACACATTATTTAATCTGATCTCATAACAAGAATGGATCTGCATAATCAGTATGAATAGTATACATTTGTCAAGATAAATTGATTATATATACTTTTACACATAAGATTAAAATAAGCTAAGTTGAGCAAAAATAAAAAGGCAATGGACATATTTGCTTTTATTTTACCTATGTGAGCATTCATCAAAGTCATTTATGTTGATTTTGATCAAGCTACATCTGTTTGTAAAGTGCTTTGATCTGTTTTACAAAGCAAGTTGCCCCTGGGGTATTGAGAGACTGAGCACAAGAGGGTAAATTATCCTTTCTTTTCAGATTTTGAATTAGATAGTCTTGCTTAGCCAAATTTGCTCAGAGCTGAGAATATCACCACTCTCAATTTAATTTATAAATGTGGTCGGATGGTTTTTTTTTTTTTCCTCCCAACCCATTTGTAATATTGCTTACTGCACTTCAAGTCTAAAACGTTTCCATGCTCAATCATGTTAAAGTGTAAAATTGTCTCTCAATTTGAAAATCACTAAGATGGACTGTGTCTTTGAGAATAATTAATATCTGGAGACCCAATTTAGTTCTTTTTGTTCTAATGTTCTACAAAGATCCTCATTTATCAATGTCTGTTTCCCATGTGTCACATTGCTATCTGGAAAGTAGGTCACAGGAAGAGCAGTATTGACTTTTAAGGTCTTCTAGTCAAAGATGCTGTTCCAGTGAAAATGCATGTTCCCAAAGCAATGATATCTGAAAGGTCATTGTAGGGACAACCACAACCACCTAATAATAATGATGATTTCAGGAAATGCCTCAAAGTGGTAGAAAAACTGTTTTCAACTGAATCGTGTACTATTATAAACCTGGAGAATATATTTATTTATGCATCCAATCTTCAACTAGCCCAATTTGCTTACAGACAGTACTGTAATTGATATAACTACGATGTTTTATGAGATTTTAATTTGAGACTGTTTTCAGTTATATAAGTAAAGCCTTTGAATTACACAGCCAGATCAATTGAAGATTTGCCTAAATAAGAATGTGTTGCAACCAGAGATAACTTTGACATAAGTAATTTTTAAATTATAGGTGAAAGAAATAGTAAAGAACATGAAGGAACAAAGAAAAGAAGGAAAGAAAGAAGGAAGACTGGAAGGAAGGTAGGAAAGAAGGGATGTGGGAGGAAGGAAGGAGGGAAGAATTGAAAAGCCTAATGTTTATATACTTTATCAAAAGGGCAATCAAATCAATATATAATATATGTCATCTAAAATATCTTTGCCTTGACATAAACTAAATTTTTGTAACATCACCAGTAACTTCGACTTTTAAGCAGTCTTTTTCAGGGCATATTTTTTATTGTAAGTGTTCTCAACCTTAATTTACTTCAAGAGCTTTTATCCCTGATGAAGAACTACAATTATTAACAGAAGTAATGCTGCATATACTATCACTAGGCAGGCAAGAGTTTTGAATTGTGTTTTCCAGGAAAATAAGTAAATTATGTTGATTAATTTCAATATTCTAGATTGTTGCCTTTTAATTCATTCATTTGATAAACTATTGAGTGCCTATTATATTCCCGAGTGCTTAGATTTATTCTCTGTATTTATTGTGTCAGGGCTAATATTTTCACGTGAAGGGATTTATGTTAAAATAGCACATCAGGGCTAATATTTTCAGGGCTAATATTTTCACGTGAAGGGATTTATGTTAAAATAGCACATCTATTTTCTCTCCCTAATATTTACACCTCACAGAAAACAAGCAAGAATATGATTGTTTATGGCAGGGTTGTGTCCTTCCATCTCACTGATGGGATTAATCTATTAAAAATCTGAAGATTAGTGAAAATACTGAAGATTCATTCTCTCTCAGCTATGAGACAATTCTTGGCTAGTGTTACGGGCAGGCTCTTCTAGGATGTAGACTATGGAGAAATGCATGGTGTTACCAAGTACTTTTTACTGCAGATATAAAGATGTGCTCTCCAATCGGCTTTATCCATACTGCACCTGACATTTTGAATTCTATTTGCCTCCTATAATTTGCTATTTAAATGGTTCTAAATTCAAAATGGGAGGGGGTGTATTTATTAATGTTCTAAAACCATATCTGCTTGGATTTTGTCAGGACCTTGAGAAATAAACAAAGACAAGTACTTAGTAAACAAAATAACAAGTAGACATCAAAGTTCTTGTGGAAGTCATGTGGGTTGCTTTAGGTTTTCACCAAAATTAGTGCCCCTGACCTTGGATTGTCATCAGTCAGTCATTGCAGTTTATGAGTATTTTGTCCACTAGTGAGTGACTATCATTGCAGACCCAGGATCATTTGTTATTTACTAGGAATTGGTCTCAGTATGGCTAGGTCCCAATAAGAGTAGGAGAGTTGGATGTCTTCAACTGACTTCACTTGATTCTTGCACATGTCAAAATGGGCACCCATGAAGCCAATATTAGGTTGCACAGAATGGAGAGCCTTGAAGTCTTAGTAAAAAGCTCTCATATAAAAGCCTTTAGACATTAGTGGATGGAATAATATTTGGCTCTTTTTATTGTATTTCTCAGTCAGGCCTATAGGCCTGGACCTTAACTTGCAAAAGCTGTGAAATTACAGAGCAATGTGTGCTCTGTGCAGGCTTGGTTAATCAACACTAGATCAGCTGACTGAATTCTGTTCATCTAATGCTGTTTGGAGCTACATTCAAGTTCAGTAGAAAAAAACAAATAGTGGAGAAAAGAACCTCTTAGAATCATGTGTCTCACTCAAAGGCTGAGGAGTCATCTTTTTTACGCCATCTTTAAAAAGTATAAGCATTAACAATGAATTCAGATTTCAGGGGCCTAATCTATAGCTTCAATCAGAAATCAACAAATGAGTTTATTAGAGAACAAATTAAAGAAAGTGAGGATATTATTACATAAATCAGTGACGTTCAATTTTTTATCTTTTGCTTATATATGTAAAAAAAGGATTTTAAAAACGGTGTACTCTCTCAAAAAAATTTTATTGATATTTAAGATTTATTTCATAGGTTAAAATAATTGTGAAGACTATTGTTTCAGATCTAGTAAAGGTATTGCCATTTTAGAATAAAATAACTTTGCTTAAATAGAACTAATGAATTCTGAGTACTATACTATCATAATGATTTAATACCTGCTGTCTTTAAAAAAATAAAATAAGCTTTAACAATGAAATATTTTACATAGTTTCTTTCCTTAATCATATATATATATATATATATATATCGATTCTACTTTTCTCACATAATTTTATTCAATATAACATATATGCATGTTCGAAAGACTTGTTGGTGACACATTACATATCCTAGCAACAACAAAAATACACACAATTTAAAATTAAAACAAAAAATTAAATTTATTTTTACTATAAGCCTCTAAGTTTTAATTTTTAAAAATTAATTATAACTATAATTTTTTAAAATGTCAATTTATCTATGCAATAGAAATATAAAATTTAGCAGTTACTCTAAACCTTATTAAAATTATTAAATCTCTTATTGGTATAATTAAACTTGTAGTTTTACAGAATTCTTATATACATAGGTAACTTATTTGTAGCTACAATAAAACAGAATTCAGCATAAGTTCCATTTCTATGGTTCATTTACATTGATGTACACCCTAGGAAAACACTGTCATATTAATAAATAAGTGGAAAAGGAAGGAGTTCTGTTCTATGTTTTTGTTTTGTTTTGTTTTGTTTTGTTTTAATTAGTGGTAACACTTAATTCTCTTCTTCTGGGTGTGTGCCAAAATTCACACAGTCATCTATGATTAATTGATATTATTAATGACATATCATCTGACAAACTGATTACTTCCTCCCTTAATTTTACTGAAAAAAAAAAGGATTAGAAATGCCCTCACTAGCAAAAATGACTTAGTAACCTTTCTTGAAAGATATTTTGTAAATCACTGAAAAATATACCAATGAGAATTAAAATAATTTATCAAATAAAAATTATTCTGGTTAGTTGATTCTGTTTTCTTTCTTCCTTTTCTTTCTTTCTTGCTTTCCTGCATTCTCTTTCTCCTCCTTTCCTTCTTTCCATCCTTTCTTTCTATCTTGTTATTTGATTATACCCCAAAAGTCATTGAAATAGTTTAAATTTCATTTCAATACATTTTGCTGGTAAAATATACATAATGAATAGTTTTATTATTTGTCAAATACAATTTATCAAACTATTAAAGCCACAGATTTGGCTCATTTTATCTCTAGAACATAAGCCCCACCTAACCTAATTTCTAAAGCTAACTATTACCGTCATCAAACTAATCAGCTGTTGGAGAGGAACAAGTTTCTTCTATCCTCAAGGTTCTTTTGGCTGGTCTAAAATCAAATAGGCATGAGACAGATTAGCAAGAGAAAATAAACAAATTTAGTACATACGTAAGTATGGAAACATTGTATACATTGAAGAGCCAGAGATCCCACATATATGAGAGATTCAGAGAGAAAGGGAAGATGGATGTATAACACATTCTGAGCTATAGATGAGGTAAAGTGCCTTGTGTGCTTCAAAGGGTCACTGTAGGGTGTTAAGAAGAGCAGATGCTTAGTAAATCGAAGTCTGTCCTGCCCTATAGATAAATTCAAAGAGGTTATCTTTGAAAATCTCTTAATATGGGCAAGGCCCCTAATTTAAGTTTTTCTAGGTAGTTATGGAGAGGGCAGGAGTTTTTCTTGAGCCCAAGGCTAAAGTTGCCTTTAGCTCAAAACAATCTGCATAACACAGAGGCACATTTGTGGTGAGTCATTTTGAATCCCCACACAGCCAATCAGATTACAGATTATATATATATAGAGAGAGAGAGAGAGGGGGGGGGGGGGAGTCTGAGAAAATTTTCTTATTCAAGTAAATTTGTTAATATGATTTAGAGGTTTAGATTTATTGACATAAATTGACATAAATTGAGATTTAGATTTATTGACATGTATTATAGAATATACTTTTTGCCATCAATTGTTAAATGAGCTAGACAAGATTAAAATAAAGGGTGCCTAATATAATTAATTTAGACTTTTTCATAATAAGTTTAAAAAACAGGAATAAATTGATATTCTGTTTCTTTTTTTTTTATTGGGGTGACAATTGTTAGTAAAATTACATAGATTTCAGGTGTACAATTCTGTATTACATCATCTATAAATCCCATTGTGTGTTCACCACCCAGAGTCAGTTCTCCTTCCATCACCATATATTTGATCCCCCTTACCCTCACCTCCCACCCCCCACCCCCCTTATCCTCTGGTAACCACTAAACTATTGTCTGTGTCTACGAGTTTTTGATTCTCATTTGTTTGTCTTGTTGTTTTGTTGTTTTTGGTTTATATACCACATATCAGTGAAATCATATGGTTCTCTGCTTTTTCTGTCTGACTTATTTCGCTTAGACATTCTGTTTCTTATAACTTAATTTTGTGGACAGAAAAGGGGTCACATACTAAACCTGACAAGCTCAGGGTAGGCCAGAATGGCAGGTCCTACAAACTCAGAGACCGAAGTAACCACATACGAATATAAAAATATAAAACCAAATATGTCTGAATATAAAACCACATACAAACATAAAACCACATACGTCTGAATATAAAAATTCCTAACTAAAAGCATGGTGGTAGTCACATCCTGGACCTCAAGCTTCCTTGACAAAGGTCAGTTTTTACCTTAAGTAAGACTGTCTAATATCTTTTTGCATCTAATATAACATAACCTCGGAATGTCAAAGTAATTCCTTTTTTTCTGGACCCCTCAGGGCACAACCCACCACACCAGAGCACAAGACCAAGAACCACTCACTGTTATCTTGCCCCTCAAATACCATCTCTATGTACTATAAATGTTAATTATTAAATTATGAAAAATTAATAGTTTGATTTTCAAAAGGTAATGTTTCTTTTCTTCAATTCATCTTATTGCAAAATAATCAGCAGTAGGGATTATATATATATATATATTTTTTTTTTTTTGACAAATGAAAGTCTGATTTACATTTAAAAACTGCTACTTTACAAGCTTTACCCAGTATTTGTCAAAAAATCAATAATCATATCTGTTAGACTTCGTTAGATTTTTTTCATCCAAAAATATTAAACTAAATCACATAGTATATGCAATCATTAAATGATTAACTAGAATTTTTTTCCTAATTAAGACATGTACAATTATTTTAAACAAATGAATGTTACTCTAATTTGTAATTATCTTCTTGTTTTCTTCTTTCATAGTTTTCTCTCTAGTCAAGAGATACAGCATTTTTTTCCCCTTAACTATGCTTATGGTTATATATTGTATTAGATAAGATGATTCTGGCTGCAAGGAAAATAACTCTATGCAAAGGAGATTACAATATAAGAACACATATAATCTCATATAACAACAACAACAACAACAACAAAGATTGGAGAGTCACCAAAATGGACCTCTCAGCAATATCATGAAGGTCCCAGGTTCTTTCCATATCTCTGTTCAGCCTTTTTAAGTGAACAGCTTATGGTCTTAAGCCTACTCCCCTTTTGATCCAAAGGTAGCTTCCATACCTTCAGGTGTCACATGCAGATGGAAGACAATACCCAGATCCAGAAAAAGGGTCTTCCTTTCCATGTATCTTTTTCAAAAACAAGAATAATATTTTTTTACAAGTTCTCAGTAGACTGCTTCTCATTGTTTATTGGCCAGAATTAAATCTTTTGGACACTTCTAAGACAATAAAGAAAAACAAATTAAATGATTTAGGGTAATATTTAAATATTTAACAAACTGTATATCATTGTCACCCATCAGTTGGAAAAGAACAGTACTAATTAAATGGACAACACTCATCAGCTAGTAAGTATGAATATTCAAGTGCTTACTATCTATCTGCATAGCACTAGGGATTACTATTGTTAGTTTAGACTAGTGGTTCTGAAATTATGTTCTCTGAACCAGCAGCATCAGCACCATTTAGGAGCTAAAAATGGTAGTCCTCAGGTCTTATCTCAGATCAGCTGAATATCTGCATTGGGTATGTATTAGAGCCAGATATTACAAAGTGTTCTGATAGGAAGACAGATATGGAGAGAGAGATATTGAATAGGAAACGATCAGTGTTTCTGCCATATCTAGTCTCTCCTTTTTATCTTTAAAAATCTCTCTCTCTCTCTCTCTCTCTCTCTCTCTCTCTCTCTCTCTCTCATATCTATCTATCATCTCTCCTTATCATCTATCATGTAATATGATCTACATTGTATTATGCATTGACAAATCTAGAAGAGTTATAGAGTGGTCAGATAACACACAAATTAATGTAGAAAATGTTTTCTACACTGTGGTTAATTGTATTTTATTTGCTTTAAGGAAAATCTTGTAGTAAAAATAAGGACAAAAACACATGGTTCTTTTTCTTGTGATGATTAAGATAAGCTGGAATATGCTAGAGATATTTAAACAGAAATGAGTTAATAAATTATTTAACTCTACCAATAAATATTGTGCATCTACTGTATGTCTAACTATATGGCATACACTAATTATCTTGCAGTTTTTCTTAAACTAGTTTAAAAGACATCTTCAATGTATGAACACATGAGTAGAAGGACAGTCTCATGATGAGGGAGTCTCTTAGGACTAAAATTACTTGATTCTTAGGACCCAAGGCTGCTTCTTTGAAGAGAGTCATCGCCTCATCAATGATTTATTATGGAATGAAACAACATTGACAGTCTTGGTATAGAATGATTTAATACTGAGTACATACAAAAATAACAAATAATATTTTACTAATCTATAATCCTTCCAGTGATTTCTGTTACCTTTTATAAACTCCCAGGAGGGAGTCACTTGTGATAACGCTTCTAGAGTGAAAAACATTTTCCGAAGTTCAGATTTGTGCTTCCTTGACACTTTCCCTAGAGAGAGAGAATCACAGTTATTTTCTTTAAAAGAGATGTAAGTTAAAGAAAAAAGGGAAACTTTAAAGCTTTCAGGACATCAAACAGAATAATCAGATATTTTATAAAATATCTATCTTGCTATGACACCCAATGTGTGTTTTCAACAGAATAAAAAAGTTGCAAAAATCCTCATACAACGATTTTCATGAATGCCAATATAAATGTTAACTCTGGGCTTATTTTAATTCTACTGAAATATTTAAACGAGTTTTATCGTATTGCTTATTTTCCAACCCTGCTGACAGTTTTTATACAAAAAATGAGACATTTGTAAGCTGATGAATCATTATCAATTCATGAGGTATGAATATGCAGTGAAATTTTTAGCTAAAGTATATTAATAACTTGCAATTTTCAATTATTTATTATATTTATTGTACCCAGCAGGTAACAGTGCTGTCACCATTTTTAATTAATCATGTATTATAAAACTTACTAGACGAAACCCCAAATCTCTGGATTTGGGGTTAAAAAATGTCATATTTACTTCTATATTTCTCCCTCATGTAGTTGTAGTCCCATACTCAATTTGAAGAATTATATATTTTGATTCAATATTATGTTTCTCTCTAAATTATCTTCTATAAAAAGAGTCTTTCTGAAGTTTTATTTAGCACATTTGAATAATATACAATTCTTCTATTTTCAAAAATATAAAAAATTGTAATTGTAGTTATTCACAATGGGCTCTACTCATTATGACCAAACTTCAGAAACTGTATTTAAGTGAAGATTTGCTCCTAATTGTAGCCTAATTACATTGAGGTTACTCTCCAGGTACAGTAGATCCACTAAATCTGGAATGATGCATTGTTATTTTATATCCTGCTGGAAAAAAAAAAGACAACAATTTGGGATTAAAATTGTAAACTGACATTGATTGTAAGACACATCCTGATTTTAGAGATGTATAAATAACTGAGTGTCAGGCTGATGAAATAAACAATATCATATATGTATCTCTTTCTCTTGGCATTATTTCCAGATGTGAGAGAGGCGTCTTCAAATTGAGTCCACTATTAGAAAGTATGCCATGCCTTTGGAAAACTTCTTATTAGAGCATATATCAAACTTTACAATTTAAATTTTTAACTTAATTTAATTCATTATTTCACTTTGGTTACAACAATACTAACTACTAAAATGTTTTGTTAAAAAGAGTTACTTTGATGTTCAGATATGTAAACACCACAATAGCTTATCAACAATTTGAAATATGGTACTAACCAAAGAAGGTCTTGATTAATGCTTGTCAGTGGCTCTCCATTGCCTACAGGAGAAAGCGCAAACCCTCAGCTTGACCTATAAGCAGTCTGGTTGCCAAGCCTCTACCTCTTCTATAGCATCTCATCTGCGACTTCCCTTTTGCACCATATATTACCACCATACACAATGCAATAATGGAGAGTCCTCAAGCTATTCATGCTTCTGTGGTTTCACAGAGGCTCTTCCCGTTGTAGACCCCATGGAATATTCCTCATTATCCTTCAAGACCTTCTCCAAGTGGTTCTTCCTTTCTGAAGACTTTTCTAACCTATTTATATAAAAGCTTGTATTTAGCCACCAGTTTTTAGAACCCATTTCATAGGATTATAGTGTGAACGTGTGTGTGTATGTGTGTGTGTGTGTGTGTGTGTACACACATGCACATATATGTCTGTAAATTCCTTAAGGGGCAGAATTATGTTCTTAATCTCTACTTCTCCCATAACAATCACAGTACAATGCACATAACTGGCACTCAATAAAACTTTGTTGAATTAATAATTATTTAATCAAATGGAATCTACAGAAATGTTTATAGTTTAGTCAAACAAATTAGACTCACATTCCTTTGCAGAAATTGATTTCATTGTCTGTATTGTTAAAATGATGAAATATGAGCATTCTTTCTTTTCTATTCACAAAAGGACATTGGGGATCCTTTTCTGAATGAACTGTGAGATCCTTGCTTAGGACTTCATTTTTTAAAAGAAAGTTAGATATTTTATTCTTGAATTTTCTGTCTTTTATTTAGATAGTATATCTGGGATGGTAAAGACATGGTTTATTTTTAGTAGGATTTTTAGGAGAACTAAGGAACAGAAAGCTCTATGAAATGTCCTAAACATTCTTTCTCTAGGACTGAACAAGAATAATTCCACAAAATTTCTGAGGGAGTTTGAATTAGAATTCAGATTTTATTTTCTCAATCCTTCTTAAAATAGAAATGCAGGTAACACAGGAAACCAGGTAAGACTCTGTTCAATACAGATGTTACCCATCGCACTATTAGAAATAACACTCTTGGCTTGATTGCTTTTTATTGATGATTATATTTCTTTTACTATATCTCCTGACCAAACATGGCACCTCAGCCACTGTATATAAACCACCAACTCTTTATCCACACCAACTCTTTCCTTTCTTATACTCTTTCCCTCCCATAAAGAACATAAGACATGAAATACATTTACTTTCTAACATTCTCACCAGGAGATGAAACTTGGAAGTATTTTATTCCTTCTACTTTATCCACATTTAGTGTGATTGTTTAGAACTTTTAGTTCCTCATAACAATTTGAAATGAGAACTTTAAGAAATCGTATCTAGAACAGAGTATATATTGTTAGTTACCATATCTTTACCAACTACTCACCAGAATACTGTTCGTTCCTTTCCTTTTATTGAGATCACTGATCTGATTAATTTGTTTGCTAATATTTTGCTTGAATATATGAGGATGATATATCTTATGCAAGCTTATATTTCACTAATAGTTCATTGCCACAAAAAGCTATCTTACCTGGATGGAAGGTTCTTGGATAGAGATCTATTTTTCTCAAGAACCTATATTGTGAAGTGAGCCTCTGGAAATCTCCCCTGGAATTTACAACAAATTGAAAAACTACAACTCCACAAAGGACTCCCTGCACAGCAGACAGGCAAGACAAAGGGTCTCACTACTGAATTCACCTAAAGGTGGGCAAATTCCACCAGCCGAGGAAAAGGGAAGGGAGAAGTGCGGAGACGAAGCCACGCAGGGGCAGGACGCAGACCTAGCTCAGTGCTCTGAGCTCGCTGCATCCCAGAACTATCACAGCTGCGGGAGAGGGAAGAACTTGGACTGCTAGGGCTCCATTTATGGCCCACAGGGCTGAAGGGACAGCATATAACATGGCTGAACCCAATGCTCACAGCAGAGACCTCAGAGCAACGACTGAGGGAAGAATGCTGAAAATGGAGGTTTAAGCCCTGCCAAAGAGAACAAAAGCCTTAGGCACTGAGACTAGCCGCCCCCTCCCTACCTTCCCAGAGTTCGCCCCGTCCCCACCTGCCCAGTGCTAAAAGCAGAACAGTAGCAGTGTCAGATCAAAAGAACAGAATATTTGCAGTTCTGAGAACTGTGGTCCACAGACACAGATTTGCAGCTCAACTAGTCCCAGCAAAGGGGAGGGAGCTGTGGAAGTAGGACCAGCTGTGGTGGTGGTCGCAGCTATTGCTCTGGGCCAATTCTCGCAACTCACCCCGCCCCTGTACCCACCAATCTGGGCAGATCCCTGCAGGAGTAAATAGAACTGCTGAAACACACGGGCTCTGACTCTGGTACAGGAAGAGGTTTGGAACTTCAAAAGCTCTCCGCTTCCCCGCAGGGACAGTGCCTATGACCCAGGCAAACTGTTAACAGAGGAGAAGCGCGTCTTCCAGGGAATCCCCCCATTGTGTGGGAAGCTGGAATCATGCAGAGAAAACATAACAATACAGTGTGAGAGAGTAAAAAAGGCTGCATTTGGAGAGAAAATAAAACATTCTACCAACACGTACTGGAAAACAAAAGAAAGACCTCTTCCTATCAACCTGTTGCAGAAGCCACTCCTGTAGATGTCTAGGAATACAAATAATAAATCAGTAATTGCCAAGAATAACCAAGTCATCAAGACAGCTCAGAAAGAAAGTGAAAAGTCTCCAGAAAAGGAACTTAAATATATGGAAATATGTGACTTAAATGACAGAGAATTCAAGATTACAGTTCTGAAAAAATTCAATGAGATGCAAGAAAACACAGAAAGGCAGTTTAATGAACACAGAAACACAATCAAAGAACAACAAAAAGGCAAAGAAACAATGGAGATACAGTCTTACCAGAAAACTAAAGCTAGAATGATAGGAAATCCTCACATATCAGTAATCACCCTAAATGTAAATGGACTGAACTCACCAATAAAAAGACACAGAGTAGCAGATTGGATCAAAAAACTAAACCCAACCATATGCTGTCTCCAAGAGACACATCTCAGCTACAAGGACAAGGATAGACTCAAAGTGAAAGGGTGGAAATTGACACTCCAAGCAAATGGTATCCAGAGAAAATCAGGTGTAGCTATACTGATATCAGATGAAACAGACTTCAGACTGAAAAGATAACAAGAGACAAAGATGGACATTTCATAATGATAAAGGGGACTATACAACAAGACATAATAGTCATCAATATTTATGCCCCCAATCAGGGAGCACCAAAATATACCAAGCAACTGGTAACAGAACTAAAGTGAGAAATTGACCAAAACACAATTGTACTAGAGTAACTAAATACATCATTGACAGTTATGGATAGATCATCCAAACAGAAAATAAATAATGAAATAGCAGCCCTAAATGACACAATAGCTGAAATGGACATAACTGACATTTATAGAGCACTTCATTCTAAAACATCAGGCTGTACATTTTTTTCCTGGTGTACATGGCATGTTTTCAATGATAGACCATATATTGGGACATAAAACTAACCTCAGCAAATTTCAGAAAATTGAAATCATACCAAGCATATTCTCTGATCACAAGGCTTTGAAACTGGATATCAACTGCAAAAAGAAAGCAGGAAAAACCACAAATACATGGAAATTAAACAACATACTTTTAAAGAACGACCGAGTCAAAGAAGAAATTAGAGGAGAGGTCAAAAGATACATAGAAATACATGAGAATGAAAGTGTATCTTACCAAAATTTTTGGGATGCAACGAAAGGAGTTTTAAGAGGGAAATTTATATCGTTACAGACCTATCTTAGGAAACAAGAAAAATCCCAAATAAATAACCTCACATTATACCTTAAAGAACGAGAGAAAGAAGAACAAATGAAACCCAAGGTCAGCAAAAGAAAGGAAATAATAAAAATCAGAGCAGAACTAAATGAAATAGAGAAAAAAATAATGTAACAAAGAGCTGGTTCTTTGAAAACATTAACAAAATTGGCAAACCCTTGGCTAGGCTCACTAAGATAAAAAGAGAAAAGACGCTAATAAACAAAATCAGAAATGAAAACAGAAGTTATCACGGATGCCACAGAATACAAAGGATCATCCAAGAATACTATGAAGGACTATATGCCGCCAAATTCAATAACCTAGAAGAAATAGACAACATCTTAGAAACATATAGCCTCCCTAGGCTGAACCATGAAGAACTGGAAAATCTAAACAGACCTATCACAAGTAACGAAATTGAATCAGTCATCCAAAACCTTCCCAAAAGCAAAAGTCCAGGACCAGATGGCTTCACTAGTGAATTCTACCCAACCTTGAAAGAGGATCTAATACCAATCCTGCTCAAACTCTTCCAAAAAATTGAAGAAGAAACAGTACTCCCTAACTCATTTTATGAGGCCAACATTACCCTGATATCAAAACCTGGTAAGGACAACACAAAAACAGAGAACTACAGAGCAATATCTCTGATGAATACAGATGCAAAAATCCTAAACAAAATTCTAGCAAATCGAATGCAACAATGCATTAAAAAGATTATCCATCATGACCAAGTGGGGTTCATCCCAGGGGCACAAGGATGGTTCAACATCCACAAATCCATCAATGTGATACATCACATAACGAAAATAAAGAACAAAAATCATATGATTATATCAATTGATGGAGAAAAAGCATTTGACAAGATACAACTTCTATTTATGATTAAAACACTTAATAAAATGGGTAGAGAAGGAAAATACCTTAACACAATAAAGGCCATATATGACAAACCCTCAGCTAATCTCATCATTAATGGTGAAAAACTGAAGCCCTTTGCTCTACGTTCAGGAACACGACAGGGCTGTCCTCTGTCTCCTCTGCTTTTCAAAATAGTGTTGGAAGTCCTCGCCAGAGTAATCAGGCAAGAGAAAGAAATAAAAGGCACCCAAATTGGGAATGAAGAAGTTAAACTGTCACTCTTTGCAGATGACATGATGCTATATATAGAAAACCCTAAAGATTCCACCAAAAAGCTATTAGAAACAATCAACATATACAGTAAAGTTGCCTGCTACAAAATCAACGTACAAAAGTCCATTGCATTCCTATATACTAACAATGAAATCTCAGAAAAAGAAATAAAAAAATAATCCTTTTGCAATTGCAGCAAAAAGAATAAAATACCTAGGAATAAACTTAACCAAGGATGTGAAAGAATTATACACTGAAAACTATAAGACATTTTTAAAAGAAGTTGAAGGAGACACAAAGAAATGCAAAGACATTCCATGCGCATGGATTGGAAGAATCAACATAGTTAAAATGGCCATATTACCCAAAGCAATATATAGATTTAATGCAATCCCCATCAAAATCCCAAGGGCATTTTTTAAAGAAATAGAATAAAAAATCATCAGATTTGTTTGGAACCACAAAAGACCCCAGATAGCCAAAGCAATCTTAAGAGAAAAGAACAATAATGGAGGTTTCATACTCCCCGACTTTAGCTTGTACTACAGGGCAACAATAATCAAAACAGCATAGTACTAGCAGAAAAAGAGACATGTAGACCAATGGAATAGAATTGAGAACCCAGAAATAAAACCACATGAATATGGACAGATAATTTCTGACAAAGAAGCAAAAAACATACAATGGAGAAAAGACAGCATCTTCAATAAATGGTGCTGGGAGAATTGGAAAGCCACGTGCAAAAGAATGAAAGTGGACTGCTATCTGTCACCATGTACCAAAATTAATTCAAAATGGATCAAAGACTTAAGCATAAGACCTGAAACAATAAACTGCATAGAAGAAAACATAGGTACTAAACTTATGGACCTTGGGTTCAAACAGCATTTTATGAATTTGACTCCAAAGGCAATGGAAGTAAAAGCTAAAATAAACGAATGGAGCTATATGAAACTTAAAAGCTTCTGCACAGCAAAAGAAACCATCGACAAAATAAAGAGGCAACCAAGTGAATGGGAGAAGATTTTTGCAAACAGTGCCTCTAATATGGGGCTAATATCCAAAATATACAAGGAACTCATGCAACTCAACAACAAAAAAACAAACAACCCAATTGAAAAATGGGCAGAGGACCTGCAGAGATATTTCTCCAAAGAGGACATACAAATGGCAAATAGACATATGAAAAAATAGTCAACATCACTAATCATCAGAGAAATGCAAATCAAAACCACAATGAAATATATCACCTCACCCAGGTTAGAATGGCTATTATCAACAAGACAAATAGTAACAAGTGTTGGAGAGGCTGTGGAGAAAAAGGAACCCTCATGCACTGTTGGTGGGAATGCAGACTGGTGCAGCTGCTATGGAAGGCAGTGTGGAGGTTCCTCAAAAAATTACAATAGAATTACCATATGACCCAGCAATCCCTCTCTTGGGTATCAACCCAAAAAATCTGAAAACATTTATCCATAACGATATATGTGCTCCAATGTTCATTGCTGCTTTGTTTACAGTGGCCAAAACATGGAAACAACCAAAATATCTTTCGATAGATGAATGGATAAAAAAGTTGCGTTATATATACATAATGGAATACTATTCGACGGTAAGAAAAGATGATATAGGAACATTTGTGACAACATGGATGGATCTTGAGAGTATAATGATAAGCGAAATAAGTCAGACAGAAAAAGCAGAGAACCATGTGATTTCACTGATATGTAGTATATAAACCACAAACAACAAAAGAACAAGACAAACAAATGAGAAAAAAACAACTCATAGACACAGATAATAGTTTAGTGGTTACCAGAGGGTAAGTGGGGAGGGGGGTAGTAGATGAGGTAAAGGATTTCAAATATATGGTGACGGAAGGAGAACTGACTCTGGGTGGTAAACACACAATGGGATTTATAGATGATGTAATACAGAATTGTACACCTGAAATCTATGTAACTTTACTAACAATTGTCACCCCAATAAACTTTAATTTAAAAAAAAAAAAAGAACCTGTTTTGTAGTCTATTGCAATGTCTATGGTCACTAATGAGGAAAAAATGGTTTCCCTTTTTTATATAACTTCAGCCTTCTGTGTGGCAGACTATGTTTCTTTCACCATGGAGTTCAGGAATTTTGTCAGGATATGCCTAGGTCTGGAGTTCCACCAATCCTGCCTGGAATTCAGTAAACAATTTCAATTTGCAGACTCAAGTGTTTATTCACACCAGATAAATTTTTTTTTTTAATTTGTTAAATTGCTGTCTCTCCTCCATCTGCTCCTTTTTCTATTTCTGAAATCTCTGTTATTCACATGCTATGTTTTCTGTATTTGTTTTTCTTGCTTTTTTTCTTCCACTTCATGATTTTCATCTCTTTATATTTTTGCTCTGTTTTGAAATATTCTTTTTACTTGATTTCCCAGACCACTAGCTCAAAACCTAATCGTAATAATCCTTTTTGTTCGTCCTCTGAATTACTTGGTTGAAAGCATGTTCTTTCATATCCAGTAAGTTATTATTATTATCTTTTTCTGTGTTGACTCTCCAATGGTAGATAACAGATAAATAGCTAAATTATAAATAATATGTAGATGTAGATATAGATAGAAATGTAAGGCTAGATATAAATGTATGAAACTGGAAGTACAGCATACACTTATTGTCTGGATCTTTCCATAGTATTGAATACACTTTAAAAATCACTCTTTTATAGTTGCCTTATATTGTATTATTTGGCTGCCTCAAAATAACTAACCACTTAGTAAATATTACTAATATTTTAGGTTATTAAAAGGGTTTTGTTGTTTTAACTATTGCTGCAGTAATTTTTTTAGTTGTACATATTCTAGAAGTCAATATACATATGTGTTAATATCTATGGGTTGGGTGAAATTTTTTTTCTTTGCTTCACTATCTACTTTATGAAAAATTTCTAAAATAAATATATATGTATATATATATGCAATTAAAAGCTAATTAAAAACTTATAGTACAAATATAGCTACTTTAATGTTTATATATTTCTCAACTCACTTTCCTACTATCCACCCCTCCCTATTCTTGATTATTTCTTTCTATAATTTGTGTACAATTATATAATTACATTTCTTCCAGGGGAAGTCCTTCCAGGGGAAGGACTATTTTATTGATTTATATAGATCTCACAATGTTAAAACCTTCCACTGGAGCAAATAAGAAAAATGATAAATTAATAGATAAAAGATATTATTTTAAGTTCCATTGCTATTATTGTGTTCAATTTCCATGCAAACTTTTGTCATTTAACAAAGGTAAAATTCAATGCATAGACATGTCACTTAGTAGAATGGATTAGGAAAATACATTCACACATTCATTCATTTTCCATTCCTCATTTATTAACTCATCATCTAACTTTTATATAGTGCCATTTAGGGTTAGGTATCAATCCTTGTTCTTTTAAAATGAGGAATACCCCAAAGGCATTCTTCTTCTCCTTCCTACATCTCTTGGTTTGGTCTCTACTACTAATTTCTAGATTCCATTCTTATCATTTAATCCATTTTTCAACTAGGAAATCTCCCAACTCTATTGTTGAAGTAGCATTGTATCATCTATTGTATGAGGAGGTATAACTCTTTTGTTTATTAAATAAAGGATTACTTAGCCAGCTACACGTGATGTTTGGCATTTATTAAATTTTTCTAAAAGAAAAAAATCTTAACTGTTACTCATTCCTGCTTCAACACCCTCTAAAAAAGATTGATGTTTTGGGGTAATATTAACTGTTACGAAGTTAGCACAAAGTTTTGAAAAAATCTTTTAGCATCAAAGTTGGAGGCTGTAATGAATTTGGATGAATGGATAGGTGTACAAAATGGGAAACAGCCTAATCCCTGCCATCAGTTGTGAGCTGCAATGATATTCCTTTGTGCAGACTGAACAAATGCCATAAGGCTGTGAATAGGCTCAAGCATTTTCATAGTGACGCCGAATAATGAGAAGCAAATGTTGCCATCAGATTATGATAGAGCAAAATCATAAAGATGACTATATTTTAATACTCAAAATTGTTTCACCATTTGCAGGAATATCGTTTTATATCCTTGTTTGGTGTATGGTATTTTCCTGATTAAGAAGCAATGAATCATTTTTATGGACAGCATGCTTCTGTAGGGCTATCATGGCATCAAATTGACCTATTTGATTTTAGTACTATGCCGTGTTTCTTAAAATTGAAGGTAAAACGCTTCACCTATGTGCTGTGAGCCAACAGATAGGAATAAGCTCTAATAAAGACTACTCTGTAAGAGTATTATTATGATGGTTGCCCTTCTAGGATCAACAGTATAAAAGGAATCTATGTATAAGATCTACTCAGAAAACTCAAATTTGTCTGAAATGCATTTGAAAACAATGCCAACAACAAAACAGCTAGGATAGCGAAACTCATGCCAGACAAAATAGAATTTAAAACAAAGGCTATAACAAGAACAAAGAAGGACCCAGTAATCCCACTTCTGGGTATTTATCTGTAGAAACCCAAAATACTACTTTGAGGGGACCTATGCAGTCCTATGTTCATTGCTGTGTTATTTACAATAGCCAAGATATGGAAGCAACCTGGGTGTACCTCAATAGGGAATAGATAAAGAAGTGGTAATAAATATATACAATGGAACATTACTCAGCCATAAACAAGAATGAACTCTTGCCGTCTGCCACAACATGGATGGACCTAGAAGGTATTTTGCTGTATGGAGTAAATCAGACAGAGAAAGAAAAATGCCATATAATTTCAGTTATATGTGGAATCTAAAGAACAAAACAAATAAACAAAACGAAAGAAACTCATAGATACAAAGAACAAACTGACAGTTGCCAGATGGCAGGGGTGTTGGGGGTGAGTGAGAAAGGGAAAGGGATTAAGAAGTACAAATTGGTAGTGACGAAATAGTCATGGGGATAGGGAATATAGTCAGTAATATTGTAACAACTATCTATGGTATCTGATGGGCATTAGTTTTATTGAGGTGTCACCTCATAAGTTATATAAATTTCTAATCAGTATGTTGTGCACCTGAAACTAATATATTATTATATGTCAACTGTAATTGAAAAATAAAAAGAAATATTATTTTTTCTTTTTTTCTAATGGCTCAGTCTGGATTATCTTTTTGATTAGCTCAACATCTCATCCTCTAGAGAAGGGGTGTCAAAACTTTTTTCAACATAGTATTACCTCACCTGGTTTATTTAAGTAAACTAAATATATTTTTGGAATTTGCTGCGGGCCAATTAACAATGGATTGCGGACCACAGTTGGCCCGCGGCCACAGTTTTGACACCCCTGCTCTAGAGGTAATGGGTTCTCTGTTGGGACGGTAGGTGGTGCATTATATTATGGAAAATATTTTCTAGACTTTGGGTTTGCAGTTGCTTAAAATTTAGACTTTAAATATCATTAAAGCTCTCATTAGTTATAATAAATTTCATTGATTTGTGTTCACTGAACAGAATGTTAACACTTTTTTCAACTGAGGAATTGTTTCCTTGTGAACTGCTTCTGTCCTCAAGTAAATCCCTCCCAACTGTATTTCTGTGGGTAGGTGCTGAATTATTTCTAAGTTCCACTCCCACCTGCAGAAAAGGAAAACTTCTACAAACCTTTGCTTTGTGATTCACACTTAAATGTTTTCCAAATCAAATAGAAGTTTTAACCATATTAATATGTGTAACTTTATTAAATGATCTCCTTTTAACTTTGAAGTTTTCTTCATTTTTCTATTTTACATCCATAGCTGTATGTCTCGGTTAAGGTTCTTTGGTATAAAAGTAACAGGAACATATGCAGGTTAGCATTAAAAAAAATAGGAAATGGAGGATACAATTAAAGCTGTAGCTCATGGACCTTAGGGGAAGGTAGTGAAGGCAGCCTTTGGGACGAGATAATTAAAAAGGCATCAGGAGTTAAGGCAGTTCCTTTGATTATTCTCATTTATTTTATTCCCCTCATCCTTTCCCTTCCCTCTCACTTTTAGGGCCTCTGAGTCTTTCCAATCTGATTCCTTCTGAGTATCTTAAATTTCACTCTCTCCATCTGAAGTTTTTTCATGCTCCTGTTTTATATGGGGACAATGTTTGCCAATCTTCTTTGTAGTTTGCAAGTTTCAGTTCAGAAAAGAACCAAAATTGACTAGTATCTTTAAATTCTCAATTCAAAATTGGTTTGGGCACCTGCTCTATCCAGGTGCCCAAACCAATTGCAAATACTATGTCCTGGAATACTAGGTCACCCAGAACAATCACAGCTGCAAGGAGTCCCCCTGGGAGCTTGGCAGGCAATCTAAAAGGGCTCTATTACGCTATCTTAAAATCACTAAAACAGAAGGTGTTTTGTTTTGTTTTGTTTTTTCACAAGGCATCCAAAGTATACATTGCAAGCACTCCTAGGTCATGAAGAAAAAAATAAGGAAAAATAGTTTCTAGAACTGCTATAGTAAAAAAGTATATTGATGTATGTCAGTTTTCAGACATTGAGTTTCTACAATAAGGGTAAGCTTATGGTTTCTTCAGGAAAAAATCATAACTAAGCAGTATAATGAAATAGACGGCTAATGTGTAAGATTAGTTTAAAATGAAAACTAATATATCAAACTTGCCAAAGTTAAATTCAGAACCTAGCATTAACTTTTCTAATGTTATGTTAATGCATCTAGTACATATTGAGAAAATAAAAAATAAGCAAAAAAATAAGGACAGCCTTTCCCAGAGATGTCACATTACTGTCATTCACCTCTCCAGTTCTGGTCAACAACTATGTATAAGAAATTATAAAAATAAATAGAAGAACATTCGCAATCTTATGACACTCTTTATATACATTATGTCCAGCTCCTCAATAACCTTAAAGAATGGTACCACTGTGTTTATCTGGGGGAGGAGAAAACAAGTTCACCGTAGACGTGACTTGTTTAGCCAGTAAGGAAAATAAGTGAGTTTTTTTTCAGGCCTGTATTACT
Source organism: Rhinolophus sinicus (assembly GCF_057876585.1). NCBI lineage: Eukaryota > Metazoa > Chordata > Mammalia > Chiroptera > Rhinolophidae > Rhinolophus > Rhinolophus sinicus. The sequence goes on from NC_142517.1 coordinate 136,995,654, forward strand.
TTAAAATCTAGGTTTGTCTTACTCCCAATATTTTGTATCTTGGTTTTGTTTTGTTTTGTTTTGTTTTTTGTTTTTTTGTGTGTGTGTGGGGGCGGGGTTGGTTGGTTGTTTGTTTTAATACTAAGGTGTCTCCATAGTCAGCATATGGTTCTTCTTTCATGACTATGTCAAAAAAATAATTTGCTTCTCTTGTTCCTTATGCTCCATGTCTTCCAATTCCTGAAGTCATCCTCAATCATATTTGGTCCTAGACAAAGCTTTCTGTTTTCCACTCTTTTCCTAATTGCCCATAAAATATAATAGAATGATTAATTCTTATTCTAGGACGATATCTATGGTCCCAAATGATGAGACTAAATACTTTAGTACCAAAGATAAGGTTTTAATTGCTAAAAATCTCTGTGGATTTGTCTATCAAGGGAAATAAATTTGAAGAATCAAGAAAGGGAAAAGAATCATAGAATGCAATTGTGCGAAGAACAGCAAAGATATAAAGAGGATATAAACAGGCTGCCTAAAAGAAGGGCAATCTTGGAATACAGACCAAAAGAGGGTGGGGAGAAGAATATGAAGAGGAGCATAGAGCAGGCGAGTGCCATTAAAATTTGTTCTAATGCCATAACTGGCACCATAGATTGACCTCTTTGTACTGCAATGCAGTGAGGATAAACGCAGGGATAATTGCTTTGTTGTATATTGCAGTATATTCTCCAATCAAATAAGAGTGTTTTTTCTGAACTTAAAACTGGTTATTTCTATCATGTGATAATTCAAATGGTTTTTGTGTAAGAGATATACATTTATCTATCTCTAAAATAGGTAAGTTTAATTTAATCACAGAATCAAAAGAATCTTTTAATTACTAACAATTTCTTTTGGTTTAAAAGTGAAAAATTATTAGTTACTTGTAAAAGTCAGATATATGAGCAGGGTAACATTTTATTTTATTTGTTTTAAAAATGTGGACCTCACTTCCATAATAAATAACTGTCACTCAACCTAAGTTAAGTCAGTTTTCTTTCAATCATCACATAAGTTACAAAGACAACCAGACACATCTTTCTTTTCTATATTTGGTATCATCAAGATGCTCCAACTGACTGAACATATTATGTTAGCACCAAATTTTTTTGGCAAGAGCTTTATCCAACAACCTCCACATTCCTCACTCAACCATCTGTTTTCCTTGGTCCTTAGTCATAAGAAAAATATTATAATTTTTTGCAACATTCGTATCAAGCTAACCTAATAACAGATTCCCGTTGGCTTCAGAGAATACTCAGCACTTGGATTGCTACCCATGGTATGCAAAGAAAGATGTGAAAATGATTCTCAGAACTATGTAAATGTGGTTGTGTTGCCATTGGGAGCAGATACAGATGCCTTCACTTTTCTACACTCTGGATTCCAGTGAACTAAGGTCCAACATTCTCATCTATTGAAACATATTGTAAAATAAGTTATTTTAAGGAACAGATTGGAAGTAGAAACTGACTCTCAATGATGTACTCTAGTAAATATCATTTTACATATCATCCATTTGATTTGATAGTAGACACTGAAAATCAAGTGTGCTCTTGTAAATCTATCAATCACTAAAATGTTTAATGGCCTATATATCCACAATTTAATTATAACCAACACATTTTTATTCATTCACATTGAATAGCTTCTTTCTGCTAATTCTTTATAACATTGTCCTGCAATAAACATATCACTAATTTGCACATATTCAATGTTTATGAACAAAAGGCCATACAACCTAAGTAATAATTTCTCATATGGGGGTTATAACTATTTTAGATGCATTCAATCACCAACAACTAAATGAAGACATCTTAAGTCTTCTGGCTGTGTTTAGGCTAAGATGTACTCTTGGCACTTAAGCAACTTCCATCACCTTAAATAAGGGTTATATATTTTTGAGTGTATATATTTTTCTCTTCAAATGACTGCAAAGTCCTCTTCAACGACAGCAGTTGGTGTTTGTTCAGTATCTCAATACTTTGTTTAGAAACTCAAGCACAATCCCTATGCTGATCGTGAAAAGCGTAAATTGAATATGTGAGTGGCTCTATCTGCAAATACCTTTCCAGTCAGATCCATGTCATTGAGCTCTTGCTTCCATCATGAGCTCTCTCCATATTTGAACTAATTTGAGGATAGAAAACAATTGTATTCAACTTTATTTCCCTTCAGGGTCTAGTTCAGTGCTTGGCACATGGAACAAAATATTCAAGAGATGTATTTTCTTGAATATGAAGGAGAGAAATTAACTCAGTTAAGTCTCTGACTGCCTCTTACTCATCCATAAACTATACTAAATCAGTTTTGCAATTCTTTCATATTTCTATGAGCACTATATTATTCTACATACTAAGAGCATTCCTTTTGTTGTTTTTCCTCTTGAGTACAAGCATTTGATCAAAAGATCTACAATTACAAACAAATATTTATCATCCTGACAAAAGAACATTATTATTCTATTCAGACAGCAATCCTAGTAAAAGAGAGTTACAATAGAGTTCTGCAAAAATAGTCTTTATCAGTTCCAGTCAAAGGCATGTAGTGGATTTATTGAAAATATTTTTAAAGTGCCTCCATTGGTATAGGGGGTAGTGATAATTGTTGGACAAAGCATTTACAGTTTTCTGTAGTCTCGACTACTTCAGAGAACTTAGTATCATCCAAAGTTACTTTTAGGAAGGATTGCAGCTTTCTTTCAGGCATTCAATGCAAGCCTCATTGATTCTCTTCATAATTTATTAAGCCAAGGCACTTTTGTAGTTAAGTGACAGAATTCAGATTTCATTGTAATACATTTTGCGATGGTTTTCAAAAAGCTTTGTGGAAGAATATGATGATGTATGTTGCTTAAATTAAGTGTGTACTTATTCAAACAAATATGACTTGTTTTCGAACTATTTCAAAACTGTTTGTAGCTGATACTTGCATTAAACATAGAATTATTTGACAGTAAAGTATGTTTCAAACATTTATGCAAATACATTGCTTATATAATGAGTATTATTTTCACTGGGACTTGGTTGGAAAGAGAATGGTACTGTCAATGATGAACAAGACCTGGGAACCAAGTCAGTTAAAATATTTAGGAAAGACCATGGAAGATAGGCATTCATCCTCCAAGAGGATTTGGTAGGCAAGTGGCCTCAGAGGGATGTGAAAGTCGGTAATGAAGACTCTACCATGAAGAAAAAGAACAAGAGGGAAACATATTCCTGGAAGAATGGAGGACAGGACAATGAAAGATTTTGGTTCAATAGAACTGGAATATTATTTAAAGAATTAGAAACAACCCAATTATATGCTGATACTACAGGGCTACAATAATTAGAAATGTAGCATAAAGCAAGCTCTTGTTCATTCAATGAAAAGCCCTGCTCCTAGGCCTGGTGCGTAAATTCAAAATAGGACCAGAAGCCTGGCTGACTTGATACTAAAGAAAATAAATAATAGCTCAAAGATTTTTTTTTTTCCTACCTGCCCAAGGATTTGATTCTTTGGAAGAGATACATTTACATGAGGAATGTAAAGTAAAGGAGACGTCAGCATCATTTAAGGATCAAAGGGTTGCAGGAGCTGAACGTCTGGCAAACTGCATTCATTGCATTTATTGCTTTCATGAAAATTATGTAACCCTAAGTGCATCTAAAACAGAAGAGAAAGAGATTATAAATCTTAAGTGGTTGTCTAGAATTTTTTGCATGAAAGTATGCAAAAAGACTGTACCTTTAGTTTGCTGACTCATTTTGCTATTTAAAAAAAAAAAATACAAAGGGATCAGAAATGTTCTGGCCTTTCCAATAGGGTAAAATGTTGGACAGGTAAGGATATTTATGTGAGGTAGAATAATGATGGAAGAGTTGTCATTTTCACTATCCTTTAATTATCAAGGGAATTAATTCACTACCAGATGAAAGGAATTGAAGGAGAGAGAAAGAGAAAGAGAAAGATTTGTTTCCTTCCCCTTTAAATACACCTCATTCATTATTTATCTTGATTACTGTATTACTGCGTGTCACTCTTTCAATTGTTGTGACTCTTTTCCCCCTATAAAATGCCATTTTCTTTGGAATGGGGAAACAATAAGAAACAAAGTAGACAATAATACTTTGAAAAGGAGCATCAGCAACTTTATAAGTGAAATTGCTCCCCTTTCCCTCTTCATCTTTCTCCACCTCCTTTAACAGTTTAAACCTGAAAAACTAATCTACAACTAACTGCTCATTGGTCCTTTTCCCCCTAGGTAAGAAGGAATCAGTGTGTGGTATGAGCACATATTTCAGAAATAAGACTTCTGAATGAGATCACTGCTTCTATAAAAAGGTTAATAAAAGTGTGAAGTGTGCATTACTTTTTGCACAGTAGATGTAGGCAGGCTTCATACTAAATTATAATTAGCCTTTTCACAATCCATTTCACAATTACCATTGATTTTGATAACCATTTTCTGTGCATTTCACAACTCAAAATATTTAAAACATAAATAAAGGGAATAAATCTGAACTGGCTATCAGATCTAAACTCTGCAAGAAGTTACATGCAGAATTAATAGAACCAGAAATGAAGATGGGAGCTCCTGAAATTTCAGGGGACTCCTAAAATGCTTGCAAATTTATAAACATTTAAAAGCTGATTAATTTGCATGCCCTTCTTGCCATCTGCCATGAGTTTCCTCTCTTCTCTGTAGTCACAAAAATGCAAATATAGTAGCCTCATTTTATGTGCAAAAAGATGAATCTAGGTCATTAAATAATTTATGCTGTTGGGCAAGATTTATATCCTTTCAAATTTGTGGGGAAAAGCTCAATTCCTTGCTTAGGTATTTGATTTCAGTATATGACCCTTGAGCCAGTGTCTTAAACTGCCTGAGTCTGTTTTATCATCTGTAAAAGCAGAAGCAAAAAAATCCATTTTACTCTTTTTATGGATGTTTCAGGAAATAACTAGCATGTAACATTATGCAACTAGAATAGGCTAAAATCTTCCAAAAATACAAGGTATTGGGATTAATCCTGGCATTCCAAATCTCTGATACTGAGGCCACTTGAATCTATCCCTGAAATATTATGGGAGGATGATGAAGATATGAATTGCCCCTGCCAGCTTAAAATAGGATCTTAATTATAACAGTAAAAATGCAATTTTTATTCATTCAATATTTATCAAATACCTACTCTATGTACTGGCCATTGTATTAGTTGCTGGGTACAGTGGTGAAATAAACAGACATAATCATTATCCTGATGAAGGTTATATCTAATGGGGAAGTAAACCATTTTATAAGAATTTTACCTAAATGATTCCCCTGCGAGAAATGTTTTTCTATGAGAAATAATTACATATTTTTAATTTAGGCCTATGAACAATTCATAAAGTCATAGGAAATTTGGAGGCATCCATTTCTCTTCTTTGGGTTAGATCTTTGATTCTTCCTATGTAGAATAAAGAAATAGGAGAAATCACTACACACACACACACACACACACACACACACACAGGAATATACATCAATTTATTATTTTTCCCTGCATTGTTTGAATCTTGAATTGAACAAAAATTTCTCAGCCACCTTGTTTGTATAGTCTACCAAGACAGAATTAGGGGAAAAACAAAAGAAAACATTGAGGTTGATTTATAGTTCCTCAAAATCATGCCACTAGTAGAGATTCACCAAGATCAATTCAGTAATGGCTCAATCAAGTTAGTGAAAGTCAACAAAGTGCTGACATAACACATCTTAAAGAATGATAATAGCTTTGAGTTGGTTGCAAAGAGACTTGATGCTACTTTTGCCTCAGTGAAACCTCAATTCACTGAAAGTTAAAAGAAAGAAGGCTATGTGCATACCTGTCCTTCTGAGTAACAAAAGGCTAAGCAGAAAACTTCTAGCAGGAAATTTTTTCATTTTCTTTCTTTAGTAAGTACATAGATGACTGACTCTTTCATGATTCAGGTTCTTGTTTTGCTTCAGGTTTTCAAATTTATCTATGAAGAGCCATTGAAGAAATAACTTAATATTAAACAGAAAAATAATATTAAGAAGCATTTTATAGCTCATGAAAAATATGGATGATAGTTTTAAAATAAATGTTAGATGTAAGAGGTAACATAACGTAGTGTTTAAGCAAGTACTATAGGGGCCACACTTTTTGAATTCAGTTGAATTCCCTAAGTTCTTAGTTATGTAATATTGGGCATTGTTTCAGTTTATTTATGAATAAAATTCAGATCATCATATTACCTAGCTCATGAGGTTGGTATAAAGATTAAGTAAGTAAATATTTAGAAAGGACATTATCTTAGGGCAATGCCAGCATCATATTTAGCATATATAAATGCTTCTTAAACAAAATACAACAGACAAATAATTTTTAGGTGACTCATAAATGGGTCCTGAAGCCAAATTAAAACAAAACAAATGAAAAGCTTTCCCATATTTCGAATCATAAGTGTCATTGGAATAAGTAAATGACCCCTCCAAAAATGACCACTTAGAAGAAAACATTAATTTGAATGAATAAGTAGAAGCATGCTTCTTAAAAGCTATTTCATTTCCCTTGAATCCCACCTTATATGGAGGTCTAGAGCAAAGATGTTGCTTTTGTTGTTTAACTTCCTTTGGAATAGGAAGGAAGCTTTGAAATCAGATGACAGAAAATGAGACCTTGTACAATAGATACAATAAAGAATTATTCTTTTCTCAAACTAATAAAATGCCATTAGCTTTGTAGCTAAAATGTAAAGTATAGTTATTGGGAATCTGAACTAGAATTCATGAAAAATATATAGAAATGCAGGAAGATTAGAATGACTCAGCTGTTGTGGGTATGTGTGTGGTTAACATTTGAAGAGGGCTTTCTTTTTCAAAACAAAACAGTGTATCACAATTCATTTGAGTTAAAAAATATTGGAACTTTTGATGTCAACCTCAAAGAATCAAAATTTTGGAAGCGTAACTCTAATATTCAATTGTGAGAAAGTATTTTAATTTCTCAGGAACTATTTCCCTATGGCCAGAAAAGGAACAGGAAAAATGGAAATTTATTTAAATGACTGTGTGTGTGTGGAGGAAAATGTGGGGGTAAATTTGTGTTTGTTTTATTTATTATACAGCACTAAGTAATCAATCAACCCTATGTTGCTTAATTTTAATTTAATTTTATTTGTTATGCTAGTCTGTGGTTTTACCATTTTCCAAGCCAGATTTAATTGGAGAATTTTAAAATGTAGAAACGGTATGTTCACCTTATTATATAAAGTTATCAACACATGAAGACTCTTCTAAAGGATGAAACAACATAGAACTCAGGAAGACGGAAATTGTAGTGGATTTCAAGATTGTCAATTTGCTGAATGACCCAGCCCCATATTCCAACTAAAAATCTCCTGACTATAAGTCAAAATTAATGATACTGATGTCATATTCTATTACTCCCTCCCCTCACTTTTTCTCCCCTGACCACTCTGGCCACATTGCTGTTTCTTAAATTTGGGGAGTCAGTCTGTTCTATTAAAGGCTTTCATCTGATTGGCTAAGGCCCACCCATATTATGGAGGATAATCTGCTTTATTCAAAGTCCACTGATTTAAATGTTAATCTCATCCAAAAAACACCTTCATGGATAGATCTAGAATAACAATTGATCGAATATCTGAGCACCATGACCTAGCTAAATCAACATACACAATTAGCTCTCACATCTATCATATCCCACTCAAGACCTTTACATCATTCCTTCTCATAATAATACTCCTTCGCTAGCCATGGTGCAACACCCTTTTCCCCTCCCGTCCTGGTCTCCTTTTTCCCCCATTATTCACTGCATAGTACTTATTGCTACTTCACTGATAATATAGTCACTTTGTTTGTTTGTTCCTTCGTATGTTGGTTTTTGTGTATTGTCCCTCTTCCCATACTAGAATGAAACCAGAGGTGTAGTCTATATTATTCACTGCTGCTAACTCACCATATATAAGCACTCAAGCATCATTAAAATAATAATAAATTATTATACAGGCCATAATGTCCTCAATTAACTCATTTATTATAGGGAAATGCATAATCTCTTCAATAAATGGAGCAGCTATATTTCATACAAATGGTGAGGAATATATCAGACAACTCTCTTCAATATACTGTATTGTCACTCTCTTCCACAAATTCCATAATTTAAGCTTTGCAAAGAGTATCTCCCAAGGAGGACCCTGTTCGAACCTCTGTACTTCCCTGATAAATCTCTGCTTTGTCTCAAATGTATTATATCAGTTAGAATTTTAGTGATTGGTTACAAGTGTGACATGAGCTGGCTTAAGCAAAAGGGGACCATATTGGCTTATATAAATTAAAAAAACAAAAGTCAAAACTGGTTTAAAAATTATTAGACCTAGGAGCTCAAACAATGTGGTTAAGAATTGGCTTCACACACTGCAAATCTTAGTTTATTTTTATTCCTTTTGTCCTAAAAGTCAGGATTTGCCCTTGTGGTGGCAAGAAAACTCTAGGCTTGCATGTATGCAGACCAAAGTGTGGTAGAAAACAACAACAACAACAAAAACAAAACAAAACAAAAAAACACCTCTTTTTTAGTCCCTCCAGAAAATACTTCACAATTTGCTCTAATACAGTTAATATGGATGGACATCTCTCAAACAATTTCTGTGTTTGTGTAAGAGACAATGCTCATTTGAGCAGTAGCATCTCAGAATGAACAAGTGATTTTTTTTACATAAACTTTTTCTTTTAGAACAGTTGTAGATTTACAGAAAAATTGTGAAAATAGTAAAGAGAAAATGTACTGTATTTTCTCCTATTGTTAACATCTTATATTAGTCTGGTACAGTTGTTATAACTAATGAACCGATATTTATACATTACTATTAACTAAAGTTCATACTTATTCAGACTTCTTCAGTTTTATCTAATGTCCTTTATTCTTCCAAGATCCCATTCAAGATACCCCATTACATTTTGTCATCATGACTCCTTAGGTTACAGCTGACTGAGGAAGTTTCTCAGACCTTCCTTATTTTTAATCATCTTGACAGATTACTAGTAAGCTATTTTGTCAAATATTTCACAATTAGGATTTATTTGATATTTTCTCATAATTAGCATGGGGTTACGGGTTATTGAGAGGAAGCCCACAGATGTATTGCCATTCCAATACATCTTAGCAATGGTACATACTACCAACATAATGCATAAGTATTGATGTTAGCCGCGATCACCTGGCTGAGTAGTTTTTGCTAGGCTTTTCCACTGTAAAGTTATTCCTTTTTCCCCTTATCTCCATGCTGTGCTTTTTGGAGGGAAGTTACTATGTTCAGTCTAGACTTAAGGAGTAGGCAGTTATGCTATATCTCTTCAATGGCAGAAAATCAACATAAGTTATTTGGTATTCTTTTAAATGGGTTATTTGTCTATTTTTTCATTTATTTATCTATTTTGACATTCATTCACATTAGTATAGACTCATGGATATTTGTTTTATACTTTAGTTATAATCTGGTGGTGTATTATTTATTTTGTTGCTCAAATTGCTCCAGTTATGGTCATTGGGACCTCTTTCAGTTGCCTCCTGTGTCCCTTTAACATAACTCCATAATAATGGGATTTCTTTCTTTTTTTTTTTTTCCCCAGTTACACTGTGGGATTTATTTTTGAGTACTTTCTTATTTTATGACACTACAAGAACAAATAAAGAGCTTCCCAGACAAGAAAATTGTTCATTACCACCAAGCCAGTACCACAAGAAATGTTAAAGGGACTTCTTTAAGAATAAGAAAGAAAAAAGGAGATAAAAAATATGAATAATAAAATGGCAATAAGTACATTCCTTTCAACAATTACTTTAAATGTAAATGGGTGAAATGACCTAATCAAAAGACATAGGGTAGCTGAATTAAAAAACAAAACAAAACAAAAAAACAAGTCCTTTACATATGCTGCCTACAAGAGACTCACTTCAGATTGAAAGACACACACAGACTGAAAATAAAGGGTGGGAAAAAGATATTTCATGAAAATGAAAAAAAAAGGGGGGAGGAAATAAACAAACAATGAAACAGCTGGTGTAGAAATACTTATATCAGACAAAATAAACTTTAAACAAAGGCTATAGAAAGAGAAAAAAGAAAAGGACCCAGTAACCCATATCTGGGCATTTATCCGAAGAAATCCAAAATACTACTTTGAAGGGACATGTACATTGATATGTTCATTGCAACATTCCTTATATTAGTCAAGATATGGAGGCAACCTGGGTGCCCATCACTAGATGAATGGATAAAGAAAAGGTGGTACGTGTATACAATGGAACATTACTCAGCCATAAAAAAAAAATGAAACCTTGCCATCTGTGACAACATGGATGGTCCTAGGGAGTATTAGGTTGAATGGAGTAAGTCAGATAAAGAGAAATGCCATATGGTTTCACTTACATATGGAACCTGAAAAAACAAAACAAAAACAAACTCATAGATACAGATTACATTTGATAGTTGCTAGATGGGAGGGACTTGGTGGGATGGGTGCAAAAGGGTAAGGGATTAAAAAGTACAAATTGATAGTTACAAAATAATTATGGGGTGTATAGTATAACATAAGAAATATAGTCAATAATATTGTAATAACTATGTATGGTGTCAGATGAGTGATTGATGTATCGGGGTGATCACTTCATAAGTTATATAAATATCTATTCACTTTGTTGTATACCTGAAACTAATATAATACTATATGTCAACTGTAATTGAAAGATCTAATATATATATTATAAAAAAGAAATGTCTTTATCTAATTAATCATTGATGGTGACAGTCCAATTCAAATGCTAAGGTCCTTATTGATTGGATTTCTTTCAGCTCACTATCCAATTTTCAGCATTTAACATAGAAGATGTTAAATAGAAGTTCAATTGTCTAAACCAGTGGACAAAAAATTCTTCCTATTCATCTTTAAGTTTTCATATAATTCAGTGTTCATTTTTTAGAAAATACTTTATTCTCTAACAGATTTTAAATTATGGATTATCACAGTTAGAAAGTAATCCACCCATTTTATTGCAGCAATCCCAATAAAATAGCTTTAGTTCTGGATTCTCGAGTATAAATGCTTAATGTAACACAGCAAGGATAAGGCTGAAAAAGAGAAACTCACTGTGCCAAAACCATTTCTGTGAAGAATACAAACTTGGTCTATTTACTTTCTAGTACCAAGTTTATAGTTGTTTTTCTCCACTCAGTGATGCTCTGATTCCTACAAATGATTCAGGCTCTGATATGACTATTTATCCTACCTGCAATCCCTAAATCTTAAATCACTTTATCTCAGGAGAATATACTTACAATCTCTTAGCCAAAGTCTGTCATCTCATAAAAAACATGTATTATCTACAAACACAATGCTTTTCAACTTAGTGCTATTTGAATTTATTTTTTCTGTGTTATAATTGTTTGTTATAATTTCTTACTGATTTCAGAAGGGCTTTAACATTATTTATTACTGTGGAGCCAGTTGAAAAAGAAAAAAAAGGCGCCTCTCTGAATCCTTGCCCAGTGGGATTGCTTTCACACAAATCTATATGCTCTGAGAGGGTTGTTAAACTATGTGTATCCACTCTCCCAACTGCACGACTTTCCAAGGTCATGTTTTCTTAGTATCAAAACCTGTAGGCTCATTGCCACATCACAAAATTCATACTCTGCCTGTCCTCTTTTGCATGTTTCTCTTTCTGAGTATCTTCACATAAATCCCTGGTTGATATCCTACAGCTTTTCATTCTCTCAGTTTGGTACTTTGAGAATGTCCCCTAGATAACTTAAGTACTCTTATCATCTATAGCCAAAGGAAAGATCCTTATGTTCCTTATAATCAGGTCCTTCAAAGATATTTACCATAACAGGCAGTTAAAAGACATTGATCAAAGAATAGTGTGTGTGTGTGTGTGTGTGTGTGTGTGTGTGTGTGTGTGTGTGTAATTGATACTATAAACAAGATAGTATCATATTATGGAATCAGAAAAAAATACTTTCTCTTGTTTGCACTGTAAAATTGATCCAACAGCAATAATAATGGGGATGAGGAGCAAGATGGTGACACTTCCCACACCCTTGAATAAAGAATCAAAACAATCTCATGATTTCTCCCAGTATCTCAAAGTGTCCATAGGACACTCACTATCACAGACATAATTTTACTTATGTAATTCAAATTATAAAACCCCATGTAACAACTAAATCTTCAAAATTTACTCTGGTGGATAGTCAGCTGTGGGATGAGGGTGGTGGGCAGCAAACTCATCTTTTCTTTAAGAAATATTTTCCTGAAATTTAGAAGCAATGTAAAAATACCCCGTAAGATTAGAATGTGCAAACCTGAAGGTTAGTAGACAACAATAACTTTAATTTATAGCAATTTGAACCAAGTGAAAAAAAATTGAAATACCAATTGAATCATTTTATCAGATCTTCCTCATCCAGGTTAAAACCCATAGTGACTTTTTAATAGCAAGAGAACTATGGTCAGCTTGTCTAGGAGGTTATAAAAGATATGAATAATTTGGCTCTTGAATACTTCCCTAGCTTCCCTTCTCACCTAAGTTTTCCTTGTATAATCTCACCATATAGAACTGCTTACGTTTGTCAAAACTCACCATGATGTTTCAAAGCTGTCATTTTCTTTCATGCTGTTTCCTCTACTTGGAATGTATCATTTGTAATACAGGCATTCAAAATCTCAACTTATTATTGCTGGAAATTTGGAGGCTTAACTCTCCCATTATGTTCTGTTTTTTCATCTATTATGTTTTATTCATTGTTGTATTCTAAATGTCTAACAAAGTGCATAGCACCTACTAGACACAAAATGAATGCTTGTTGAATGGGTAATTGAATCCAATCCACAAATGAAAAAAGAAATGAACTAGGACGAGGTATATGAATCTAGGACAGAAGATTGTAATACAATAGAATAATAAAGGCAGTACGGCACATGTAATGATATTCATACTTAGCTGTTGCTATAAATGGTGACAATTATACTTCTAGTAGGTTGAATGGAACCCTCTAAAAAACTCTGCCCACCTGGATCTCAGAATGTGACCATATTTAGAAATAAGGTCTATGCAGCTGTGATTAATTAAAATGAGGTCCTACTGGATTAAGATGGGCCTTGAATCCAATGTGTATTGTCCTTATAATAGGACAGGGTCCATCAACACTCAGAAGGAAGAAGTCGATTTGAATATGGGGAAGAAATTGAAGTGAATCGGTTATAAGCCAAGAATTACCAAGGATCGTGGGAGCCACCAGAGGCTAGGAAGAAGAAATAAACAATTCTTTCCTAGAACTTCCAGAGGGAGCATGGTCTTGTCCACACTTTGATTTTGGACTCAAAGCCTCCAGAAATGTGAGAGAATTTGTTTTTTTTAAGCCACCTAGTTTGTGGTAGTTTGTACGGCATCTCTAGTAAAACTAATATGATACTAATAAGTAAATTAAATAAATGATAGAACCTAATAGATTTTCATTATGAAACTGATTTTTTTCTCACATTTTTATTCATGCTAATATATATGGCATTTGAAATGATGGTACAGTTTATTTCCCAACCTTCATTTGAAACATGACAATTTGCCTTACAGGTCAGACATTAGATCTTCTTCCGAACAGCCACAGTTCCTGAACCCAGTGCCTAATCTCAATCATTTGTAATGCTCAGGGTAGAGAGTCCTTCTATTGCTCCCCATAGACCCTCAATCTATTCCCTCCTGGTGTTCCCATTTGGAAAGTAGTTTTAAAACTGTGCATGCTCTGTAATTTTTCTGTGAGAGAGCCTACTTTCCAAAGCCATCTTTCCTTCCAAGTTCTCTTATTCCATTTTCTTACTCCTGCAACTGACTTTGTAGTTAAGATAATTCCATTACTTTTAACCATTAACACCTTGCTGATATACACTTGAAAGACTAAAGTACCACCAATGAAAGAAACAGAGAACAAAAACAGAAACAGGAGAAATGATTGGAAACTGAAAGTTTTGATAAAAATGTTGCTAAAAATCAGAAATTTGAAGAGGACTTCCCTTTTTATTATTAACACTGCTATGACAAATACAAATGACAAGAATGGAAGTACTGGGGGTCTTATTGCTCTTCAAATATTAAAGCTGAGGGGGAGCATGTGAGTGTGAGGAGGCAATTACAAGAGGGCTTACTAATGGCAGGAGAGGACATCAACTCTGCTAATGGTAAATTTGGAATCCAGACCAACCATCCTGCTTAGGAACTCTAAAAACGAAGGACAATATATAAAGACCATCAGACAAACATTAAAGAGCTAATAAGGCAGTAAAGAATTAGAGATCTTAAAATAGAACCAAAAATCACAGAGGTGAACACAGTATAGGGGGCTCTTAAAGATACATGGGTACTGTGCAAGATATTGCAGAGATAACTCTATTACTAGTCCTAAGCTTGGAGCTGCCCATATATGCCTAGGCTATGGAAGAAAGCAACAACAAAAACAACAGCTGAGTGGAGGTCTTTTCTGTGTGTTTGGAAATGGCAACATTTTAGCCTTGCGCTCTGAAAGCTGCTTATGAACCCACAGAAGGAGATACATAAAATACAAATTAATGGATGATATTATAATTCCCTATCTTATTATTAACTCAAGTTATAGAACAGTTAAATTATGCTCAGTGCCCCAAGCTTGAAGAAGATTACAAAGATATGAAATTTACTTCTGTAAAACCACTTCTACTGAGTGAGACAGGTTAGTTTGTTAGGTAAACAGGGAAGTCCTCGGTAGGATAAACAAAGGCAGGCATATCTTGGCACTCCAGGTTCTGGAATGACTCACTCCAGGGCAACAATGTGAGATTTCTCTAGTGATAAATGGGTTATTTCTTAAATCCCTTTAGACTGCACAAAGCAAATCTGGTAGACAGAATCCATCAGAAGTCACCAACTCCCTTCCCCGAGCATGCAAAAGAAAGTATAAAAGTAAGAGCCCTTTGCCTTAACCAGCGGGCATCCCAGTTTCGGGTACTCCCTCTCTTAAGAGGGCTATACTTTTGCTTTAATAAAAATCTTTGCTCCTCTATCTCTCCTCCCTAGTCCACGTTCTCATTCTTTGGGTACATGAGACCATGATCTCTGGGCACCAGACACAAGAATCCTATACCACTACCCAAATGTACTGAATGAATGAAGCAATACTGTGGACATGTTTGCGTTCCATTCTTAGAGCCAACAGATCCAAACACAGACACCAGCATACTACTCATAACTCATACCAAATAAATAGTTATTGAATAGAAAGAAGAATTGCATTTTAGTGTTTGTAATTATTTCATAAACCACCAAAAGATGGCATCAAAATCATCAAGTTCAAAGACCAAGTAGCCTGGGTGCTTTCACAGAGCCATTAGACAAGCCTCAGTTGGGGTTCTGTGATGACTTCCTGACATGATTTCAAAAAAGAACATGGATTCATCAGGAATCCAATTTGTTGAGGTTAATAACATTTAGCATTTGACTGCAGAGGTCTATTAGCACAGGATTTAGAAAATGTATGGATAATTTAGACACTGATGAAAGAGAAGCTAAAGAATGCCGAAATCAGGTATTTCTTCAGTGAACAATTTCTGTTAAGAAAATACTATACAGAGATTCTGAGTATAATTAGTTATTAGGGGAAGGATGGGCTCCTAGAACCACCATATTTTCCCAAACTCAGAAACTAGACATGGCATGTTATTAACACTTTCACATTTTGTAATGGGGTTTTTATTTATTTCCTGACATTCTGTTGAGACAAGGTTAGGTCTTCAATTTTCTCCTCTGTATTACAAACAAAAGAGTGCTCTTAGATGCAAAAGAGGAGTTGAAACTGATAAGATTCACAATTCTTATCTTTAACATGTTCATTAACTAGAGATATCAATAGTACTGGGGAAATCTATGGGGAGAATTTATCACATTTTAAATTGCTTCTAAATAAAATACAAGAAAACATATTTGAAAATAGAGAAATGATTGATTTCAATATCAAACTTGAAATCCACAAAGCAAGATAATATAATACATTCTATAACTTCTCAAAAACTTAACTGCAGTTATACACTGATATTGGAAAGACAATACTAAGATTGTCACGTATTATTGAAGAATACAAGTTAACACAAAAAAAGATACAGAATTTGACATAGCAACTGACTTCAGTGATTATTCATCACATTGCCCAAACACTACCAAATTTTGTTAAGCAAACCTTATTGAATATCTGTCTTAAAAATGCTTTAATCAATAAGAAAAGCAAAGTTTATTTGACTTGCAGTCAGATTCTAATTCTACTTCCACTTTTTCTACAGGCTAAACAATTACAATTAACCACTGATTAATGCTGTAATTAATGAGAACTTAAAGCATGCTGCAACTTTCTCCCCAAACCAAAAACAACATTTAGCTAAAATATATTTCATTGTTGACAAGGAAAGTAGAACATTTTCAGCAAATTCTTTTAAAGTTAAATGCTAGTTTCAATCTTTTTGTTTGTTTGAATAAAAATCCTATATTTTAAGCTGTTATTATTTTTTTCAGGAGTATGCATATTTTACTAATACATTTTAATTTGTTTTATTCTTTAAAAAGTGATTAGATTTTTTTAATCATTTAAGACATTATTTTTTCAAACACAAATTCATTATAATGAAAACAACATCTTTAGAAAAGCTGCTGCAATGTTTAAAATAAGATATTTATCTTCTGTCCTATTTTTTATCTTCAACAAGTGGTTTAATTGCATTGATTTGATTAACTACAAAACCATTTTAGCTGGTATAAGGTTGAAGGAGAAAATGTGGAAGATTTCAAAGATCAAGTATATCTATAAAAGCAAAAATTTTAATTATCACAAGAAAATGTTCAGTGCTAGCTCAATTAATTGCAGAAAGATCCTGATCTTCAGATAGTCTCTTCATTGTAACCTTAATAAACATTGTAACCTTAATAAACTTTGGGTTTTTTTTCCTCATACACAGTAATTTTCAATTTTGCCATGCAAATTAATTACTTCATTTCAGTGACAGGGTTAGATAATGGATAGCTTGTGAACACCATTCGTTAGCACCAAATTTTCCTATCACTTAATTCCACTGTACCACCTATCTTCACAGAGGTTCCATTCAATATGTGGGATGAGAGAAAAGTTAAAAAACAACCTGAAGGACTAAATTAATCATGCATTCTTTCCAGTGTCTTTTTTGTAGTTTGAGTTTTCACTATAAGGTTTAGAAAGATGAGAAATTATGGTATGTATTTAATCTTCCATATTTACATGTATTTAGCAATTTCAGTGGATTATCCAGTCCAATGCTGATCAACTTTTGATATATGAAAGATTGGCATTTGATGTTCTTTCACATTCGCATGCCACCTTTATTTTCTGTTTTATTCTTTTTTATTAAGTGCCTGAGATCTTTATTCTGCTCTCTGATACCCAGAAGTCTCCACCATAATACCCAAGTAACATTTCCTCTTAAGGTAAATCTCTGCTTTTCAAAAATTTCCTACTTTGCAATTATTCTTATGGAAGATAAAATTTGAATCCCAGAGATTTTAAATATTGTGCCAGAGATCACCCTAGAGAGACACTTTTCATAAATTATCAGATCCTATTCCCTGTGTACTTTTCACTCTCCCATATTGCTGCTATTTAATTAGAGGAAAATAATAGATCAGACAAATGCTTTAAGGAGATGACTCTATACCGCTAAACGGTTCTGTTTCCATCATAGATTATGTGAATAGAAGCCCTGGAGTTGTGCATTGCACTACAAGAGTGACCACACATGATAGCCCTGATATTGATAATAAAAAAAGGGAAGAGAATGTATAGATGCAAAACAATAGTAATTAATGATTGAATGTAGAAAACTAGAGAAGATAAGACATCAGGAATGATTCTAAAACTTTAATTCTAAAAGATTAATTATAAACAGACACAGGAAAAGTCAACTATGGGAAGGAAAGTGATATCTTCATTATTAGATACTTTGGATTGAAGTACAGTAGTACCTCGGTTTTCGAACATCTCCGTTTGCAAACATTTTGGTTTACAAACACCGTAAATTTTATGAATCTGCAGTGTCATTAGATAGTAAAATTCATGCTAAAGTTGCAGTTTTGGGAGTTGATTTTAAAGGTGTGGAACGGATTAATCCATTTTGCATTACTTTCTATGGGGAAACAACACCTCAGTTTTTGAATGTTTCAGAACTTGAATGGTCATCCAGAATGGATTACTTTCGAAAACCGAGGTACTATTGTATACATAATGATGAGAGAATTAAAGAGTTAACAGGAGCAGGTTTGTGAGCTGGCAGGATGGGACAGGCAAAGAGTTAACAGGAGTTACCTTGTGAGCTGGCAGGAACCAGCTTAAACAATCACCCCTTGACTCTGACTCCCCTGGCTAACACTGCACATGCAAGCTGACAAGCACCTTACAACCATCACAGGTAGGAACAGAACGGTTCCCAATCACAAAAGAAACTCCCTGCAAGCTGACATCTACAATAGATGGGAACAGGACAGTTCCCAGGAGAAGCCAATTGAAATGGCAGTCCCCCTGCAAACTGATAACACCTTACATCCTGCTTAGAAAAATATTAAACTCGAGCTAACCGGAAACCTGGCACAGATGTCTCCATTGGACTCTATCCTGGCCAAACTCCTTTTGCCAGTATCTCTCATATCCCTCTGTCTCAGCAGCTTTTTCTATCTAAATGCCCTGGCAATGCCTTTTGCCAGTTCCAAACAGAACTCTCTCTCTGCCTGACTTTCAATAAAACTTTCTTGCTCTCCCACTTTGTAGAGTCTCGTGAATACTTTTCACGTTCTGCAAATAACCAGGAGTTAATTCTACGCCAATTCACATAACACATGAAGATAGAGGTTTCCAGAAGATAATGAAATTATGATCCTGAAAATTAAGAGAGGGAATCATTGAAGATTCAGATATAATACTTACTGACGGAGAAGTAAAGATTGGAATCGTAAGAGAAAACATGAAGAGCTCAAGCATGGAACATCAGAGAAAAGATGCTATGCTGTTCAGAGACGTGAAAGCGCCAGAGATCAGAGTAATAATAGATAATGCAGAATCAAAAACCTTACAATGGTATGGACTTCAACGAATGGAAGATCTTTAAAGATGAAGATATGAAGACCTCTATGAAATGATATCAAGAGGAACTAGTACATAAATTTTAAAAAAGGATAAAATCCAAAAATGATAAATTCGAAAAAGGAATTCATTGGTGAGAATAGAATAAAATAATAAAATCAAATAAAATATATTTACATGAAGATATACATATAATCAGCTAGGCTCACTCAGCTAAGGGACTTTTTCTTCATACTGATCTCAAAATATACTGTTTATTCTATCCTGTGCCTCAAAACATTTTGCAGATACGATGCATCTATTTTTAAATGGGTGTTTGGGGTAGTCTGAGTTCTGCAAAAATCTAGAATTCATAAGATGTATTATATCTAATACTATATAATTCCAGAGTTGAAAGTATCTGAATGTAACAATAAGAGCTAAGTAGAGAGGAGGAAGGAAAGCCACAGATTCCTTTACTAACTAACTCTCTTGCCTTTTCCTGTGTTATAGGGAAAGCTGAAAAGCAAAGATAATCAAAAGTGCTTTTTCCCCCTCTTTAGCTCATCATTCTATAAAACATATAAAATGTATTTATGGTGTTTACTGTCTGTCTCACCTGCTAAAGCATAAATTTCATGAGGTTAGGGATTTTTGCCATTTTGTATTTCCAGCGTCTTGCACTATACCTGACACTAATTAAGTGTTGAAGAAGATTTGGCTGAATAATGAATTGCTTGACTTTGAACTCATTAGGGCCAAAGTCCTAGAGATTTAAGGGTGATGTGTTTGATCGCATGTGATTCTTTATCTTATTCAGTTTCTTCAAAATCTAATCCCTACATAAGCTGAGCACCATGATTTGGGATAATGTTTATGTACAAAATTTGTGCTGGTGCTCACATATCTATAGCACGACGCACAGTAGGCATGTACATATACATAATCCTGTGTTAGTGTGTGTGTGGAGTATACAGGAAAAATATCAATAATCAAGAGCTTAAATCTAATAATTAATATATATATATATATATATATATACACACACACATATATATAAAAGAAAGACAAGAATGAAATTTAAATTTAAAAAATACATGAAAATCTAGCCCCGCTACTTTTGAGTTTTAAGAATTTTTGTGTCTTCACTAAGATTTTTGGCATTAGATGGATTCCATGTAGCCCAGAGATATCTCATTATGAGCTGTCCTCTGAAAATTGTATCCAAAATGTACAGATTTTTAAATATAGATTGCATATTTACATTTTGCAACAAGGAAAGTCATAGATTTTTATCAAATTAAAAAAATACAGTTTAGAACTATTGATGAGTGAGGATTTTTTTAAAAATCATGTTTTTGGTTTTTTTCCTCATACACAGTAATTTTCAATTTTTCAACAAGCATATGCATGCTAAGCATATATACTAAGTGTATGCTATGTGTTCCAGGTAAGCCCTTGGAATAAACTTTAATAGATGCAAACTATTAATGCCCCTTTAGTTAGCTCTATTAACTAACATTTGTAACTGTTAAAAAATTTCTAGTTTTAGACCAAAAAATCTTATAAGTATTTTCATCATCCTTTTTGATTTGACTCTATTAAAGTTCAAGTCAAACACTATTCCAATGAATTCAAAATGTATTAGCGCGAGATAAGAACTATTCTATTTCACGTTCATTAAAATGTATTTGAAGAACAAGAAAACATATATTTCTTATTATGTGATGTAACATCATAAGTTGTTGATAGCTTCCTTTTACTTGTTAAAATATGCAGCATTTGGTTCTATTTTAAGTGTTTTGCACATTTACAAAAATAGTCAGCATTTTAGAGTTGTTATAATCCCCAAACTTATCCTACTGCAAATATGTTTCCTTCTTGTAAATTAATAAGAAAAATACATAAAAATTAATGTATTTGAAATCGTTCTTATCCCCTTTCACTATTCATAGGACTTCTTTATACCTTTATAAGTGTTTTAGAAATGTTAGCTCTCTTCATGTACCTAATATGTTAGGCTTCATGTTCCTTTGTTTACAGAATATTAGTCTTCTGAAATCAGACAATATTACTCCTGAGGACAGCTTTCAAATTTTGTCATTGTTTCCCTGATGTATAAATAATCAAGTCAGAGATCTGTCTGAAGACCTTATGAGATAATAATGGCTGTTGGTTTCTGATTCATTTTCCCTCCTTTCCACAATTCTTAATTCCACACATGATGGAGATATGAGAGTAAATTATGATTTCACTCTTTTTTTTTTTTGTAATCTCTCTATCTAGTTTGCATCACACTTTCTGTGGTGATAGGAAAAAGTCAGGCTTCCTTTTAATGGAGAAAAAGATCACCATTTGGCTTTTTCCATGAACTCATGCCACTCTTTTTTTTTTTTTTTTTCCATAATAAACTAATATTCAAGTTAAGCACTGATTTAAAGTCACTCTTACCTAGTGAAAACCAACATTATTTGCAAAGTGTGGCATTGCGTTTATCATCAAGTTTGTTTTCTTTTGTTCTTAGACTCAATGAATTAATCAATTAAATGATTTCCATTAAATATACATGCTGTTATTTTAGGTACAATTCTGAAACTGCCTTTTAAATACCAAATTTGTACTTTTCTGTACACATTTACCCTCCTCTTGTCAGTTTCATGCACTTTAACACATTTTAACACCTTTAATTGGCTTCTTTAATAATACTTTATATATTTTAATATTATATGCTTTAAATCCTGCAGTATTATCATAATCGCTTTCATCAGTGTTCATTTAAATTTATTTCTGAATTCAAATTATTTGCCTTTTTTTCTTGCTTCCTCTCTGAAGTTCCATCTGGAATCATTTATTTTTCTGCATGAAGAACAAATCTTAATTTCCTTCTCAGTCTGCTGATAGTGAAAAACATTAAAATATTAAAAGTAGCCAGGGATTAACTTCAAAGAAATAACTGAGTGAATACTGAACAACACTAGAGGCCACAGGGCAGAGAAGCATCTTCAGATGTTAGAGAACCAAATTGCCACCCCTAACATCTCTACCACGGATAATACTCTTAAGAGTGAAGGTAGCATGAAGGTATTTGCATATTTCCTTTATCAATTATGGAACATTCTCAGACATTATCTCATGAAAAATCTCTGTGGCCCATCTTTGCTTTTTTTCTTTTTTCCTAATATTTCAGCTAAAAGAGTATTAGACTTTCTCATTATCTCCTTTCTTACCATCGTTATTTCTGTATTTTGTCTCTCTTTGCTTTTTTTCTAGCTCAACTATGTCTAACTTGCTATTAAAAGTCCTACATTATCTTCTTGATTTCAGTTCTTATATTTTTCAGCTCCATAATTTTGAGTTGATTCTAATTCATATATGCAGTATCACTTTTTTATAGTTTCCAGTTCCTTTCTCTAAATTTTAAATTCATGTTAATTCCCCTGAACACAGTTGAGCATAATTGTATTACAATCTATGTCTAATAATTCCCATAACCAGATTTCCTTTTGACCAACTTCTATTGAATATTGTTCTACTGATTTTAGCTTGTGCATTTTTATTCTGCTATTTGCTTTGTTATCTTTGATTATTTCTATGAACACTTATTATCAAAAATATTTTGAGTCCTAAAATGTTTCTGTATTCTTTCAAAGACGACTTTTGGTTTCATCTGCCAGACAGAAGCAGCATGAGCTAGTTGATAAGACCAATACTTGAGAAGGCCTGCCAGAATGAAGTCCATACCTCACCTCCAAAAGGCTGTTTTTCCAGTATCCTGCCCAGAGCAAGGAATGTCACACTAGGGTTTCTACCTTTAGCAATCACTTAATATTAACTTGCATCTTTCCAACTCAGTGAGTCACTTGAGTGATAGATGCACCCTGAGGATTGGCAGAAGTTCCCAGTACAAAGGTGGCAGTGTGGTCCTAGTTCTCAGAGAAAGTCCCTGGTCCTGGTGATCCAGGACTCTGATCCCTGTTGTCCACATCTTCTCAGCTGCCTGCTATGATTGAAAATTCCTCTAAGGACTGACAACTGACTGCCTCAGTGGGTGGGGGGGGGGGGGGTGGGTGGGGGGGGGGGCGTGCAAGGCTCATAATACCAGCATGGGCCAGGGAGCTGTGTCCTACAAAACTAGACTGAGAAACAAAGGCTTGAACTGGAGTGGGGGTGGGGGTAGCAGAAAAGGAGGGGGAAAAAAAACAGGACTATAAATCACTAGGAGACAAATCACATAAACTATATAGTAGTTATTTTTAAGTTGATTTATATTTTCATTTACATGTTTATTTTCTAATTATAAAGTAAAGCCATACTACTTTTAAAATAAAAAATATATATTATTTTAAACCCATCTGAAAGGAAATATGCTAAAATATAATCAGTAGTTTTATTTGAGTAGTGGAATTTCAGTTTCTCCACCTTTTCAGTTGGTTGGTATTTCACAAATTCTCTAAGATTAGCATGCACTGCTTCTTATGATCAAAACAAAACATACCCTATTAAATGTTAAAAAGCAAAATCTTCATTCCTCTATGAAAATAATGTTACATAAGTACTTGCTCAAGTCAACTGTCCCTAATATAAAGTTAAAATCATTCAAAAGGAGATGTGGTTAAATTCTGCAAGTAATGTTCTAGGCAACATGGATACCTGTTATTGTTTACATTAATAGTTCACACAGGTAATTGATGTGAACTGGCAGGAAATTTGTTCAAGTTTCTTTTATTTTGAACAATTTGGCTGTTGAAAAAAAATGCACTTACATTTTTTAAATAATCAGTTTAAATAATGCCAGAACTAAAGGATAATTTCATATGGCATTAATTTTTCAAATATTTCCTTAATGTAAAAATATAGCTAAAGAAGGGAAACCAGACTTTAAAGGCTTTATATTAGAAGTAAAATACCATTTTATTTAGAAACGCTAACTGTTTAGAGCAAATCTTTTGAATAATAAATATCATAATGTTAAAGTGTAGTATACATTACATGCACAAAGGTACAGCCTTCTGGCCCATGTAATGTGTTCCTTTCCTTTCCAGCATTGAATTACTTCTTGCAAAAATCCTTAAGTGATTTATCTCATTGTAAATAGTGAGAGAAAAAAGATTTCTAATTTTCCCCACTATTGTCTTGGTGTCCAAATCTAATGCCCTAATCAATTACCTCCCATTAATCCTACCTTTGTTTTCTTGGTCACTCTTGGCAACACCCACAGTTCTGTTTCTGATACTGCAATAGCTGCTATGTAACATTAATCTCACACTGCATTTGTGAACGTTCAGGTATTACTTTGCTCACAAAGTCTTTAGTTATAGGAATAAATCAAACACAAATGCATGATGCCCTTGAATTGTTTCCTGCCTCCACAGAAAGCTAATTGTGACATCCGCATAAGGAAAGTGTCACTAATTGAGCTGATAATTAAGTTACTAAGGTGGCTTGATTTGTTTGGAAAACAGAATGTTGCTCTTTGCAAACTGATCTTGTAAAATTGTAATTTTTACTTTATTTGCTAATCACTGACTTTCAAACACACACTTGGTCATTCCTGATATTTGGATAAAAAAATCAGTAAACGCTTTTGTATTTTAAATTTATCAAGATTTTTAGTGCTGTGTTCCTCACAAAATTTGATCACCAGTTGGTTCTATGCCAAACTTGAATATGAAAGTTTTACACACAAATGCCTTCTTTTGTGACTCAAGGTTCTTTATAAAATCAGTCTTTATTCATATCTATTTAGGTATTTGTACCTTACCATGTCTGGAAGTTTTAAGATATAACACACACACACACACACACACACATACGAGCCAAAAAATGTATACACAAGGAAAACTGTATTAAAATTATAATACTCAATATAGACCCATAACAAAAGATAAATAAAAGTTACATTTGACTTCTATAATTACACATTGCTACCATAATTCAATTCAACTTCAAAAAGTAACACAGATAACATCTCTTAAAATGTTAATGTGAACATTTTTTGGCATATGCATACATTTTTTGGCATATATATATACATACATATATATATGCTCGTATATATGTATGTACGTATACATACATATATATTTATAAAATGAGATATAAATACTGATAAAATTAGTGAATGAGAAAAGTGTGACAAAGGGAAAATGACGAAAGGAAAGGTAAAGTGAAACAAACATGACATTAATACATGAAAAGCTCGTCAAGGGTGCTGCGCTATGTATCTGTTGGCTACAGAACACAAGTTTGATCCTAAGTTAATACAAAATTAATTAATACAAAATTAATCATTGCAATTAATATGAAATAAGAAATATAAGTAACAGAATTCAATAAGGAAAAAAAAAATGTTGTTTAAGAGAAGTATCATTCTCCCTGATACTAAGATCAGAAAGAAATTACTTCTGTGAATTGTCACAAAAAGGAAACTGTATTATCAAACTATAATTTTCGTAGTAAACAAAGCAATGTGTCCAAGGGTGCTGTTTTCTGTGTAACAGGATCATTCTGGGTGAATGGGAAAAGACCATCATTCAATTCAGGAAAAACAGTTAGATAGGGGACTTGGGATGAGGCCAAGTATACAGTTCTCTTATGGTCTAGTTTAATTCAAGACTCCTTCAAGATTCTTTTCTATAGATAAAGGTTCTCTCTACAGAGTCTTTCATTCATAATAAATAGCAGTGATTCCAAGATTCTAATTGTTGACCAATAGCTATTTTATGTTTTAAGTTAGGAAAGAATCATAGGCAATATCAGTCAGTTGAGATGGCATATAAGTGAGATGCACTTTTGGAAATAGAGCACCCTGGCAGGGATCTGCCTAAGGAGAAGGCCACTATCGCCCCTGCCCAGAAATGAGGGCATACTCATGGGTTGGTTAAAGTGCCTCTTAGGATAGTTGTGGATATAGTCCCAACAGGTGCTACAATTTACAGCTGTGTATGTGATTCTGTGCATAATGCTCTCCTTGCTAGTATGTGGCTTAAAGGACTCCCATGGGGGTATGGGGGCACCTTTTTCTAATTTACATAAGGCTCTCTAGAAATTAGCATTGGCCAGGTTAAGATGTATTAATGGATGAAATACAGGGAGTCCTTGTTTTTGCATCATTTTAAATGCACACATTTCAGTAGCAATGATTTAATTAAGTAACACCAATCCTCCAATGACAGTGTAAGTTTCCGCTATCATGGTATATGAGTTGTAAGTAATTACAAAGTAGGACAAACTCAACTACTAGCTCTTCACTCTACAAATCACTAAGTAAATAATAGATGTGTGTCATGATCCATGACCAACTGGGTCACTTGGTTGGTGATTGATTTCTGAGCAACTGTTAACACATCCACACAGAGATAGCAAGGTGTGCAATTGTGTTGACTCCTTGTCTCTTAGTGGTAAATCTGTGTGACATTTTATAAACATGGATAATTGAAGGAGACATGGTCAACAAACATGAAAGTACAGTGGACAAAAAAAGGAGGAGAAAGAGGTGGAAGAGAGGAATAGGGGGAAAATGAAAAATGCAATTTGAAGGAAATGTAAATGGAATTATAGATGACTTAGCTGAGTGGATATGTTAACACTGGCACCACTTAACAGATTTAAACATGTAGGCATAGTAAATTAGTGAAGGTGAACTTATTAACATACCTGAGTAAAGTAGTTGTGAGGAAAGGATGAAGATGTCTCAGAGGAAGTGATGCCAACAAAAAGTTCACATTAAAGAAAGGAACTCTCAGAGATATTTCATAACATTAATAGCACAGGGATAAAATATTGGAAGCTGATCCAAACTTTGAAAAAAGTAAGATAACTCTGTACAGCATATACAAAATGCTCATTTCATATTATAAATTATAGAAGGAGAAGAAAAGGGAAATGCTATGCAAACAACTCTTGATAAGTTTTTTTTACAAATAAATAAAATTTTAATTTTCAATATCTGTAATGTTTTAAGTTACAGTGTACTAAATAAACATTAGCTTTACTAGTTTTTTAAATATATTCATACATTCACAGCCAATAGTAAAATTGTTTTTAATGTTTTGACAACAAAATTTTTTTTGAGAAAGCATTTTTCTTTTTTTTTTTTCTTTAACAAGCATGTTTATGACCTTTAGTTAATGCATGCTTTAAAGTTAAAGGTTACATTCTGGGAAGTTAAGTAAAAACTTTGAAGTTAATAGTAGACTTACCTGGCAACAAAATTTGAAGGTCACAAAACAATCCTAAGTTTCCCATCAATTATTAAAATTGCTTTACATGGTTACAACACATATGGTCATTTTTACAATCTAACACTATATATATATTTTATATATACATACATAGGTGTATATATGTATGTATATATATAAAATAATATTGAATGTCAACTATAATTGAAAAAAAGTTAGTCATGGGGATGTAAAGTACAGCATAGGGAACACAGTCAATAATATGTAATAACTGTGTACAGTGTCATATGGGTAGTAGTCTTATTGGGGTAATCATTTTGTGAGGTATATAAATGTCTTATCACTATGTCATTTTGTACACCTGAAACTAATATAATATTGTATGTCAATCGTAATTGAAAACAAAATTTTAAAAATAAAAAACAAAAAATGAAAAATATCTATGGACTAATGCTTCTTATATTATATGTCATAAAATATTAGTATTATTGTTTTTCTTTTTAATCTCAATTTACTGTAGACCAGTTCTTTAAAAAAAGCTATAATAAAATGAATCAATAGAAAAAATGAAATAAAATGACATACTAAATGCAAGTGTTAGTTTTTTTATTCAATAGAAAAAATATATTATTTCATATTGCTGTACATTTTCTAAGCACTTTCAATTTCTAAACTTATCACAGACTGATAAGAATAAATTTGCAGACCAACAAACTGTGGAACATGTCTTCAATAGCACCAGATGTGGCCTTCATTATATTGTCTCTAAAGAGTGTTAGTCGTCTTAACTGCAAATCATTTGATTTGCTAAATAATATGCAGGTTTATAATTAAAATTACTGATTATGATAACTCACATATTTTTTAGTTTTATTAAATTTATTGAGGTGACATTAGTTCATAAAATTATGTAGGTTTCAAGTGTACAATTCTGTAACACATCATCTATGTATCACATTGTACGCTCACCATCCAAAGTCAGATCTCCTTCTGTCACCATATATTTGACCACCTTTTACTCTTTTCTACCATCCCCTCATCGTTTACCCTTTGGTAATCACTAAACTGTTGTCTGTGTCTATGAGTTTTTGTTTTGTTTGTTTGTCTTGTTTGTTTGTTGTCTTCAGTTTTATATCTCACATATGAGTGAGATATGGTTTTTGACCTTTTCTGCCTGACTTATTTTGCTTAGCATGATAATCTCAAGATCCATCCATGTTGTTACAAATGGCGGTATTAAATCTTTTCTTATTACTGAGTAATATTCCATTGTATAGATGTACCACACCTTCTTTATCTAATTTTATCCAATCACCTATTGAAGGATGATGATAATATATTGAAGGCTTATTATGTCAGACACTAACTATTTTCCTTTTTCCCCTCTTTCTTCCACCTCCCCCCCACTCTGATTCAAGCTGTTGTTTCTCAGTCTAGTTGTGTAGGACACATGCTTGTATTATGAGCCTTGTGCTCCCCCCGGCTGAGGGAGTTGGTGGCCAGTCGTAGGTTGGCTGCTCACAGCAGCTCACAGCAGCTCTCACCAGATGCTGGCCACTCACGCTGGCTGCTGGCCACTTACACTGGACACTAGCCACTCATGGCAGCACACGGTAGCACACAGCAGCCGCGGCAGCTCACACTGACCTCCAGCTACTCAAGGCAGCCCAGCTCCAGGGAGAGCTGTTGTTCACAATCTTACCTGTAGAGGACGCAGCTCACTGGCCCATGTGGGACCTCAGTGTTAGGAGCATGGTGCTCCAACCACCTGAGCCACCGGGCCGACCCACTATTTTCCATACAATGGATTCAAACCTCAAAATAACCATGTAAGATAAATAAAATTGCTTCATCTCTTTACAGATGGACTAAAGTTAAATTTTTTCAAGGTCACACAGCTAGTCAGTAGCAAATGCAGGATTTGAATTGAGGCAGTGTGACTCTAGGGCCCACTTTCGAATGTACTCTCCTGTCTCCTACAATACCACATTTCCTGGTGACTGGAAGTTGAACTGTTTGGAACCATGGTGTAGAAGTTGAGCACTAAGTCTGGACTGTGCAAAGATAGAGGTCTTCTGGTGGCAGGAAAAGAACTCACACACAGACACTTTAAAGAATCAACAGAGTTTAATGTGGGATGTGTTCTATCTTGAGAGTGTAATGCTGAGCGAAATAAGTCAGACAGAAAAAGCAGAGAACCATGTGATTTCACTGATATGTGGTATATAAACCAAAAACAACAAAAGAACAAGACAAATAAATGAGAAACAGAAACTCAGACACAGACAATAGTTTAGTGGTTACCAGAGGGTAAGGGGGTTGGGGGGTGGGAGATGAGGGTAAGGGGGATCAAATATATGGTGATGGAAGGAGAACTGACTCTGGGTGGTGAACACACAATGAGATTTATAGATGATGTAATACAGAATTGTACACCTGAAATGTATGTAATTTTACTAACAATTGTCACATCAATAAATTAAAAAAAAATTAAAAAAAAAAAGAAAAAAAAAACTCCATCTATTCTAGGACATTTTTTATATTGTTGGGTCTTCCAACATCCCAAAATATTGAGTATAATTGGATATATGGGGAAATATAAAAAAGGCTGATGTGTGTATCTATGTTCTAATTGTCACTACCTTTCATCAGTTGTGCCATATATAACACATCAAAATTAATTGTGTTAAAGTTTACATTTTTAAAATTAGAAACAGTTTTTTTTACTTCTTTTTTTAAATTTATCTGCTTTGGTGAACTGTCTTCCAGATACTGATGCATGCTCAGTAATTAATGTTTTCATTCCACTAATGTGCCCTATGTACTTATTGGTTCCAAGTACTCTAATCAGTATCAGAGGAAGAAACATAAAGGCTGACTTCTCTTACTATATTTAAAATCTGAGAGAAAAAGCCAGTATATGAATAGAATAAGATGAGAAAATATGAAATAAAGAGTAAAAGGAATTTTGGAAAGTGAGAGATCACATCTGGCTACACTTGCAAAAAATGGTTTCCTGGAAGAGGTCATATAAGCATGTATTGAGAGTTTTAGGTCAAGTACAGTAGTACCTCGGTTTTCAAATGTCTCTGTTGATGAACATTTCGGTTTATGAATGCTGTCAATTTTATGGATCTACAGTATCATTAGATAGTAAAATTCATGATAAATTTGCAGTTTTAGGGGTTGATTTTAAAGGTCTGGAATAGATTAATACATTTTGCATTACTTTCTATGGGGAAACCGCGCCTCCATTTTTGAATGTTTCAGAACTCCAATGGTCTTCCGGAACTGATAACGTTAGAAAAGCAAGGTACCAATGTAACATGTGTATAATAGATAATATATTAAGATCTCAGTGACCTCCATAGGGATATAATGGTCCACACATTTGCAGACTAGGAAACTTGAGGTATGTGGGTAACAAGTTAACTTATGTTAATCAATCATCTTAATTGAATTTTCTCAACTAGGGTTCCACATTTGAACCATAAAACAGAAAATATTTTGAGTGACTATGTTCTTAATTTTCTTAATGAGTACCATTTAAATGCATAAATGAAAAGAAAATTCTTAACTTTTAATGAATGCTTATCTCAATAAGTTTTAATTGTGTCATGATATTCCAGTTGAGGAAAATTTCGTAATGTTTATCTATATACCTATATATTTGTATATCTCTATCCATTTTCCTTCGTTCTTTCCTTCTTTTTTTCCTTACTTCCTCTCTCTCTCTCTCTCTCTCTCTCTCTCTCTCTCTCTCTCTCTCTTTCTAGACAGAAGTCAGAGAGAAAGGACGTTATACATTTATAGTAAGAAATAAGACTGTTGAATTTACTACTGATCAGCATTTTCAATCCTTACACGCAAATCTACATATGAAGACCAAATATTATCAGAGAGATTGTTCTTGGAGTATAAAGTAATAATACCACTGAGTCATAAGACCTGACTTATTTCTCTCCGCAGTAAGGCAGACTTGTTGCAAAGACTGGATGACCACTTGTGGCTCAGAGTGTATTCTCTCTTTCCTGAGACTTAGGCACAGTGCCATTCTTTGTTCCCCTGACTCTCTCTTTCCAGTGCTTTCCTGAAAATATCACTTCCAATTGAAGCATTTTCTGTGCAGATATCGCTCATATATGTTATTATACTGAAAATGTGTTAACTTTCTAAGTCATATAGCTCGCATGTTTTAAGGAAGGGGATACTGTTCTAGAAGCTCAAAATATTATAAAATCTCTAATTATATATTACATTTTATGTGTGACCTTTGCTGGTATATTTCAAGCATTTCATATATGCACTACTTTGTTTTTTTTTTTTTTTTTCCTTTACAGTTGAATACACAAGTTGACAGGCTTAATTCTAATGAGCATCCACCTTAGTTAAAATATATCCCCCTTTAACTCTCTTAATTAGTTTCAACTTTCACCACAAGTGTACCAAGGTTTTGAGACTTGTATTTCTCATCATTAGAACGAGCACTTTCATTTTCTGGGTTTTTTTGCTCATTAAATAAAATACACACGAGAAAAATCAATAAAACAGTATTTCATGAGCAGAATTTTCCATTATTCAAATGATATGTAAAACGAGAACAGCTATAGTTGAAGTGTAGTGAGTGACAGGAGATCCATTGGCTTGCTCCCTTCTTTCCTACAGCTCTTGGAGCAAAGACATTTCCAAGGCACATTTGTAGTGCTGTACTGTGAAGTTTAAAACCACTGCAAATATGGATGATAGATATAGATATTTAGATAAGTAGATGAGATAGGTAGATGCCTGGTTTGTACTGTAGTGTATGAATTTCCTTTTGCTACCGTAAGAAGTTGCAACAAATTTAGCAGCTTAAAAAATACAAATTTATTATTTTATAGATCTGTGATCTAGAAGTCTAACATGGAATTTACTGGGCTAAAGTCAAAGTGGCAGCAGGACTCATTTCTGTCTGGAAGCTTTAGGCTTTTAAATCCCTTTCCTTTATCATGTGGGTTCTTGGCACAATTCAATTTCTTGCACTTGTAGGACGGAGATGCCAACTGTCTTGCTGGTTGTCAGCTGAGAGCCATTCCCAGCTTTTAGATTCCACCTGGACTTCTTAGCCAATGGACCCCTTCCTCCATCTTCAAAGCCATGAGCAGTGGTCCAGTCCCTTTTATGCGTTGAATCTGTTTTCCTTCTTTCCTCTTCAACATTCTCTCCCAATCAGTATAGATTCTCCACTTTTAAGGATTCATGTGATAAGATTGGGCCAACTGGATGATACAAGATAATCTCCTCATCTCAGGATACTCTCAAGGTCTGTATTTGTGGTTACATCTTAAAGTCATGTTTGCCATGAAAGATAACATATCCATGGATTCCCGAGATTAGAATATGGATACCTATTTGGGGTGAGGGTCACTATTCTACTTATCACATGCTATAAAGCGGAGGTCTTGACCAACATGCAAGGATACTGTGAAATATTTTTCTAGTTATTTTGTATTTAAGCTGATTTTTTTTATTAGTTTTCATGTTGTAGATATTATTCTGACTTTTGAGAAGGCTTTATATTCTACAGTTTGATTAATCATACAGTGCTTTTCAGTTAATTACTAGAGGAGAGGCTCATATCTCTATTTCCATATTTTAATTGAACATAAGTGGGGGAAACTTACAATTGCCCCATGTACCATCAGCATAATAGAGGGGACTGTATTTTAGATCATGGGTTGTCAGCTTGATCACTAAAGACTATTATCCTTTCTGCCAACAATTTAGCTATAAAACACACACACACACACACACACACACACACACAAAACATGAAGAGTTACTGAAGTGAAAGAATTGACCCAGAGCCAGGCTGACAACAGTTTTGAATATAATTAAGGACCAAATTTTGACATGCTTATCTGGATCTAATTGGAAATTCAGATCTGTATACAGTCATTTATCCTGAAGTTGTAAGCTATTGCATTTCATCTGTTATTTATGATCTCGCTTAGATTTCAGAAAAAAAAAATCCAATAGTTCATATCACATCTTAATTTATACTTTACCTTAAAGACTTGGTTACTCTTTGAGCCAAGAGCACAACACTTATTCATGTGCATAGGTGTTATACACTGCCACCAAAGGGTGAATGGATGTACTCATATAATTAAGATAGAGTTATTGGTCCAACCTTGGTGTCTAAATGGTGATTTGAATAGTGATGAACATGACAATACTTCGGATACTTCCAAGAATCTTCCCATGGGATTGACTGGCCACTTCCTAGAGCACCATAAGCAGTGGAGGAAAGAGGGGATACTGATAGCCATCCTGGCGTTCCTTTCATTAGCTCTAGTCACTGGAGACCGATGTGATTGCTGCCCAAAACGGAACTTCTATAAAACACAGCAGAAGAATACTGCATATATCTAAGGTACTAATAAGAGAGAGAAAAAGTTTCTCTTCTCTCTCACTTGGGATGCTAAAGGGCAATAGGGCAGGTACCAGCGAAAACTGCAGAGGCACAAATCTAGCAACACAGACAGAATTCAGAAGGTTCATTTCACAAATCATAGACAAGTGATATGTTTTCTTTGCGTTCTCTAGGGGTCAGCTTATTTCTTAAAGGCCAATTCCTATCACTATTGGCACTATGGGAGTTTATGAAATACTCTGTGTTTTGCATTCAGCTGAGGAATCTGTGTGTTAGGGAAACGGATTGAAAGAATGCAAGTGTCCTGGTTAGCTACTGCCAATCACCACTCCCCACTCCACAGGGATTTATTCAAAAGAGAATATAGCTTCAGGTCTCCTTTTAGGGAAGTTTTCTTCTCGTTGCCAGAGAAAGTCCAAATAGATTCTTGACTATCCTCTAAAATCCGGACAAGCAATAAGGAAAGAAATGAATAGCATACATTTCTGAAAATGGAATATGTGCATAAATAACATTATATGAGGTAAAAATTATAGAACTTATTGAATATAAAGCAGTACCACTACATGTGTTTGGAAATATCACAATTCAAAGCTTTCCATGCTAGGGTTTTAATGAATCACAAATACAATGAGTACATTAGTGAATGCCTTGTTGCTTTCAAAGAGTCTATCAGTTTCTGAATAATAAAAATGACAAAAGAACCTCTCAGCCCCACAGGGTCAAATTCAGGGGCATATTCTACAACCTTTTTCAGATTCATCTCATGACGAAGGTGTTTTACGAATGATTAAATCAAAGTGTCATGACCCAAGGAGTAAAATTAACAAGCTCCATGGTAAACCTGTTGTAGATGAGAGAATAGCTTTGGGTGATTTTTGAAATGAAAAATCTTTTAAACACATTATGGAGTCTACGATCAGCACAAGTTGAGAGTAAAGGAATAATTGTCAAAATCCACCCAGCTATTAATTTCCATTCACTGGGCAAAAATATTTCTCACATTCTTATGTGAGAAAGCACAAGGATTTGTTTTTTAAAGATTAAGTTATGCTAGATGAATTATAAACAGCAGTCACCATCAACACTTTCATTGGTAGATTTTTTTTTTTTTCCTTTAAGAAATGGGATTGAGTCCTAGCTACTACACCAGTGAGACAAGTGCCTGGAGGTTAGCCTACAAATACTAAGCAATTTCATGAGCAGCTGGAAGGTCTGAAATTTCTATGCCCTTTGTATTTTATAACTGACATAATTGCTTTCTTCAGCGCACAGCCTTAGGAAATAAATGAGATCTTTTTTTTTTCTTTTTTTTTTTCTTATACAAACTTATACTGACTTACTTGTGAAAGCCCCAAACTATGTTTTGGAAAACCCTCAAATCTATGGAAAATCTATCTGGTTTGCTTAATTCAAATGAGCTTTGCATACAAATTTTGTGTTTTGTCATTGCTTCCACACCTTTTTTCTCTTCTCCAATTACATTATAGGTTAAAAGGGCATAAGTATGTACTGACAGCAAGTGCTTACAGCATAATATATGTTAGCATTTCCTCACAAATAAATATTCCCTTGAAGAACTAAACATAGTAGAAAGGACAGGCAAAATGTATTACACTTATTTAGTTTCATTGCATCATTTTATTTAGAGCCCCAAGCTGATCCCCTTTGTGTAGCTATAATTTCTTTTGGTCTTACACAGTGTACATTGGATTAATGAGGTCAACTTGATGTCTGTATGATACCCTAAACCTGTGCTATTTCTTAATAAAACACAATTCTCTGGTGACAAGAGGGAACTAGAAAGCAAATTTAAACGAATCAGACTGAAATTTGGACCATTCTAGATTTTTCTCTTTCCCTCATGACCCATATTTAATTTGATTTAATAATAAAAGAATTCTCTCGGGTTGGCTCTCTCTGCTGCGTCTCCTACTGTCCTAGCTTTAATTCAAGGTATAATTATTTCTCACTTGGATTATGGCAATAATCCAACTAATCCCTCTGCCTTGAGTCTGTTTCTATGTTTATTCTACCATGTATATTGATACCACTCTGATCTGTCTAAGCACAGATTGGATATTTTTCTATCTTGTTTAAATCTTTTGTTTACCTGTCTAATTCCTTGCATGTTCACAAAGACAGGACCTCCCTTAGTTATATTAAATGTGCCTTGGACAAGTAAAACCTGAGCATGCAAATGGCTGTCAAGTAGTGTCTTTGAGTTGCTGAGTCTTTGAAACTTCATGAGAAAAAACTTGAACATGGACCATAGTAGGAATACGGATCTACACACACACATATCTGATGGACAGGAAAACCATATAATAAACAGGTTTTAGGAAGTAACTAACTGTGGCCCTGAGAGAAAATCTCCAAGAGAAGAATGAATTAATCAAGCTGGAGTATGTCCAAAGCAGGGACAATGTTAACAACTACTTTTTTAGATGCACGGTGAAGCCACACTTCAGTCCACTAAATCCAGCTGTGTGCCTCACCCTCAAAGCATCTAAACACTCTGTGAGGATTACTGCCATGTAGTAAAACCCTACATAATTATGTCAGTATGACTCTCAGGATCTTGAAAACTGGGCATCTTCCTTTCTTAGCTGAGCACTTAAAGAAAGAAGCCCTTTCTTTACCAGACTGAAGTAAGTGTACAGTTGAGATGAGTAGAAGATGGTAAGGAAATCTGCAAATGGAAATGGAGACAATATAGATATTCCTAAAGCCAGATATGGGGCTTGAAGCATTCACAAATAGGTGTGTGGGATCACTGGCAGACACATCAAATGCACTGGGATCCAGAAATAAAGAAAGGTGAGACCAAAAATTATAGATGATCACTCTGGAAACATGTTTGAGTCATCTCTTGCCATTCTGAAAATTTATAGAAACAGAAAGAAAGGGATGAGATTCTGGTATAGGTTATCGAGACAGTGACTTGACCTTACATCAGTTAGCCTTTGTATCAGCTAACATGACTTGGCACAAATCAGTATGCCTTAAACAATAAGAATATCTGTTATCTCACAAAAGGAGTCCAAATTGGTTCCAAGGTGTTTGATTCAATGGTTCAGCAACACCGTCTAGGACATAGTTTTTGTGACCTTTATGCTCATGCAACTTCAGAATGTCACCTTGATCCTTTGGTTCTCCTCTCATCACTAAAGCACACATCACGTCATTATCTAAATGAAGAAAATGTGCTTCTTTTTTAAGATCAGAGATAATTTTGTCATACATATACCCAGTACACTGTTCATATCTCATTGGCTAGGCCAGGTTATACGCTTACCCTAAATTATGTACTAGCAAAGGAAATGAGAACATCAAGGTAGAGTCACACACAATTTGACTCATGCCAAACAAAATTGGAGTCACGTTAGCCAGAGAGATGATGCAAAAGTTATAGCTATGTAGGCACAAATAGTGTATGCCAAATCCATGAGTCACAAACCATTGTGTTCTATGTTACTGTTTTGTGAATTTAGATTCTGAGTCTCTAAGTCTAGGGTGGGCTCAAGGTTCTGCATTTCTAACTATCTCCCAAGTGATGTTCTTGCTGATGGTTCATGAACTACACTGTAAATAGCAAGTATGTAGGTGGCGTTAATAATTTTTTTTCTTTTTTTTTTAAATTTCAGTGGCTTCAATAACATTAAGAACAAAATCCAAACTCCTTAGCAGGACTGTCATACATTGTCCTTAATGATACCAATCATTTCACTTAATTCCCATTGCTTGTTATAGCTTTAACATGTTCTGTCTTCCCATATGGCCATGTTACATGACAAAGCCTGTAAGAATTTAGTCTCCTATGGCTTCTTGCTCTCACATTTGTTCTTTCTTTTGCTTATGATATAATTTATCATCCCATCTTTCTATTTTCTTCCTTCACATGGCTAAATAAATTAGTTTTGTCAGGCTTCTTTAATTCTAATTCTTCAAATTCTATCATGTTAGGTACCTTCTTTGAGTCCAAAAAGTCTATAATTATAAATCACACTGCAATATAATCATTTCTATACTTTCCAGTCTCCTCTATTAAGTAGTGGATTCTTCAATAACTAGGGTATTCTAAATATCACATTATTAATAAAATACCTGACGAAGAGTAATGCTTAGTAAAGGTGTATTTAATAGATTAATTAACATCCTCCTCAATATCTTGTATCTTTCATACAGGTCTATCCAGCTAATGTGGCCACCACCATCCAATTAAAATAAGAATTGGAGTCCCATCCCCCTATAATATACAATTACCTGAGACTATTTCCTTTATACTTGCTTTTCACGCTAACCTTTTTCTTTCTTAATATTCTTAATTTTCTCCTCTACTTTTTATTTTTAAATTTTGTTCTAGAAGTATCAAAAATATGCTAAATATTCTATAAAATTTTATGTATGTTTTATTTATATGTTAACAAACATTTTTCTACAAATTAATAAATAAATCTTGACCATAAAGGAGCTTAAAACCTACTAAGAGATCTAAGACATGTGCATCATACAAATCTAATGCATAATTGAAAATGTGAAGTTTCATAATAGCAAAACATATAAACTGGTGTGGGAGTTCAGAATATATTCCAGGCAGGTTATAAATGAAATCGTAGCAGACACTCTTATTTGCTCATTCACTGGGTGATAGCAGGATTTGGTTCTTTGCAGGCTGTTGGACTAAGGGTCTCAGTTTCTTGATGACTATTCCCTACATGCCTCCCTCAGTTCCTTGTTAATTGACCTTCTGCCTATGGTAGCTTAATACACGGCAGCTAACTCCCTTAGAATGAGCAATGGAGAGACGAAGAAAAGGTCAACAAATGGAAGCCACAGACTTTTGGAAAAACTAATATTGGAAATGACATCCCATCACTTTTACTGTATTCTATTTATTAGAAAAGAGATATTAGGTACAAACCACATTCAAGGGGAGGGGATGACACAGGCGAGGAAATACCAGGAAGCAAGGAACACTGGAGGCCATCTAGAGACTGCCTACCATATATATACTTCATGAGACTTTCATTACAAATAACAAAAACAACAGTAAACAAAAGAAGAAAGCACAGACCTTCCTTGAAGCAATCTGAATGGATATTTTTCAGAAGACAATTTAGAAAGCAAGACAAATATTTAAAAGGAATGGTAAGTAAGAGAATTGCAAATATGAGCAGATCTAAATAAGGTTTGAGACTATAAAACAATATACTAATTGTTTGATAACTAATATGGCGTATAATAGAAAAGCAAGTGAAATTATAAACAAAATAAATATAAAGACATCGATAATGTGAAAGAAGAGAGACAACTGAAAATAAATCATTCTTAAGGCTTTTGTATTGTTTTAATATTTTTCTAATTCCAAGTACACATGTTATATTTTAAGGGGAACTACTAAAAATAGACATAAATTGTGCTGTTCCTAGACCAGTAGAATAATTATGCATTTGGGGGACAGGCAGTGCTAATGTACATAAAACACAATCAATCCAAAAAAAAAAAAAAATACTGGAAATATGGACAACTGGGAGGCATGGCAAAAAGTATAGTAATCAGAACTCACAATGGTAGGAAAAAAAATTTAAAAACACTAAAAAAAACAAAAACGCAAAGTAGAAGAGCTAACAATACAGCAGAATCCACAGATGGTAGCAGTTGATTATATTTGGGCCCAAGGAAAGAAAAAATTAAAGATCTGTCATTTTCCACTAGGGTGATTAGAAAGTTGATTATGATATAATGCGGGTTATCATTTAGTGAAAATACATGACAAATTTAACTTTGAAAATTTTGTTTACAATTCAGCAGTTTTTCCAGATTTCCCAGTAGCATGGCCTCATAGTTGTCAACCAGGATAGATGGAGTTGCTAAAGCTGTATTTTCACATTTTGCATAAGCTTGGGAAAATAACAATAATTCACACAGTGTAAGTAGTTA
Organism: Rhinolophus sinicus; assembly: GCF_057876585.1. NCBI lineage: Eukaryota > Metazoa > Chordata > Mammalia > Chiroptera > Rhinolophidae > Rhinolophus > Rhinolophus sinicus. Next base: position 137,035,386 of record NC_142517.1, read on the forward strand.
ACAGTTAAGGTATTATATTTGTAGTAGTCAAACCATTATGAACATATTAGGGGGGCTTAAGTAGTTAAAGTATTACATTTGGAAGACAGGTAGTAGAAACAAAAAAATTTTGAGACTTTTTACTTCTCACTAGCTATTAATAATTATAGGGAAAAGATCTGTAGCTAAGGTAACAAGGAACAGAAAATGAATATTGTGATCATAAAAAAACCTAGCCCTATCTGGTTCTGTTTACCAAAATACATTGTGTTGATGGTGCTGCTGTGGGCAACAAATTGTAAACATGCTTTGACTTTATTTTCTTTACCTCACTGAGAAACATAATTTCAACAGAACATTTAAATTCTCCCAAAAGCCATTTCACAGATACAGTTGAAACTTATGTTTCTGTGATTATGGCCAAAGTCCTTAATTTCTGACATTTCTTTGGACAATCACTTGATTTAGTTTTCAATTTTAAAAATAGTTTTATTAAAATATAGCAAGCATATAATATTATATTAGTTTCAGCTGTACATCATAGTTATTCAACGGTACCCACCTAGCACTATACATAGTTATTACTATATTATTGATTATATTCCCTACACTTTACATTCCCATGACTATTTTGTAACTGCCAATTTGCATTTCTTAATCCCTTCATCTTTTTCATCCTGTGTCCCCAAACCCCTCCCATCTATCACACCGATAGGGCTAGTACCCATCTGACAATATACATAGTTATTACATTATTATTATTGACTATATTCCTTATTCTATATGCTATAAACTCATGACTACTGTTTAACAACCAATTTGTACTTCTTAATGTCTTCCCCTTTTCATAGTCCCCTCCCATCTGGTAACCATCAAAATGTTGTCTGTATTGATGAGTTTGTTTCTGATTTGTTTTTTGTTTGTTTTGTTCTTTATATTCCATGTATAAGTGAAATCATATGACATTTGTCTTTCACTGTGTGACTTACTACGCTTAGCACAATGCACTCTAGATCCATTCATGTTGTCACAGATGGCAAGATTTTGTTCTTTTTCACAGCTGAGTAATGTTCAACTGCATATGTTACCATCTCTTCTTTATCCATTCATCCATTCAGGGACACCTAGGTTGCCTTCATATCTTGGTTTATGTAAGTAATACTGCAATTAATATATGGATGAACACATCTGCTCGAAGTAGCATTTTGGGTTTATTTGGATAAATACCCAGGAGTGGGATTACTAGGTTCTTCGTTGTCTCTTGTTGTGGCCTTTGTTTTAAAGTCTATTTTGTCTGGTATAAGTATTGCAACCCCAACTTTGTTCATTTGTTTGTTTGCTTCCATTTTCTTGAAGTATCTTTTTCCATAATTTTCTTTCAGCTGTGTGTATCTTTCAATCTGAAATTTGGGGCACAGAACCCCAAATTTGAGCAATGAAAATAGGAGTTCATGATTAAAAAATCAGTGAGAATTATACACCACCATAGAAGCCAGGAAGATGCTTCTTGATGCAAGAATGATACATCTTTCCTGTGTATGAGAATAATATGCAAGCCCTTGACGAATCATCCCCATTTATTCCTACAGATCTATTCTTTTCTCCTTTGTTTTGGACTTAGAGGCTTACTTGTATGCCCTGCCTTCCTTGGGCAGGCTCTGTTGCCATCTGGATCATGGTATGTATGGACAAAGAAAAGCATGGCAAAAGATAAGAAAGAGGAGGAGGAAAGCTAGGTCAAGTATTTAGTTATATTTCCCACTTATCCCTTCCATACCTGACCTCACTCCATCTGTTCCTGCCAAGATGAATTTTGGTAGAGGCTGCCTTCCTCTCAATGACCTGACTATTCATTTTTCCCTAGCTTCCAGATATTGTCTCTCCTCTTGCTTCCTTAGGTATAGGATAATAACAACTTCCCCTTCTTTTAAATCTCTGAGTAATTTGCCATCCCTTAATATCCCTTAATTTTGCTCATGCCTTTGTAAATAATCCTGTCTTCATACTCTTTCTTTACTACTTTGCATATGCTACTTATCACCTGATCTCAAACTTAGACCATCTTGGCAAAAATCAAAGGAAAAGGTGGAGGCAGAAATCACTGAACTGATGGAACATTCACTCAGAAAACATTAGAAGCCATGAGTTTCCTCGGAAACAATAAATATTTTTTTCCCCACCAATAGAGAAAATGCTGTACAAAAACTAAGTAAAATTGTATTAGACACATAAAGAAATTTTTCATTTGGTATTCTTGAATTTGTGGCCTTTAAAATTCAACCAATTACATATAAAGACATTATTTTTCAATTTTCTTTTGAAAGCCATTTCAAAAAATAAATTTTGACTCATTTGAAAAGCCATCATTTTTAAAGGAATTTACTAGATTATTTAAAAATCTCATAATTGAACCTTAGTCTCAAATCAAATACTCATTTACAGATGAATTTTCTCAACTACTTTATAACTTATTTGTAAAATCAATATTAGAGTTTAATCATATGTTTAAAGAGTCATTTGTAATCTAGGAATAAGTAGTAAAGATGTAATTATTATTTTCAGCTTGGACTAGTTTTAAATTTGTATGCCATTAATTTACTAGGCATTATTCAATTGTATGACTTACAAAGATTGAAAATTAAATTCATGTCTTTATGTTCAATATTCTAGAGCTGTGTCCTTCCTTTTTAAGATCAGTGAGTGCACGTGCATGTGTGTATGTGTTTGTTTTTCTGTATGTAGATGTGCTGAGCAAACCCCAGATAGGATAAACCCAAAAAAATCCAGGGTAAGATACATCATAATCTAACTTCTAAAAACTAAAATCACGAAAAAAAAATCTTGAAAACGGCACAAGAAAAATGATGTATCACTTAAGATCACCAATTTGAATGACAGGGTATTTTTCATCTGATACCATACAGACCAGAAAAAAAGTGGCACAACATTTTTCAAGCACTGAATAAAAATAACGCCAAATTCAACATCTGATGGAAATATCTTTCAGGATTCAGCTATTCTATGATGAAGAACAGCAAAGAGAATTTGTCACTAACAAATCTATCATTAAAGAATGGCTAAAGGAAGTTCTATAAACAGTAAAGAAATGATAATAGAAAAAGATTTGGAACTTTAGAAAAGAATGAAATTTGGAATGGATGAAAATAGGGTAAATACAATAGACTCTTCTTGAGTCATAAAACATTTGATGATTGAAGGAAAATTATAATACCATCTGATATGGTGTTCAACGTGTGCAAAAGAAATACCTAAATCTATTATGTTGTAAAAGCAGGGAGAGTAAAGGGATATAAATGGAATTAAAATTTTTATACTTTCCTTGAAATAATAAAACCTCAATACCAGTCAGTTACATATTATATATATATATATATATATATATATATATATATATATGTAACCGACTGGAATATATATATATATATATATATATATATATATATATATATATAGCAACACCTTGAGTGACCTCTAAGAACACTATACTTAGCTATATACTGAAAACACTAGAAATAGGTCAAGGTGAGCCTTTAAAAAAATGTTTTTAAGTGTTAAAATACATGAATCAGGTGACATAAAGTAAGAGGAACCTAATGTTTTCCTCACGAGCAATGGATGCAGGGGCTGAGGTATCCTAATTAGGGAGGTGTCCATTGGTTCAGGGTTATTTGGGATCCACAAGGCCAAATTCAAAATGGAAGAAGAAAGGGGTTCACACATGTAATCACACGGGGTGATACAAAGTCATAGTAAAATCACTTTAAAGTATCAATGAATAAAAAATAGTCACACACAAAAAAAGTTAAAATGTCAAGGTAAGCAGAAATACAAAGCCAAGCCAAATGAGATCAGTGAGAGGAGGTTTACAGGACATAGAGAAGTAGGGAGAAGTAAGGCTGTTTTACAGCTTGCCGCTTACTGGTTGACAATTGCTTGGTATATTTATGCTAAAAACATTGGATTCATCTAAAGTACAGGGATCAGGAAGTACAGTGTAGGGAAGACATAATAGCAGCAAAATAACTTAGCTAAATATGACTAGATTAAGAATTAAATCTGGTATTTTATAGGTCTTGCTCATAGGCACATTTTACAACTAGATTGAACAAAAAGATCTGGGTTGCTAACTAATCTATCCACAACCTCTTCCTTCCAATATTATGTGCCATGGACTTGTTCAGTTCATGGTTAAGAAACTATTTTCTTAACCTTTTGTTTCATTATAAGAGCAGAAAAATCCTTAAAGTGAAATAAAGCAGAACCTTGGTTGACTAAGATCACAAGAATTTTTAAAAATTAAGTAAAAGTCAAAGGTGGAAAAAATTGAGAGCTATGCAATAGAATAATATTGTGTTAAAATATTAGTGTGTGTTGTTTGCCTTTATTACTTTCTAAATGACGTATCTTATAGAAAAGTGGTGTATTTCCACTACTCATATTTACTTTTCTGAGAAATCGGTGTTGCCCAGTGTGTAAGAGTACAGGCAAAGGAAACTGACATGGATGAATTCAGAATCTGCTACTTCCTGACCATGAAAGTGTGAGGGTGATGTTAACCTCTCTAAGGTTTAGTATGCTCATCTGTAAATTGGGGATAATCATTGGGGTCTTAGAGATTAAATTAATGATGCATATAAAAAAGTCTAGTATCTTCTTGGCTAAGTATTTCTTGGAAAACATTTAACTTTGTAAAGAATGTCCAGCAAACAATGTTTGTTAAAAAATATTGATAGAAAATAATGCTGACAAAGTCATACTCATGATCCCGCCCATTAGAAATTTAATCCACTTCTAGCTACACTTTGAACCTTGAAAAAAATAACCAACAAATGACTCATCATAGTCATTTCGTACCTGGGTGAAAGGCTTTTAAAGTAAACCATGTAGCAAAACATAAAATAGTTTTAAAAATATAATGGAAATATAATGCTTTCTAAGTATCAGAAAGATAAGGAAAGGAATTATTTGGAAAAAAATGATTGCAAAGAAAAACAAGCTGCAGCTTTTCTTATAGCTAAATACCACGGAATAAAAGCCTTTTAGGTCGAATCCTATGAATTCCAATTGTGTGCAGCAGAGGAGTTGACAGAAGACTAATTTCTGAGAAGAAAATGTTTGAAAAATTAAGCAGTTGGAACAATACATCATTCTAGTTTTAAAAAATGAGTGGCATCTGGGGATTGGATTTTTATTTTTTAATCAAATGTAAATATAAAAACAAAGATCCTTTACCAATGTAGTTCAAGTTATCAATGTTACCATGAGTGATTGGTGTAATTGTATTTTTGCAAGGAATACATCCATTCAAAAACTAACTCTCTGCTTCTGGTAGTTGTTTATCAACAATATGATATTTTTATAAAATATTCTAATATGATAGAAATATTTGTCATTTTAGAAAATTCTATTTCAAACAATTTGAAATGTCCATTTCAAACAATTTACAAAGTATCAGCTATGAATAAGGGCCTAGATTTTTTTTATATCTCATTTAAAAATTAGAACTTCAGAATTAGTATTTTTATACTATTATACACTATTTTTCAGAGTAATTCCCCACTCTTGTCCATTCTCACTTCTTCAACTGGTAGTGCAGTGTGCATTACTGTTTCTGGAAAGCAAAACATCTCCTAAGTAATACTGTCAGCTAAACCATACAATTCCCAGCAAATTGTAAGTTACTTTTTCATTAGTGGCTAGACTTCAGTAACTACAACCCTTACCTAATATGTCATCTCTGAGGTAAATAAATAACTTTTAATGTAAAATATGTAAAATTTTATTTGATTTTGTTTAGCACCATACAAATATAGAGACCAGAACCTACTTGTTTTTGGCAGATGTCAAGAAGATGCCAGTTTATTTAGGTTCATCACTTGTAAATAAATGAACGAACACTGCGAAAAGATCATATATAATGGATACAAAATGTATTATGATATAAGAAAAAGTTTTAAATTTTGATGTGAACTCCAAAATAGAAATTACGTGAAAACTGAAAGTCAGATGCTCACAAGCTACAAGCATTAAACATGATCGAGAGTTTTGTCAATATTTGGAACTAGAGAGACTTAACCTTAGAAAGGTGTCCACTCTCTCATCCAAAATAGAAACAAAGACATCGCCTAAAATCCTTTAAAAATGTGCAGCAAGCCTCCTCATCAGTTCTAGTGACTGTATGCTTGCATAGGGAAGAACTTGGAATCATTCGTCTTTCAATGCTTTACAACTTTTGCCACAATAAATAGGGCAGACTGGGAGAAAACATTCACAATACATATATCGGGCTGCTTTTTATGCAGATATGTGAAGAACTTTTGCAAATCTATATTAATAAGAAAACAGTTCAATAAAAATAATAAAATTCATAAAGAGATACTGTATAAAAGAAGATCAATAAATGCCAATAGGTTCAGTAAACATCAGGAAAATGCAAACTAAGCCACAATGACATGATAGTCGTTACCGACTAAAATAGCTAGCATATAAAAGACTGACACTACCAAATGTTTGCAACTGTATGAATTAACTGGATATCCCATACATTGCTCATTGGAGTGTAAAGTAATACAATCACTTCAGAGACCTGTTTGACAGTTTATTATAAATTTAAACATATATCCACCTTATGCCTGAGCAATTCAACTACCAGATTTTCATTGAAGAAAATATATATGTTTACAAAAAAAAGTAATTCACAATGATATTATAGAGATAGAGGCCTTATGCATTATAGTCCAAAGCTAGAGCTTTTGACTCTAGTTTCCATCGATAAGTGGAATGAATAAAGACTGTGGTATATTCATGCCCTGCAGGCCTAGAGTAAGGCAAGGATGATATGCATGTGTGTGTGTGTGTGATTATTAATATATTAATGACTTTAATTTATCATAAATTTGCTTTAATGCATTAGTTATATATTATAATACACGTATGTATATATGAAAACATACACCTATCATGGCCAGCTACATAATTTATTGGGTCTACTACAAAATGGAAATGTTGGGCCAAAAAAGCAGGGAAAAGAATGTCATTACTGTTCATTTTGGGGTGGCACAAAGCCACTTTTAAATGCAAATTAAGCTATTAAACAAATATGTAAAATCATTGAAATTACAGTTAATATTTTATCATTGGGGCATGCATGTTTATTTTATTTTTACCAGCATGGTGGAAATGTGCACAAACTAACTGAACTAATTTTATTTTACTTCTTGATACAGATATATTCAATCAATACTCCCTACTCTCAGCTTACTGATTAATAAGGAATGATTAAAAGGAAAAAGAACTATGGGTTGCCCTATATTTTCACTTTTTCCCCATTTTTCCCACTTTGTGGCAGTATTTTTATAAGTGGCTGCTTTTTTATAAGTGGTTTCTTCTTAATGGAAGAAAGTAACATGACTAAGAAAGGATATGTTATGGTTTATTAGTTGCCTATGTTTCTTAGAATGTCATTCATTGCCTACTTTTTGTGTTGGAAACAAATTTTGGTTAAAATGAAAATGTGGCATATCTAGGCTGTCAGCACTTTCACTTAGTTAACCGAGTGCACACAGCAGACTTACATCACTTGGAGCCTTACTGAGCTTCTATGTATTGTGATTCCAGCAGATTTCCTGTGCCCATGGGGCATCACAAAAGCTATATGTGAGCGGAGCAGCAAGAAACAGCAGCAAAAATATACATAGCACTTACTTCCTCTGCTAGTGTGCATGTTCCTTTTTCTCCCATTGGACTTCATTTACAAAACACAAATTCAAAGATAAAATTATGAATAATTTCGAGATGGTGATGATAGAACATTAAATCAAACATAGATCATTCTGAACCTGAGATGCTTTGAGACTGTACAGGTTGCATATGCAAGGAGCCAGTACTGAGTACATAGACAGATGATAGATAGATGATAAATCTTGGGGCAGTCCTCTTTAAAAAGTAAGAGAAAACTCAGAGAAGAAAGGTAACAAGAAGTGATCAAAATTTGGATACATGTTGAGGAGACAAAGGAGTTTGGATGTGAGCTTTGAGACAAAAAGAAAAATCAAAAGTGACTCAAGGTTTTGGGCCTGAGAAACTAGAAAGATGGAGTCATTATTTAATCAAATAGGGACTATTACAGGAGGAGGTGGTTTGAGAGATGACAAATATCAGAAGTTCAATATTGAATGTATTAAATTCAAGTGCCTATTATAGATCCAACTGTAAATGCCAATTAGGCAGTTGGATATGTGAGCATGGAGAGCAGAGAAGACATTTGAGTTGGAGATTTCGTTTGAGAGTAGTCAGCACAGTGGTACCATAATGTTTAAAACCATGAAACATGAGAAAATCTGATATAAGGAGTAACTATAGATGGAGAAGAGAGAGGTGAGAGAACTCAGCCTTGGAGCACTCCAAAAGACAATTGACCTACAATGGAAACTTCAAAATCAATTTTGGCAAATAGCTTAATCTCTCCAGATATATTCACTCATCTGTAAACGAAGGGTGGTGATAACTACTTTTTAAAAGTGCTGAAGAATGAAAGATAAAAATAGGATTATCTAAATTGTCTGAGTACTCAACAAAATTGCCTCCTTACTCCAAATGCAGTGTCTACTTTCTCTGCTTTATTCCTCATGCTTTCCCCCATAGAACTGAAAACAAAACAAATCATTTCACTTATTTATTTGTATTACCACTGTTTGGTTTCTTAATACCTTCAATTACTGGTCAATTGCCCAGGACAGGAAATGTCCTGTACATCTTTGTAACTCTACCCTTGAACATATTGCCAGAAAATGAAAGAAACTAATTTCTGTTCAGAGAATAAATATACTCTCAGATAACAAAGTCATTCCATTGCCTTAAAGAAGTCTTTACTGTGTATAGCTCCTACTCCAGCTTCTCAAGACAATCAGGAATCTGACCTGTAAGAAATAATGATTTATATTCCTCACTGTTGTATTTGCTTTAACTTGATGAACTAAAATGATCTGAGAATAAATTCTTCACATGTTTTTTCCTAAGTTAAAAGGAATCACAGTAAAATCTTTGAACATGATAGCACCTATGGGAAATAAGTAACTCTCCCAATCTACTCTGATAGTTAAGTTGAAAACTAAGTGTGCTGTGACATTCAGAAGGATTAATAAAATGTCAAGATAGTCTCCACTTTAAGTTATTCATAACTTTGAAATGCTTCCATTTAATTCATATTTGTGAAGTACCTCTCTCTGTTTTCAGTGGGGGGAAAAAACACAGCCTTTTACATTAATGATAACGTATAATTGCATTAAAGGATTAGATGCTGAACCTAAAATAAGAATATTATATCTACCTCTGTTCAAAGCTGCAAGTCTCTGATTTTGGTTGTATATAGCTAAGTCAAAAGGCAACATGAACTTATGGTTAAGTCATTTGTTTTTCTTGCACAGCTTTCTTCAATGGTTAGCCATTGAAAATAAGATGCAGAGTTTCCTAGCAACTAAAAGTTCAAAATTGAACCTAATGTTTCTTTCAAATGGTGTTTGACTCAAGCAGATTTTCTTTTGATTAAAGATAAATCAGATGCCCATGACATCTGGGGATACTGGCCATCTGAAATGGTGTCAGGAAACAAACAGGAAAAAATGAAACCACTCTGAGTATATAAACTAAAGGGATTGAAATGTAAGGGATTGGCTAGACAAATGAGGAAATACTCAAAAAAAGAAAACACAAACAAACAAACAAACAAGAACTACAAAAACACCACCAACAACAAGGAAACAGGAGACAGTAAAGGAATCCAGACATTCACAATAATAAGCAGCCCCTACAATCCCAAACACCAGATTTACAGGAGAAAGTGAGAAGGTGGTTTTACTAGCTCTGAAGGATCAACAGTATCTGGTAGAAACTAGGACATGTTTATACTGACTGCTCAGCACATTCTCTCACTGTAAAACAGCAACTGATTCTCAAATTTGATGTGCATAAAAATTATGTGGGAAATTGCTTAAAATGCAGACTCCTAGGAATTGCCTCCAAAGACTGTGATTCAGTAGAATCTCATTCAGTATTATTAGGCCTAGGAAAATGTATTTTTAACAAGTATCCTTGGTGATTCTAAAATAAGTAGTCCATCGACCACAATGTAAATATACTGCTAAGGAGAAATTTTCATGGAAGACCAAAGTATAACACAATTGCTTGTTGAGAAAGAAATCAGTCCAATGTTGGAGTGTGCGTGCGTGTATGTGTGTGTGTGTGTGTGCGTGTGTGATAGGATTAGAGAATGTTTGAAATGTAGTATTAACTTCATGCATCCATTAAGGCCTGGCTCTTCTATCTCCCTTTTTTTCAGCCCCCCATGCTGATTACATTCCACCTATTTCACACTAAACATTTGTACATAAAGTATATGCTAATTAGAATTTTTAGATTGCAAGTAATAGAGACAACTTCAGGCCATCTCAGGATTTAGTGTCAAGTTACTCTGGAGGCTAAAGAGCAAAGAAAACTACAGAGCGTCCCCCAAAAAAATGTATACACATTTTAAGAAAGGAAAAAATGTATTAAAATTGTAATAATATATACTGATAACAAAAGATGAGTACAAGTCATGTGTATTCATTTTTTTGGCATCCTTGGTATTTTAACAGCTGCACAGCCGCGTCCGTAAAAATGAAATTTTAAGTAATTTTTAAAACATCATGTTTAACATAAACCGTGATGACCCAATAGAAGATCTGGTGACTTAGGCTTATTTATATTCTTATATATTCAGGTCTGCACCTCTATTTCCTTAGCCATTCTTATGACTCACTTTTTCTTGTTACCTTCTTTCTATGTTTGTTTTATCCATTTCTTTCCATCTCTGCAGTTTCCTCAAATGATTCATTCATTGCTAACTCTGAATCTAAAGTTATTTACCTATCTTTAGATTCAATGCTCCCCAAAAGTGTTGCGATCAAGTAAATTAGGCAGCATCCTATATAGTGCCTATATTGAGCGGAGGTCTCAGATTTGTTTAGACTCTTCAGTAAGAATCACATTCCAATCCTGCTTCGATTAAAATGGCACATTCCCATATTTCTTCACATAATACTAATGGACAGTTCATGAAATTTCAGCAGGCAGCTAATTTTATCAATTTTGATATTTTTATAAATATCCTCTTAAAATCACTGATACTCCACTTTTAAACAGATTTGCAAATCAAATATTCACTACAGCAATCAATTAGCTGCTACTCATATTTTTCAAACAAAGGTGATCTCGTTATATAATCTGTCTGCCCATTTTACCATTGTGAGTCATTCATTATTCCAAGGATCTTTCTAAGAAGAAGCAACCAATTCACTAAAACTTTAATAAAACACACCAATGAAGTCTGAAAGTTATACATAATATATAGAATCTATTCTTTCTACAACAGAGTAGCTACTCAAATATTTAAAAGCATATTGTGGCTCTCCTAAGTCTTTTTATCTCCAGACTAAAAAAGTCCCCATTTCCTTTCATCTTTTTTCATGTGTCAGAATTTTCAGACACCTCACTGTTCTGAAATTTTAATTTGCCTATGTTTCTTTTAGATTATGGTACACAGTATTAGGGAAATTATTCCAAGTGTGAACTGCACAGTAGATGAAATGAATAAGTTTCTTTATCTGGATATGAGACTTTGATTAAGCAATTTAATACCATGTCATGATAATATTTTCAGTGGCATGTTCCAAGTGTAGACTCACGCTGAGCTTATCACAACCAACACAAACATAAGTTTCTATTCAAAGGCGCTATCATGTCAGGTTTTCCCAGTCTCTACCTACAGAATTGATTGTTTTATCTTAGCTAGTAAAGGCAGATATTATTGGGCTGGTGCAAATGTAATTGCAGTTTTCGCAATTATTATAAACCTTTTAAACCGCAATTACTTTTGCACCAACCTAATAGCATTTGTTCCTTTTAAATTTCATAATGTTCATTTGATTCATTTATTGTTTTTTATAAAAATTATCTGAAATGTTAAAATCATTAAATAGTAGAACTTGTAAATGGTTTAGTTTTGTCTATAGAATTAAAATAAAGCTAAATGGACAAGATAATCTCTACGTTCTAGAGTTAATTTACCTTCCCTATACATCAATTCTGTGATTCCCTAATGCCCTTCTCCGTTCATGCATGTGCCATCTGAATATTTGATAACTATAATTAGTGAGCTTAATTTGGTTTCCAGTTATCTGATGTTTACAGCACCTCTAGTACAGATAGCTGAAATGATAATGCCTGTTCTGAGACTCAGAAACAAATTAATCTAGATGGACAAAAAGTGCATCTGGAAAAGGATGAAAGGGTTACAAAGGGATATGGGGAATTTTTTCTTGAGAATGAAGACTGCTTCTTCTCTATATCACTATTGTTTTCTTGGTCCTTGAGGTGATATCTGATTCAGTAAGTTAAAACATGTAAGATCATCCTGCTATAAGTAATACTCTGACTTATGGTATGGGTTATCTGTTCTTTTATGGATAGAAACTGTTTCAGTATAAAGTACACACTCACATCATCTTGCTATGAGATATGAGGCCTTCAATATATAATTTTCTTCACATATATTTGCAGCCTTTTAAAGATCTTATTTCCTGCACTCAGTTTCTGAAATTCAACTTGCCTGTGCACCTTTCCTGGACTTTCAACATATGTATTTATCTTATTCTAAAAAGCTCTTTATCCTTTTGAGCAGAGAACCCTTACTGTATAAAGATGAGATTCTTAGCCATCATTTGAGGTAATCTTCCTTGACCATCCAAAGCAAGATAGGGTTTCCTTTCATATATCATCTGATGCTACTGTTTTCTTGGTCTTTTTTATGAATTTAGGGAAGGTACTACTTCTAGTATGGTGTAGACAAACAGATGGCTTGGCATGCTGATAGTACCACGTACAATAAGAAGTAGGCAAGTCTTCTTTTGACTGTATACAAGTACAGCTTCCACGGAGACAAAGGGCTGGGAGGAAAGAATTGGCTCAGATTTTAACCACTATATGATGTTCAGTCAGGAGCCTTTGTAAGGGCACAAATACAAAATTCTTTGTAGATGTCCTGATTCTTTCACAGCACTTTTAATTTGCAGCGTATAAATGAATGTCCCCATATAAACTATAAGCACCTTGAGGGAAAGATCTCTACTTGTATCCCCAGGATACAGCACGGCTCACAAAATGGGTATTGGATGAGGAAATATTTGGCAAACCATGTCATGATGCAAATCTATAAGAGAAATAATTACACACATTAAGAACTTCTCTTTGAGGTTTTGTCATGGTATATAAGTATTTTCCCTTCACTGCCAAATTTATTACACCATCCGTCTTCAAAGGATAGGTTAGAGTGGAAAGCTAACACATTAAAATGAAATCATTCATGGGAAAGTTTTTTTTTTTTCCGTTTTAAAAATCAGCATGAAAAGCATGAAAAAGAGATTAATAAATATATTTAAAACATTAATTTGTCCAGGCAACAGGAGAAGAAAACAGCAATTTTCAAAACTGCTCTGGATTAACAAGATTCAGAGGAAGAGGGATGCCATGGAAAAAACATAGACTGTTGTCCTTGTTAAGTGTGGATAAGAATCCAAGCACTTTTCAGCCAAACTGTCGTTTATAAAATCAATGTTTATTTGCTTCCATTTTGGCAAATGGTAGGAAGTAAATATTTGGTAGTTCTTCATAATTATATTTTCATTATATTACTAAAAGTAAAAGAGAAAGAGAAGATAATTTTTAGATACAAAATTCAAAAGATGGAATTCTTGATTTTACCGATGTGTCATTTCTGGTTTTGGAAATTTATTCAAATTTGCATATCGGTGACGAATACATGAAAAAGTGTACATTTTAAAATATTTAAATCAATATACATTATTACAAATACACAGTACCTTTATCATTCTTTACTGCATCTGGCTTCAAATAACCAAAAACATGACAAATAGAAACTTGAAAAATTAGAGTTTGTTTCACATAACAAAATTTTGAGAGGATGCAGCCTAGTACTGAAGAAAAATCTCAATATGCCAGGGGGGATACAAATTCTCTTTCTCCCCACCCCTCCATTTCTTTGTGGCACTTATCCCGGTGTTAGAAATTCTGCATAGGCATCCTGCGGTTGCCGCTAGCTATAAAAGTGTATGGGAAACTTAATTTCCAGCATTCCAACACTTACAGTAGAGGAGGACAAGTGAAAAGTGAATTAGGAATGTCTCTTGACCAAGAACAACTATAATGTATGCTACAGCAACTAGCAACTACTCAAACTACATTCCTATGTTTTCATATAAATCTTTGAGGTTAAATTTAAACAAATTTACACTATTCCACATTATACTTCTTGTTCCAGTTGCTTTTGTGCTTTAACACTGAAAAATGTCAATTATAAAAAATACACTCATTATGTCAACAAATAAGTTATTAGAATATTGTCAATTTAACAGCTATTTGTCATAAATTTTCATGTGTAGAAATTTTGTTGAAATGGATGTTAGCTTTATTTTGTTAGATCTAATAATGTAAAGTAGATATTAAGTGACTTGAATTATTTATTGTCATTTCAAAAGGTTTATGGGAATTACAAAACATCTGAGATTTAAACACTTTAAATATTTTCCAAAACAAATCATACAAATTTTTATTAACCAACTCTTAACTTGTGAGTAATATGTAGATAATTTATTTTGGTAGAACCATCAATTTTTTTATAACAATATGACATTTCTTAAAATAGTTGCAGATGATAATAGGAAATTTTGTGATAAGAAATTAGGTTATAGTACCACAGAATTTCACACCATTAGGGATGAAATAGATTTCTGACTACATTTCTGAAAGAGTTATGAGTAAAGCACAGAGCTTTAATGGGTGTATCTTTTGTATTAACAGCAAATGTTTTGGTAACAATTTATAATATTTATAAATTGTATTGTATGTGCTTATGATTTTTGATTATGCCATATTTGTTAAAAACTAATGTATTCTGTGCATATTGCAATTAAAGACCAGAAAACTTGAAATTTGATATAACCTTTAAAACCTTCACCAGACTCATATCCTTTATTAAATCAGTGAGAATTTTTTCCTGTCTAATATTCCTAATATTTGCCTCTTCTTTTCGTTACCCACTAATCTAATCCTTATTTAAGTAGGAATCACTTACCTAAATAAAGGGTATAATTGATTTCCCTTCTTTCATTTTAGCAGAAAACCAAACATTTCTAATAGTTCAATTTATCCCATAATAATTTCTTAAAAAGATGTTACATTCACATCATTCCCTTCATTCCTTTTTTCTTCTTCTTTCTTCTATGCTACATTTTGAACCATTTTCTATTTTTATAAATTATTTATCCTGTTCCTGATCATCTGTTTGTATTCTGATGAGGGGGAAACATGAAATTGTAATTTTGTGTACATGTCAGTTGGTGGCTTTGGTGGGGGTCATGGAAACCAAGGGGATGGTACAGAGAAATAGAAGGGCAAAACAATACATGGGCTTATTGAGAAAGTATTATATCAGGTAAATAACATCTAGAGATATAAGACTAAGGAATTAATACATATTTCTCAGCTATATTGAGGTATATTTTGCAAATAAAATTGTACGGCATTGAAACTGTACATCATGATAATTTGACATATATACATCAGGAAAGTATTCTTCTCTTTAGTTAACACATCCATCACCTCACATATTATTTATTTATTTATTTATTTAATTTGGTGAGAAGATTTAATTAAGCTCTACTCACTTAGCAAATTTCAATTATACAATACGTAATGGAAAATTAGTCATTCATGAGAAAGAAGAAAATCCTGTTTGTGACAACATGAGTGGAACTTGAGGTCATTATGCTAAATGAAGTAACCTAGACAAAGAAAGACAAATACCGCATGGTATCACACACACACACACACACAAAAGTCATTCATCATATATAATTTTTGAGGGAAAAAACATACTTTTTGAATGGTCATTCCAACAATCTCATCAATTTTTTAAAATTATCATTCAAGGTGAAATTTTGAGATAGAGAAAATTAGAAATGAAAACTAATGATGTTTAAGTCTTCTTTATGGAATCATCAGCACATTACACTTCACAAATATACAAGTTCTTTACTAGTTATTATAGAAAGAATATTTCCATTGCTCCCAGTAAATATAACATGTTCAATTTATATGACCTCTATTTTATAACTCATATACTAGTTTTCAAAAAACTAAGTCAAAAATAATATATAATTTTTCAAAGTTTTCTCAAAGTTATAGCAAATCACACTACATTTTTTTCTTCAAACTGTGCAATTTGAGCAATCTTTTTAATCTTTGAAAAATAATGGTCAGATATTTCCTTTATTATTTTAGAATAAAATGTTCTTCCTAGTTATCTGTTTCACTGAATTACTAGGCAATTAATTGTATCAAATGGAAATGGGTCTCAAACTCATAGACTGCAAACAATATTAACAAAAGAGGTCAGAAGAGCAATTAATAGAAATATTTTAAGGGATTAAATACTTTTTTGAATGTCTTTAACAAAATTTATATTGTTAATAAATGTAATTTTGTCATTATATCTATTATTTTGTTTTTCTTGATCTCTTTAACAGTTTTATTAAGATATTCCTATACCATAAACTTGACTCATTAAAAGTGAACAGTAAAATAGTTTTCAGTATATTCAAAGTTGTGCAATCCTTAGCACATCCTAATTTTAGAATATTTTCATTAGTGCCCCCATCCAAGAGATCTGTATCTATTCATATTAATTGTTTATTTTACCTTTCCCCACCAACTTCAATCTGTCCCCCTCCAGACACATATATAGCCCTACCTCTTTCTCTATAGACTTGTGTATTCTGGATATTTCAAATAAATGGAATCGTACAATTCCATTGTATAGAACCATATAAACAAAAGTTAACGTTTTCAGTGTTCATCGATATTGTAACATTATTAGTGTTTCATTCCTTTTAATAGCCATATAACATGTCTTTAAATTAAATTCATCAGTTGATAGGCATTCAGGTTGCTTGTCTTCTTTTGTTATTATGGATAATGCTGATATGGGCATTTGTGGACAAGTTTTTGCTTGAATACCCGTTTTCAATTCTCTTGGGTATACACCCAGGAGTGGAATTAGTGAGTCATATAGTAACTTTTTAGCATTCAAGTGAATCGCTAACCCATTTTACAAATTGGCTGTAGCATTCAAAAATACAAGTAGTAATGTATGAGGATTCCAGTTTCTCCACATCCTTGCCAATACTTATCCATCTTATTTTAGCCATTCTCGTGGTAGTGAAGAAATATCTCATTGTGGTTTTGCTCATATTCCCTTAGTGACTAATAATTTGAGCATCTTCATTTGCTTATTTTCTATCTGTGTATGTATTTTGCAGAAATATCTATTCAAATCTTTTGATTATTTTCAAAATTGGGGCCTAGCACAGTGTTGCAAATAATAGATACTCAATTAACACACATAGAATAAAAAAGAATGGCTTTGCTTTTTATAATTTTTTTGGTTAATTAATGGACATTAAATTATAAATTTTGCTTGTTTGTTTTAAGTTCAGTTGACTGTTGGAATAAGTACCTTGGAAAGACAGAATGTTTATTTATTTTGCAGCTCATTTAGTATATGAAAACAAATTAATAAATAATGTTTGATAACATCTCAAATATGATGAGAAACATAAACTCACAGAAGCTTAACAAACCACAAGTAGGATAAAAAAAAAGAAAGGAAAAGAAAAGAACATCATATCTAGTCATATTATACTTAAACTGCTGATCAAGATAAAGGTAAACCCTTAAGTAAACAAGAATTACTAATCCAAGTAAATATAAGATAGGGAAATAGAGAAAAGAAAACAGTTGGCCAAATAGAAAACATAATAAATTTACACATTTAAACCTAAATTTATCAGAAGTGTATTGAATGTAAGTAGTCCAAAACCTGAGTATCAATCTGAGTATCCAGCACACAATCCTGACTCTATGCTGGAGATAAGTTAAAAAAAGATATAGAAAAATTAAATGTAAAAGGATATAAACAGATATAAAAACATTAGCTGAAAGTAAGCTGATAGTTTTATTAGTATCATACAAAATAGATTTTAAGTCAAGAAGCATTATTAGAGAAAAAAGAACATGCCATAACGAAAACAATAGCCAAAATAATCTTGAAAAAGAAAGAAAAAATATCAGACATACTATCATAAATCAAAAAATATTATAAAATTATAATAACTAAAAGAGTGTAACAGTATTGATAAATATATCAATGGAATAGAACATGGTGAAGAAAAGCACCCACACACATATAGCTTCAAAAGTATCACTGCAATCCACTTGGGAATGTACACTTTCCATTATATAGTGCTAGGTTAATCGAATCTCCATATTAAAACAAACAAACAAACAAATAAACAAATAAGAAAACACACACACATTGTAGATGTATTGTAAATCTAACAGTGAAAGCTTTCTTTAAAAAAACAAATAAAAACTACTATCCAATAAAATAACCACCAGTCATATGTTGCTATTCAAATTTAAATTAAAAATTTAGTTCATCACTAGTAATAGCCAAATTTCAGGAGCTCGATATCCACATGTGGTTAGTTATCACTTGGTTAGTGATCATAGATTTAGAAAATGTCCATCATCATGGAAAGATGTGTGGTTAGTTTGCTTCTAAATGATAACACTGGAGAATATATTAATGAATTGAGATAGCAAAGATTTCTTAAATAGGAATTAAAAAACTGAGAACTATAAAATAATTTCTAATGATAAAATTTAGAACTTTTGTTAATTAAAAGATGTCATTAAGAGAGTGAAAAGGCAAATTACCAAGCATAAGAAAATATTTTGATTATATGTATCTGACAATTAAGTTATACTTAAAGAGCATGTATTTAAAGAATTCCTATATATCAATAAGAAGTCCTATGTATCAATAAGAATTCCTGCATATCAATAAGAATTCCTATATATCAATAAGAAACAGACAACCTAATAGAACAATGAGGCAAAGACTTGAATGGGCACTTCACAAAAAAACATACAATATGTTTAATCAATATAAAAATATGTTCAATATCATTAATTATCAGAAAAATTAAAAATTAGATCTGTCTGTTTGTCTGTCTGTCTGTCTGTCTGTCTGTCTCTCTCTCTCTCTCTCTCTCTCACACACACACACACACACACACACACACACACACACCAAAATGACTACAAATTAAAGATTAACAGTACCAATCATTTATGAGGACAGGAAGTAATTATAACTGTCACATTCTGTTAATTGAAGTACATTCATACAACCACTAAAAAAACAAAAAACAGAAAAAAAACCAAAACTGCTATTACCTAATAAAGCAAAATACATGTCTATTTTATAAACCAGCAGTTCATATATACTCGCATATCTCCAGTACAAAAGCTTACATATGTGCACCAAAGGACATGTACTGATATGTTCATGGCAGCACTATTAACAATAGTTTCAAACTTGAAACTGCTCAAATGTCTGTTACCAATAAAATAAATAAATTGTACCATATTCATATAATGGAATGTTAAGCATTAATGAAAATTAATGAACCACTGCTACAGGTAGCTAAGGTAATGAATCTTATCAACATATGTTGAATGAACTATGTCAAACAAACAAACAAAATACTGCAAAATTCTAGTTACATAAATTTTTTAAATGGAAAAACTAATATGTAATGTTAGAAGTCAGAGAAAGTATTTCCCTTTCAATATTGTAATGACTGGAAACAGACACAGGTGACCTTTTTTTTGGTTATGTTTTATTTATGTATTTACTTATTTCTTGGTTTTGGGTGGTTAAATGAAATTGGTAGCATTGTGATATCTATTTAGTTGTGTATTTATTTTGGGCAATTTTCTGTATGTATATTACACTACAATAAATGTTTTGCAAAGTTACAGTATATATTTGGGTCCTAGCTCCATGTAGAAATGTTTTGCAAAATAAGTTCCACTTGAATTAAATCTTCAGAATCACACATAATTAATTTATAACACAAACCACCTAAATCCCTAACTAGATGACCTGTAGAAAACTAAGAAAGATTTGTTGGTGGAAACTTGGGAGTATTTTTTTCAATGATAACTGGATACATAAATGTTCTTACACACCACTGTGATTAGATAGACAAAGAGATTGACCATATATATATATATATATATATATATATATATATATATTCATTATATATATATATTCACTATATATATTCATTATATATATATATATATTCATTATATATAAAACGTTTGTTATATATACATACATATATATACATAAATGTCATATATATGACATTTTGATGGATATATGATAGTATAGATATATGTGACATTATAGATCTATATGGCATATTATATGTAATAATACTACTTTTATGGTATGAGGCATAGCACGTATACATATTCAATACTAATGATTTTGAAGACTATTTAAGAAATTATTGAAATCCATTGTATGATTTTTAAAAATCAGTATAAAGTTCAATTTCTAAGTAACCAAACATTTACCATGATAAGTAAGCGTCTTCCTACTTCTTCCTCTTGGATCCCTCCGGAAGTGACTGCTGTGAACACTTTCTTCTCTATTCTTTCACTTTTTCTATATATTTTTCTCTAGACACTATTCTATACCTTATATTTTTCTCCTAAAATAAATGAATCTAATAGACAGTGCACTTTTATAAATACAGACATGTTTCATTCATTTTAATGGCTACATAAATTCTATAGTAGCAATGTACCATAATTGACGTAGTCATATATATATATATATATATATATTTAGCTTTTCCCCAATTTTTCTGTCTCTACTGCACTGCAATGCATATTTTTATGCATTCCTCATTTTACAGGAGTAAATATAGCAATGAGAAAAATTCTTAAAAGTGAAATTGCTTGGTTAAGTATTATGTGAATTTTTAATTTTAACTGACAGTGCACATTAATTGTACATTAAACTAGAAGCAATTTATATTATCATTGGATATGCATACTTTTAACCATTTGTGTCTTAGAAAAAATAATTCTGTGTGAAATTGAAACTTGGTAATATGTAGGATGCTAAATCAGAAGATAATACAATAATAGTCTATGCAAATGCTCATGAAAAAGGCAATAAGAAGTGACAGAAAATACAATTTCAAGAAGTACTGAAGTAGTAGAGTTGAGAGAATTGACATAGTGACACTTTGGAGTGCTCTATCCATAATGGCCTTAAGTATATGTTTTACTAAATCATCCAAACTGAAGTCCCAATAATTCAAGAGACATCCAGTCCATTACCACCTCAACCTCTGACTTGTCAGCCTCTCAAATCCTTTGGCCAAATTCTCACTTCATTAAAGTTCTGCTAAAATGAGTTCCTTTTGTCAAATGTCTCCACTACTCTCCATTAAGCCATTAACATGGGCTCTTCTGTCTCAAGACTTTTGGCCTTAAAGGTTAGCAAACTTGAAGTTCAAGTATTTGGGCTTTATCATTAAATGCTTAAGAAAAAGCTATTCTTAAATCTGCTCCCATGTTTAACTTCCAAATTATATCAGGCTCAGCATTAAAAACTATATTCCCCAGAGGAGAGCTGTCCTCGTAATTTACATGTGGAGAAACATTTGAATTCCCTCTGGAGAAACTGAAGTTTACCAGGGAATATAAACAGCAACTCTTGGTTATTTGCATAAATTCTTCACCATAGAACAACCAGTTTCCAAAATCCTTTTATTATGCATGCAATACTCTTTCTTCCGGATATGAGAAAACTGTAATCCTAATGTTACTCTTCCAAGAATCATGAACCTATAAATTTGGGAGAAGATAACTACAGCTAATTGTGATACAGTTTCTCCTGTTGAAGACTGGTGAGACAGATACTGGGTTTTTGTGAAAACTTTTGTTAAACAGTTTTGCTTGGACCTGTCTTCTACTTGAGAGTCTCCTTTAGTATGATAATCTCATAGCGGTCTTCCTACACTCCCTCCTCAGGTCTTATAATTAGCTGATTACAACATAAGTAAAGGTAAGAGATAGAAAAGGCAGTGTGATCCCTGGAAAGGCTTTGTAAAGGCTTCAATACATATACTGGTACAGATATCAGTGGAGGATGAGCATATACTGATACTTTGATTCAGGTTCAGATGAAAACTTTGTGCTAATATCTTTGAAATCTAAAGCTGGCATAAGAAGGCACTGGAGCAAACAAATAAAAACTAAACTAAACAAACCTGCCTTTTAAAGAGTCAACAAAAAACATCCAGCCTAAGAAAAAGCTTATACGAGTTTATTTGAGCCAAACTGACGACAATTGCCAGGAAGCAAAGTCTCAACAGATTGAAGAAATGCTACAGAAAATGGCCGTTTTGTGCCTTATTTTATACATTAGAATCAAAGGAGGAAGGTTACATGAAATCCCCTGGTTGTAGATTAAGGGGGTGAGAGAAAGCAAAGTGGGGCAATCTCTGGGATTGAATAAAAAGCAAAATGGAGAGACACACACTTCTTTTACATTGGTCAGTACAAGATAGTTAATAGCATTTTACAGCATATAGAGATGGTATTTGGGGAATAAGACAACAATGAGTGATTTCTTCCCCTGGTATAGTGGGTTGTGCCTCCTGGGGGGTCAGGAAAGGGATTATTCTTACATTCCAAGGGTATGTTATCTTAGATGCAAAAAGACAACAGACAGGCTCACTTAAAGTAAAAATTGACTTTTGTCAAGGAAGCTACAGACCAAAGATGTGACTCCCCACCATAGCCCACCTTAGTTAGGAATTTTTCTGTTCACACCATCATATGTGGTTATTTTCAGTCTCCTGAGCTTGTCAGGTTTAACATGTGACCCACTTTTTATCCACAAAAGCAGTCAGGATACTTTCTGCTTTCTAATTGTTGGAGACGTATTTCTACTTTCAAGGAGGCTGGTTTATTTGTTCCAGGAAAACCATACACTGCAAACATGCTGTTTAATTTCGAAGATGTAAAGCAGAGAAGTGACTCCAAGGAATGCAATTGCTTTGTGAAATAATGTAAAGAGATTGGCTATATGGTGAGTAGATTTGTATATCTGCAGGTGCTTCCTTTAGAGGATTTTTTTTCCAAGTGTGGATTTAGAATGTGTTGTCTCTAAAAATCATAGCAACTATTTGGGAAAATTTTTTGTAAAAATAATGGCGATAAGACATGAGCAATAGAGATAACAAAGGACTTAAAGAAAGACAGGAAAGTCCAATTAACTTAAGGTTGAAGTCAAACTGTACATTGGAAATAAATTGGGCTTGGCTAAACATTGGACTATTGCATTGAATCACTGATGTCCCACACTATTATCATTCAAGAAAATTAATTTGAAAAAAATTTAATTTGTCAGGAAAGGGGCTGATAAAGGACTATTGTATTCTAAGACAGTTGTTCTATTAAAGGCATTGGGCCAGTCCAAACCTCTGCAGTGTGGCAAATAAATTCTTCCTTAAAGGAAGTAGAAATGCACATAATAAGCATCCCGGGAAGAGGTCAAATTGGGGACAGACAATGAAGTTGGTAAATCATAGATCGACAAAAAGAAAGACATTGTCTGTTCTGCTCTGGGTAGTAGGATAGTCATGGCCGAGAACACTCCTTTAAGTGCGTGGGGAGCAAAGGAATTAGGAGGGAGGAAAATTGATGGAAGTACCACAGAGATACAGACTTAAAGCTAAACAGGAAGCATGTTGTTAAGAATGTTCTAACAGCAAGTATAGTTTAGGTGGTACATTTGAGCTGACATCTAGTACTGGAAATATACTGCACCTAAGGTTTTCTTCTATTATATTTTAATTTTCAATGTCCCCAGTGGGTGACTAAGGAAAAATTTCTACCCATTCTTGAGATAAAGAACAGGGGGAAAAAAAAAAACAAAACTCACATTCAGAGACAACATACTCATTTGTTCATTCTGCAAATGTTTGTCCCATCTGCTATATACCAGGCACTATTCCAGATACAAAGAACAGATTGGTGAGCAAAACAGTCCTGATCAATGAGAAAATATCTCTCATAAAGCTAACAATGCAATGTGAAGAGCTCAACAAAATAGAGAATCAGCAAGTTAAAAATAAACATCAGATACTAATTAGTGATATCAGAACAATAAAATAGTATGTAATAAGTTACTGCATGATGGAGACATCATTTAAATGGTTTTTTCAAGGATGGCCTTCTCTTAGGGATGACTATTGAAAAGAGACCTGAAACGAAGAGGTGCCCTGTGAAGAACTGGATAAAAAGTATTCCAGGAAGAATACCAAATTCCATGACTTTGAGGACAAGAAGAGGAGTAATGTCTGATGAGTGGGGAGAGCAAGTATCAACAGATCAGAACCAGATGTGGGGGTAAAGTGAACATGAAAACCAGAATTGTTCTCTAGAATATGGAAGTGCACTCTGGAAATTTTCAAAAATTCTCTAGAAAGTGGATTCATTGGAAAATCTATTTTTTATAATGCAATCAGGCTTGCCTTAAAATTTAAGTGCAATTTTAAGAGAACATGTGAACTAACTTGATACTCATAGGTGGGCAAGTTCTGACCATACCATTTACACTTATTTCTTTTAATGAAGTGAAATAATTAACTTGTTCTGAATAACATTAACTTTTGAAGTTGATATATATATATATATATATATAGATAGATAGATAGATAGATAGATAGATAGATAGATAGATATAGATATAGATATTTATATATCTATATATCTCTATGTCTATATCTATATGTATATCTCTATCTATCTCTATCTATCTATCTATGTATGTATGTATCTATCTATCTATCTATCTATCTATTTGTCTATCATCTATATATACTTTTTCACTACAAAAGTTGAATTCAGTCTCCCCAACAGGACTTGATTTATATTTGAGGATCTATGTTGTCCCAAACATGCTAAATATCCCCATGGTGTCAGGATAAGACATGTGACCTACAGTAAGGAAGTCAGTACTTTCTATTCATTAAAGTGATTGATTTGGCGATAAGCACTAGTTCCAGGATAATTCAATCAAATTGAACCTCTGCAGATTTTTAAGGATTTCTGAGACTAAACTATGAAGAAAAAAACATGCAGTCCTGTGAGCTGCTGGAAGCCATCTTCATATCATGAATGCAGGAAGTCTTAGGATGGTACCAATAACATTAAAGCAAAGTGGAAAGTCAGGAAAAAGCCTTGTCCTTGGGAACATCACTGAGTCTCAAAATAAAGCATCATATGAAGACAATGCTACATTATGTCTTCTGTTTATGTAAGTCAGAAAATTCCTTTCACTTAATATTTAAGCCAATTTTTTTGCCATGTTTATTTATTGTTACATCCAACAACAACAAATTGTAACATCAATTTGCCTACATAATGGAGATGAGCTTATACTCGTAGTTCATCGCAGTGCAGTGACTGAGAATATTTGTAAAATCACGTGGAATTCTTATGGGGAAAAGGGATCCGATCTCAAATCAGATGTGAGGTATATAGATTCAATGTTATAGTATTTTAACAACAACACATCTTGTGTGCCACAACTGATGCTTGACTGTTTTTATATTACCAAAAATGTATATTTGTGAAGCTTTCTGTTTCAAGAAGCTTGGAACTTCTTACAAGCATCTCATAAATCCTCCTCATAATATCTCTATAAAGTAGTCAGGTTATAAGTAGTCTTATTCATATTCTACATAAGGCAGAAGCAATTTAAAATTCTTATAACCCCATTTCTCTAAAATGATGAAACTAGTCACCCCAACAGATTAAATATAACTTGACAGTGAGACATGTTGCTCTTGAGTTGCTTCAAAATTCAATTCATAGTGCAACTAAATGCATCGTCTTTAGGCATTACATTTAAAATTTGGAGTAGGAAAAGCTGGTAAGGAAGAAACTATCCAATGTTCAATTCAATAAAAACCTTTCTTATATGTAAAAAAATGTATTTCTATTTATGTATTCTAGTTGCATTATTTTCAAATAATATTGTTATCCTGTTAAGAATTAATTAATGTCATTTTATATACAGAAAAATGACAAACTAATATGATGTCATCAAAACAAGAAAGTTTTGAGATATCATTTTAACATTATAATAATAATAAAGAATGATAGATTTACTATTGATTAATTAAGCTTATTCATCCATTTAAGGCTCCATATTTCTTTGCACTAATACTGCATATTTTGAGAGACCAGTTTTCAGAGTTAGAAGCATAGTCTGTGGCAAGAAATTATCTACTTTAACCAACTGAAATAATTCATTAACAGGCTGACAATCTTGCTTTTCTAAGAATGAGCAGATAATTAGCATGACTTCCCATAGGAATCACATAAGACTTTTAGTCTTGTATTATAATATTATACAATGCACATACATCGGGATTACAGTTAGTAAACTCATGTTAGGCACATTAGCATTATTAAATGAGTATATCCTATCTTCATAGACTATCACAAAATCTGGAGGTATAAGGTAATGAACTTAATTTTTAACTATTAAATGATTGCTGTCCAAATAGTTAAGGGTTCTTAAAATATATTTCTAGCATAAATGAGAAATGGTGTATCTTTCATAGACTATTCAAAAAACTAAATACATTTTTAATTTACTTTTCCTAAAATCCTATTAAAATGAAGGAATGATGAATTTTTGTAAAGGTAGATTCTTAAACAATGTTCCTGGAAAACGAATCAACTTTAACTCTTAAATGCTCTCTAGATTAACATAATGTTACTTGAAAATTCATTTTGGTGTGCACATCTATGAATTTAAGCTACTACTCGAAATGTCCTGGCCAAAAAGTCACCTTAAATACTTCAAGGTCATGATTCAGAAAAGCTAAATTCTATTTCTAGTAAAACTTTCTCCAAAAATTAACAAAGTCTCAAGAATTAGAGGTTTCTCTGATTCAGGTAAAAATAGTGTTAAAGTAAGAATAGTTTTCATAGAATGTAATAATTGGTATATATTTTTTTAATTACAAGATGTTTTTAAAATTAAAATTTTTAAATATTGCTAAAATTGCTAAAAATGTTAAAGCAATGATATAAAGCAGCTCTTTTTTTTTTTTTTTTTTTTTTTTTTTTTTGACAAGGAGATACATTTAATGGTATAAAAATCTAATTTCAGAAGTTAGACAATGTAGAGAGATATCCAAGATGGTGGAGTAGATAAACACTCCCTTCTGTGAACACATTAAAATTATAACTAAATTATAGAACAATCAACTTGAAGAACCATCTGAAGTTTGCCTGAACAGAAGTTTTTTAACTAAAGCTATAAAAGAAGCTATGTTGAGACTGGTAGGAGGACAGGAGAGATAGAAAGGGCCCCAAATCTCTTTGCAGTAGTTGAGAACCAGGAGGGATATCCTGGCCATGGAAGTTCCCCCATGAGGAGTGAGAGAACACAATCCCACACCTGCCTCCCAAGCCCAAAGTACTGGTGCCAGGAAGGGGAGCCCCCCTACAACATCTGACTGTGAAAAAAAGTGGGGATTCTGACCATTCAGGTGGGACAGAAGGCTTTGGGAAACCCACACGTCCTTTTAAATGGTCCATGCACAGACTCTCTCACTTACATGCAGTCACCTTGAACTCCGTCAAAGGGGCAGTAACTTGGTGGGCATTGGAGGCATACAGGGGGCCAACTGAAGCATGTGGCTTTAGAACGAAGGCTGGAGGAGCGTCACCATTTTCCCTGTGTGGTGTCGTCTTCCTAGACAGCTGGAAGTTGAGTGCCATTTTTTCCTCTGTTGAGCCCTCTCTCACAGGTCAAATTTGAATCTGATTGGCCTGGTGAGCTCCACTGATCAACACCAGACATACATTCTCTGAGAGCAGACAGCTCCTCCTGCATTGCACTCTTTTTTAAAAAATTATTGGAGTCCACAGGACCCAGACGGGCAGCAGCTGGCCTCTGTGTGCTCTGAGACTTTTGCTGAGTAGCTCCAGGCTCAGCAATGGCACCAAACCAGAATCTACATTAACCTATTGAAACAATTCTTCCCACCCTAGTGACTCCCTGATATCCTGCATCACCCAACTCATGCACCTCATGAGGCTTTATCAGGGGCTGAACCTTAAAGGAGGTGACATGTGGCAGCAGGTCTCAGGGTATCCTGGATATTTGTGGAGATACCCCAGGCCTGGTACTGGTGGCAGCCATCCTCAGTTTGCAGCGTGGCCTCTCCAAAGTCCCTCCAAGGGTTAGCACAGGCAGTGAACAATGGTGGATTCCTTAGTAGCTCCTACCAGGGAGTCCCCAGCTGGTTAGAGTCAGTGGCTAACCTGGGCCTGGAACAGATCCCCTTACAAGAGGTCCCAAAACCAACATAATTGGAGGTTGGCTTCAGATCGCAGCAGAGCACCACCCAGTTAGCCCTACAAGTGCACACCAAAGGGCATTCTCAACAAGTACCAGAGTGCACTGGGGTAAATCCCATTCAGTGAAGAAAGCCCCCTGCAGAGCAGCCTGTGAGATGTGGACATGGCCAAACCCCACAGTCAATCAGCCTGAGGATTAATCCTACCCACACATGTGCCAACAGCAATCAAGACTCAACTATAACAGGAGGGCACACACAACTCATGCAAAGAATACTCCTGGAGCATCCAGAGCAGGTGACCAGGGAGACTGTGCCAGGTCTTCACAGGGCACCTACTGCCACCCAGCCAAGACTGGGAGACATAGCAGATCTACGTAATACATAGTAACAAATAAAGAGGCAATCAAAATGAGGAAACAAAGAAACATATCTCAAAAGAAAGAACAGGAGAAAACTCCAGAAATAGAAGTCAACAAAACAGAGGCAAGAGGCCAATCAGATACAGAGTTTAAAACAATGTTTATAAGGATACTCAATGAATTTAGTGAGAACTTCAGCAAAGAGATAGCAACCATGAAAAAGGACATAGAAGCCATAAAAAAAGAACCAATCAGAAGTGAAGAATATAATAACTGAAATGAAGAATGCACTAGAAGGAGTCACTAGCAGAGTAGATGAAGCACAGGATTGAATCAGAGATTTTGAAGGTAGCAGAAAACACCCAATCAAACATCTTTGATATGCATGAGCACACTTGCACCTACATGTGCGCATAAACACACACACGCACACACACACACACACACACACACACACAGAGCAATGTAGTCTTCATGACAGAACTCCTCATCACATTTTTGATTATGATGTATAATGCTGAAATGAGATTCAGGTTTGGGTAAAGATTTGAGGGAATAATTGAGTAGATGATATAAGGTAAGGCTCAGGTATAGAGTATAATTTCAAGGATAAAGTGGGGATGGAGATAGTTTCAGTAAGATGTTTGCAGTAATTATAATATTTAAGGAAATCAAATTGATACAAGACTTTTAGAAAGCAATTCATGAGCTTTAAGCTCCAAATAAAGTTGCATATTTTTAATTCAGTCATCTCATTTTTGAGAATTGATTCTTAATGAAAATATATAAAAAAATAAGGGATGGGAGATCAATTGTATAAAATGAAGATGCTCATTGTAGTGACATTTATATTGTCAGCTGTTATTAACAATTTAAAATCCCAATAATATGCAGTTAGCTTGTTTTTTTCAGATATACCTACTTATTGAAAATCTTTACATTAATTTACTTATTTACCAAGCATTTATTGCCTTCGCTATTCCAGTAAAAGTCCTAAGTGTTGAAGATAAAGTGGTGAAAAATTATTAATGGTTCCTGTCTTGTTGGAATTACCTACATATCATTCATAATCAATTATGATACTATTGAAGGCTATACAAGTTCATGAAAAAATGGGAATAAATTATTCAATCATTGACTTTTAAGCAAATATTTACATATAAGTTGCAAATATAGCACAGAACATTCTAATGCATCTATGCCCGTTTAGCCCCTGAGATAGCTTTTTAAATACCTATAGTACAGTTGTCAAAACCAGTAAATTGAATATAATACCTAGGAGTAAATTTAACCAAGCAGGGGAAAGACCTGTACACTTAAAGCTATGAGACATTGATGAAAAAAATTGAAGATGCAAATAAATGGAAGAATGCTCTGTGCTCATGGATTAGAAGAATTAGTAGCATTAAGCTTTTTATAGTACCCAGAGCAATCTACACATTCAATAAAATTCACATCAAAATTCCATTGATATTTTTTCACAAAAACAGAACAATCCTAAAATTTGTATAGAAACACACACACACACACACACACACACACACACAATACAAATAGTCAAAGCAATTGTGAGAAGAAAAGAACAAAGCTGGAGGCATACATCCCAATTTTAAATTATATTACAAAGCAGTAGTAATCAAAACAGTATGGTATTGGCATAAAAAGAGATATGTACATCAACGGAACAGATTCAGGAGCCCAAAAATAAACTCACACATATTTAATAAATTAATTTATGACAAAGCAGCCAAGAAAATACAATGGGGAATGGACAGTCTCTTCAATAAATCGTGCTGGAAAAACTGAATAGCCACATACAAAAGATGAAACTGGATCACTATTTTATGCCATACACAAAAATAAACTGCAAGTGAATTAAAGACTTAAATGTAAGACCCAAAGCCATAAAAACTCTTAAAAGAAAATGTAGGTGGAAAGATCCTTGACATAGGTCTTGGTGATGATTTTTTGAATTTGACACTAAAACAAAAGGCAACAAAAGCAAAAATAAACAAGTGGGACTACATCAATCTGAAAAGCTTCTGCAAAGCAAAGAAAACCATCAACAAAGGAAAAAGACAACCTACTGAATGATAGAAATATTTGTAAATCATGTAACTGATAAGGAGTTAATATCCAAAATATGTAGAAAACAAATACATTTCTATAGCATAATGCCAAACAATCTGATATAGAAATGGGCAATCTGAATAGATATTTTTTCAAAGAAGAAACAAACGGCTAAGAGAGACATGAAAAGATGCTCAGAATCACTAATTATCAGGGAAATGCTAATCGAATACACAAAATATCATCTCACACCTTTTAGAATGGCTACTCTGAAGAAAGACAAGAAATAAAATGTACTGGCGAGGATATGGAGAAACGGGAATCCTTGTACATTGTTGGTGGGAATGTAAATAAGTGAAGCCACTATAGAGAAGAGCGTGAAGGTTCCTCAGAAAATTAAAAATAGAACTACCATAAGATCCTGCAATTTCAATTTTGGGTGTTTATACGAAGTACACAAAAACATTAACTCAAAAAGATATATGCACACCCATGTTCACTGCAGCATTATTCACAATATCTAAAATATGGAAACAATCTAAATGTCCATTTATAGATTATGGCTAAAGAAAATGTCACACAACACACACACACACACACACACACACACACACACACACACAGAAATCTTATTCAGCCACAGAAAAGAATGGAATTCTGTCATTTGCAACAGCATGGATGGACCTTGACGCCATTAAGCCAGGTGAAGTAAGTCAGGCAAAAAGACAAATACCATATAAGTACTTATCTAAGCAACAACAAAAAAAACAAAATCTAAACAACAAAAAAACAAACAAAAATGAGCTCATAAATACAGAGATCAACAGATTCATGAGTGTCAGAGGTAGAGGGTGGGGGATTAAATGGATCAAGGTAGTCGAAAGTACAACCTTCCAGTTATAAAATAAATTAGTCATGGGGATAGTCATGGTGATTATAATTTATTTCATATTTGAAAGTTGCTAAGGTAACAGATTTAAAAAGTTCTCATCACAAGAAAAAAATTTGTAACTATGTGTGGTGACTCATGTTACTTGATCTTATTGTGGGGATCATTTCACAATATACACAAATATGAAATCATTTTGCTGTATACTTGAATTGAATACAATGTTATGTATCAATTATAACAATTTAAAAAAAAACAGAATATTGACACTGGCATGATACTATTAACTAAACTACAGACGTTATTTAGATTTATCTAGCTTTTAGGGTCATTCTTTGTGTGGGTGTATAGTTCCTTACAATTTTATCTCATGTATAAATCTATAACTACCCCACAATCAGGATGAATCAATATTCTCTCATTCCAGGCAAAATTCCTCTTGCTATACTCTTACTGATAGTTTCCCCACAACCTTAACCCTTGACTTTCACAGACCTGTACCTCATCACTACAATTTAATGATTTTAAGAATGCTATAGAAGTGGAATCTTACGAGTATGTAACTTTTTGAAATTGGCTTTTTTCATTCAGCTTCAGCGCAATGCCCTGAGATACATCCAAGTTGTTATATGTTCCTATAGTTTTTATTATTATTATTATTATTGCTAAGTAGTATTCTTTTGGATAGATGTATCATAATTTGTTTACATATTCACCTGTACAAGAATATTCAATAATTGACTTTTGATATTAAAGTAACATATATGTTAAGTTTACATATTTTAAAATTATAGGAGTACCTGTGCTCCCTTAAAGCCTCAACTCCTAGCAAGATTACTAGATTAATAAATATTTATTGCTGGAATTGATTTCCAGAAAAAGAAGAAAAATGTTGTATTAGTTCATTTTTTGAACTGATGTATAGTGATGTTGTCATACTTTTGTTTTTATAGAGCTCTATTTTGTAAAGAGCATAAGCTCTTGCATCTAAATATTACACTTGCAACTCTACCTCTCATTAGCTATGATTTTTAACAGAATACTAATAATTTTCTTCACACTCCAGTTTATATTATCTCTTTAATTATCATAATAAAAAAAATCATGAAGTATTATTTTCCTGTGTTCCAGATAAGAAAACTGAGTCTCAGTAAATGATGAAGAACTCATAAAATTAATTTAAAAAGAGACTAATTTAAAGACAGAAAAATTAAGAAAGAAAATTAATGGAATGCTTAATAATTACTTTAAAATAACTTCACTATCTAAATGCATACTTATTGAAAAATCAATATTATTTTTTAACTATAAAATTATCAAAGATTTTTTTTTAAGTAATGAATACCCAATACTTATGGTTCACTACTAATGGGATCAAAAGTTGGCCTCAAGTTAAAGAGGGCAATGGACTAAAAACATTTTTACTAAGATGATTTAATAAATCCAGTTCAAGAGTTTTCTTTAAAAAATAATTGTTTTTTAAAATAATACATGTAATTCATACACACACACACACACATATATGCCTACACACATACACACACATGCACACACACACACATACACACACACATAATATATATTTGTTAACAACATGTTCATGCTAATAAGAAAGTTAGATGTAATTTAAATATGTAAGAAAAAAGAATGATTACATAAAGAATGAAATAGCAATATTTATAGAATATACAGGAGTTTTTCATATACATAATTAGTAACCTCTTAATTTTTGTATTTTCTGTGTTTTATAATATATTATAATATTTATATATGATTATATATATTTTTAATAACACTATGTACATAAAAAATATGTTTTTTTACATTAAGCCATTTTCTAT
Organism: Rhinolophus sinicus; assembly: GCF_057876585.1. Classification (NCBI taxonomy): domain Eukaryota; kingdom Metazoa; phylum Chordata; class Mammalia; order Chiroptera; family Rhinolophidae; genus Rhinolophus; species Rhinolophus sinicus. Next base: position 137,068,987 of record NC_142517.1, read on the forward strand.
GCTTAAAGATAACTTCTCACTTATGTCTCACTTGACATTAACGATAATTATTTGAGAATGTCATTATTATTTCCATTTTGCCAGTAGAATACTGAGACCAGAATTGATGAGGTGGTATATTAGGTTGGTGCAAAATTAATTGTGGCTTAAAAGGTTAAAAATAATTGCAAAAACCACAATAACTTTTGCACCAGCCTAGTACCCGTATCTCACAGATAATGAAGGTTGAATTTAGTTCTAACAATCATGTTTTTTTTCTCCGATTGCAATATTCTTTGAACTACATCATTCTAACAGCATATAAAGAATTACAGTTCATGGGTAATAAATATATTTCACCATATTTATACACTTTCAAATTTACATTAGCATAAGTAGTAGTTTTAAGTATATAGGCCTAAAATGATAATAGCAATTTTTAAAATTATTACTACTTGATAAATTTAAACTGTGACAAATATATTTCCTATCAAAAGAAAGATTTTCAAATAGCTAAACATTGAATGGAACACTGCCATTGATATTTCCAATATTTGGTTTCTCTGAAAGACATTGAATTTCTCTGAAATACAAACATAGCCCAAGGGTGCTATATTTAAAACTACATTGGCGTTTCTATTAAAACGCCAGCTTTTCATGGGTTTATGCCAAAGCCATAAAAATTCTATTTGATAGAAAGGCAGAATTGAAAGTCTTTGTGGAGATTGTTTTCTTCCCTTTTTATATAAAATCAACTTAGTTGTTTGTTTTCTTCCTGGAATCCAAACACTTTAGTAGAACATGAATCTTGAATAACTGTTAAGTTATTAAGATATACCAGCACTCTCTCAATCTGAGAAATATCAGGTGGTCGTACTTTCTGAAGGCTTGGGTATTCTAAATTCTGCTCTTAGAAACTTAAAAAAAAAAAAAAAAAGATCCAAAATATTTTGAATCATTGTGCCAATAGTTTATATTAAACAGAGAAACGAAACATTAGATTCTCCATGTTATTGAGAAAACCCTGTGATTTACATTTTATTTTTTGAAGGGTGGGTTACACAAGCCAGCCAGCTATCACCCAGAGGCATACGGATTTAAAAACTCAGTCTTTGTAATTATTTTTCTATTATTCAATTAAATATGCCTTTGTCAAACCGTAGAATTCTTTGCTTAGAATCATGTTATTACTCTCGGAGATAAAAGAGAATTAGTGGAGATGGTTCTGTCCTCAAAAAGCTAACAATTTCATTGGAGAGGTAAGGTAAACCCATGAAACATTCATTAAGAATGGGGATTTAAAAATCTTGTGCTATTGAGTACAATTTAACTGTTGACTCACTTGTTAAGGACTTTGTGACTGAAAACAATATGACACAACTGTATGAGTAAAGAACATTAGGAAATTCATAGAGATTTATCGATCAAACTGAATTTAGTTTTCTTAACTACAAGGTGAAAATGTGATGTAATCAGTGTTTTTCAAGTTTAAAAGGGACTGTTAAACCTCCATTGGCAGTTATGAAATCAATTAAAGGTTACAGCCAGCATTCTTCATACAATGAAATAGTATAGAATAAATAAAATAGAAAGTATCAAAGTACATCACACTGTTAGGGTAAATGTTGTTTCATGAAACTTTGTTTTAAGTTGTGTGTGTGTGTGTGTGTGTGTCTGTGTAATCCACCATAAAATGTGTTTCCTTTTGTGGGTCATAATAAATCAAACTTGAATTAGATTAACTAGTTTCATTTCATCTTGTAAGGTCTACAGTTTTGAAAACCGTCTCAGATTTCAGTTTTGAAAACTGTCTCAGATTTCATCAGGCTATAACAACACTGTATCACATTAAATATTAAATCTCACTGCCTTTACGCTTACATCAGTTTACGTAAGAAATTAATCCCTTCTAAAATCCCTGATGTGTTACTGTAGAGAATATAAAGGTGGGTGGTATCTCACTTGTGTCATAACTTTTCTAGTATAACTTTTTCTACTCTGGCATTCTTTTCTAAGCATTGACCCACATCTGTCTTGAGACTCATTACCAGTCCTTGAAATCTCTGCAAATCCTGTGTTTCATGCATGGTACTGTGTTGACTCTGAAACACCAATGCCCCTCCCAGTGTGTCACAGAACTGAATTGGTTTAACTTTAAGCTTCAGTCTGCTGTTCAAAAATAAATAAATAAATAAATAAATAAATAAATAAATAAATAAATAAATAAATAAAAGATCGAAACTTGTCCAACTGACTGGTAGGGCAATAGATGCTGCCCCATCATTTTCATATTTTGTCAGTTCACTCTCCTCTCTAAGTATTCCTGAAGAATCCCTGTCTTCCTTCAGCCAAAAGATACCAGTCTTTTGTGTAATTCTTTTGCCTGTTTCCTACTGGCCTCCAGACTCCTTTCTTCCTGATTCTGCTGCATATTGTGGAGGTCTTGAGGTCAGTGCATTATATTTCCCAGGTTCCTTTTTTGATGAGTTCTTAAAAGAAGCTCAAACAAGAGATCAGAAAGTGGGGAAAAGAGAGAAGCTTCCTACTTCTGGCTCCTTCAATTTGGTAGCTACTGAAGATTTCTAGAGATGCGGAGAGGGGGTATGATACTGAACTTAAGCAATTGGAGAAGGTTGGTCCTGGTCAAGATGAAACTTCTTTGGAGAATAAAACAGCAACTAAAACAGTTTCCAACAGAATCTCAGCAGGCATAAGTTCATGGACTCCAGCACAAGGACTTTTGCAGCTTTTGATCTTTGAATATTATCTTTGTTTTTCTTTTTACTTTTCTATACAACACCAACTCTTTTCTCTATCCTTCCAACACTTGTATAACCAATTCTTCATATTAAATTTTATCTTAATTACTAGAGTTGATCTGTATCTCTAATTGAACTCTGACTGATATAGTCCTATATATATTAAATCTTTCATTGTCATTGTTGACGGGAAAAAAAATCACTGAACACTTCCCTGGAGAACCTGGTTTCCAGCTCCGATTCAGTCCATGAAATAACAAGAGGAAAATATTTGCCTTGGGTTTATCAGCAGATTTACCAGCTTAGCTCTTCCCCAAAAGTTCTTAAAGTAGATTGGGATATTTTTCAACAAAAATTCATTCCTTCCTTTCCTCCACACGGGGAGTATATGTCTCTGCTCCATAGTAATGGACATGTGATTTTTTTTGATCCATTGGATATGACATAAGTAACAGCGCTGAAGTAGTGAGCCTAGGCCTTATGGGGCACACACATATTTCTGTGAGAACGTTGGGGAGCTCCTGACTGCTACCAGAATAAAATCATGCCCCAGTTGGCATCTGCCCCTATAGCCTAGGAACTCAGAGTGAACATACATGGAATAGAACCATCCCAACACACATGTGGACATACAACATAAAGTTGAGTCCTTTTTGTCAACCCATAAGCCTGTAAGCATGAGAATCAAATCTTTCATTGGTCATTGGCAATTGGTTGATATACAGAAAATGCTACTAATACCATAGGTTTCTACCATATTTTAGCTTTTCCTACTTTGTTGACTTATCGCTACATAAAGTTGTTTTTAGGGCAGTTTGAAGGCTACCGTGTTTCCCCGAAAATAAGACCTTGCTGGACCATCAACTCTAATGCATCTTTTGAAACAAAAATTAATATAAGACCCGGTCTTATTTTAATATAAGACCGGGTATAATATAATATAACATAACATAACATAAGGTAACATAACATAACATAACATAATATATACCGGCTCTTATATTAATTTTTGCTCCAAAAGATGCATTAGAACTGATGGTCCAGTTAGGTCTTATTTTTGGGGAAACATGGTAAATAACTCCAAAAGAATCCCAACACAATATAGTTCATAAATAGTAGATAAAGCTATTTGACATTCATAAAATCTTTTCTCTGACATCTTTACAAGCTATGTTAGTATTACACTCATAAAGGCAGTGATGAGATTTAGAAGCATTATGTTTTCAGACTATTTGCCAGTAAAAGTATAAATAGAATTTTTACTATTTGGGTACATCATAGCAGAAAGAGAGGAGAAAATTCTGCTGACTTAATAACCACTATTTACTCTGAAGAAGTAGAAATCACAGGAAATCCTCACCACTCAATTCTGTCCCTGGCACTGAACAAAGAAAACTACAAGATATGCCCTTTGTCCTTCAACAGATTACAATCTGAGAACACTTATTTTGCCTTAAAGAAACTGATTTAAGTGACCCAGGGCAGAGCAGAAGTCACACAAACATTTCCCAAGCAGTTAATATGTGGATGAAACAGATGGGAAAGACAGGATTCATTTTATATCAATGGAAATGCAAACCCTTTGAAGGGTAGGAGAATTGATCTTTTCACCTGTGTTAAATACTTATAAGGCACAAAATAACTTACTTGATTTCTGTTCAAAATCTTTTCACCACAGTTCAGTACTTTTTTTCTCTGGATTCTCTCTCAACTCTCAACTGCTAAAATAAATCATAAGAAGTGACACAAAAACACATTTGTTCTAGGAATAATAGAGGCAAATAAAACACGTTATAGAGACCTATTTCATACAGAAAGTAACACAGAGAGAAGAATGTTCTCATTGTAGAAACGGAGAAAGATAAAACAAGACATGGACGTATGTTAATGATGGCATCAAGGTGCATAGAGAAAACAGTGAGAATCAGAAGGTGCTTGAAATACTGAAATAGAAACCATGTTGTAAAGATAATGAGTTATTTGTTTTTAAATACTAGGTAATATTTAATATGTAAAAATACAAATACTAAGAAAAAAGCTCCTGAATCCACCAAAAATATAGCCACTAGAACATTTCATACTTGATTTTTTGCTTCCAGAAATTTATTGTCACAATTAATTTTGTCACTGTGTGCTCCTACTTGATTTTATCACTATCCTGATTTTGTGTCATCATTGCTTTAATTATAAAATGGATCTTGCCACATATTTGTGTGTAAAAAGATTGATAAATATGACATCAGAACGTAGGATTTGATTTTTTTAAAAAGGAGAAAAAATAAATTTAAAAGATACACTGTAAACGATCAAATTTATTTTATAAAAATAACTGGTAAAATATGAGAATAAAGAAATGAAAAATCAACAAAGAATATGAAGTATTCTCAAGCAGTATGTGCAAAAGGAAACTCAAGTGACCTATACATATGTGAAATTTTACTAATTCTCAGCTAGCCTGTCTACCCTTGACATTTTCTAAGGACACCCATGTTTTGGCATCTACCTGCTTTCAAAAGTGAAGACTATGGTGGGAATAACAAAACAAAACATGTAACTAAGACCTGATGCTCCTAATCTACTATTTGACTTGGAAGAGAAAAGGGGACAAAGACAATAGCTGAGCCTTCCAAGGATATTTATTTAGATGTACTAAGTAAAGGGAGCAAGTAGCAAAAGAGGAACAAGGTGTGTGAATTTGGATGGGGCTGTGGTTGATAGCTTTTCAAATACATCTTCCTGAGGATTCAAGCATAAGGAAGCATCTTTTGCCAAGGGAGCTTGTCCTAGATTTAAATGTAGTTGGCTAGAACAGTTGCTACTGAGGATTTTTCTTCTAGAACTTTCACAGACCTTTAAAAAAAAAAGCAGAAGATAGAGAACAAGTAGATTTTACTCCAGAGAATGCTAAGTATATTAGGATAAGTTCGCAATTTGATATTTTAGAGATGAACATCAAGGAAGATCTACATTAATTTAACTTATAGAACTAAAAGGAAAACTAAAGTATACTGAAATTTTGATTATGTTCCTAAAATGAATGTATTTTTTATCAAGAGCAAATATATTAATATAACATTTTGAACTTTGATTTTAAGACCTTACTATAAATGATAGAAAGTTCAACAGAACGTCCTATTGAATGAGTGATTGTATTGAAATCAATAATGTCCCCGACAGTTAGCCAGGTAACAATCATGGTCAAAACACCAGATTAAAACTTGCAGAAAATGTGGCAGTGGCTTGTAGGAAAGAAAGCCCAGAGATAATACTACAGCAGACACATCAGTAAAGACACTAAATCAAACAGTGTTTAGCAAAATTTCTGACATGGTATTTAAAGTAAGCTAGATCGTCATAATTGCGAAGTTTTCTTAAGAGCCCATTACTAAAGGGTTTTAAATCTTTTACGTAAGATTTTTTTTTTAAATGTTACATTGTCAATGTTTTTGAGGGTGATATTAATGACTGAACTGAAAAAAATGTCAGAAAACTCATTGTCTGATTATGTAAAACTTTTAGGAACAACTCAACCAATTTACTTTGATTATACCTTCTTTATATGCATATATAAGATTGATAAAAAATAAAGCCCTGTGTATAATTAAGTCTAGAAAAGATCTTTCAGTATAAAAGTATAAAATATGAATCTATGTGACAATGAGCATTAAATTATAGTTTAATTGGCAGCACCATTTTAAAAGGTAACAGTGCATCTTGGAGTAAATGGTATCTTAGAGTCAATGAAATACAATATATGCTTTAAAGTGATGGCTTTTTATATTCTTATAAAAAGATAAAGTCACCTTTAGAAACTGTGATGTCATAAGACATGCACTGCATGGTAATCAAGAGGTATAGTTGTGACAATAAATTTCTGGGAGACGTTAGGCGGTAATGCAATTTGCTTTATTTTGCTGGTCACTAAGGCAAAAATGGAAATAATTGGTTAGGGAATAAATTACCTGGCAGAATTAGTTGTACAGATTCACTTAGTGTCCCCAACATTCTCATGGATTTTTTTGGCGGGAGCAGGGCATGACTCCTTACATATAAGACAATAATCCACATGGCATATAGTGTTATAGTAACTCTTTTATCAAAGATAAGATGATGGAGTTCAAAATAACAACTTTCAAATTAAGTATGTTTAATAGCTCAAATATAGCATCTACTCTTAAGTCAGTGAAGCTATCTCTTTAAAGACCAGAAATAATATCATCCTTTTGGGAAAGCTTATAAAATCAAATAAAATATGCCCACTTGATTCTTTGATGATAGAAGACTAAAAATCATTACAATTAAATAGAAACTGTGATTCAAGTGTTGTTTCTCTACCACATAAAAGGTAGCATTCTAGTCACTCTGTCACCTGCTTCTGCCTTATTGTGATTGCAGCATGTATTATATTAGTATTTTATATTGTTTATTTATTATGGCCTCTCTCTCAAGAGCATAATATTTATGAAAACAAAATATTGGTCAGGCTTCTTTACTGATACACATTTCTCTCCTAGGAAGTGTCTGATACACAGTTTTCAATATAAAATTTTGTATAATGAATGAATAAATGAGGGATGTGGAAAGATCTTTAAGCAAAAATATCAAGTACTATATAAATGCAGTATGTTCAGAATGAGGCAAAGAATGGAATTACTTTTATCCTATATTTTTAAAGGCACACATTTATAGGGTATATAATTTTATTTGGGGGAAAGTCCACTGAACTGTGATGTCCAGGAAGAGAGATATTTTCCATCTACATGGTAAGGCAAGGGTTAAAAACATCAAACTTGATCCTTCTATTCTCTGGCTTTTTTTGTTTTCCATTGAATCCTGACATAATTTAACAGAAATTTTAATGTCACCTAGTCTGTGACATGGACCAATTTTGTGATGGCTTCAAAAAGAATTTTGAGAGTAATTTTTATATCATCCTTACTGAAACTTAAATTACTGTTTTCTTTAAAATTGCTATGGTTATGTATTTCTGTTATAAATTCTCAAAATGAGATCTTTCTTCTTACCTTGTAGTTCTACCTATTGCTTAAATTTGGAATAGTTATAAGTGAAATTACTAATCCATTTGCTGAAACATTTAATTCGAGTAAGTTGCTGTTTAACTTTTTCTTTAGATTACTATCTTTGTATAATTAATATATGATATAATTACTGATTATTATATATGCCTTTGTGTTTGTAGTACACATTTGACCTACAGTTAAACAATTTTGCAAAAAACAATGAATAAATAATATAGTATGTGAACATTTAGAGAAACTTACCAATCTTTGAAGTTTATTTTTCTTTTTTGCAATAAATACTGGGTAAGTGTATTTCACTTCTAGATATGCATCTAATCACAATTACAGAATTGATTAAAATTTAAATTATCAAACATCTATTTTCGTGTTTTCTCTCCTTATTATGCACTCTAATACAGGGGGAGCATGAAAGAATGTATGCTAGTTAATCTTCAGAATTTCAAAAATTTAACCTCATCTCAAGTTCTAAGATTACTTCCACTGAGATGAAAATTAATATAATGAAACATCTTCTACAATTATGTAACACAATTTGAATGCTTTATTTTCTGTCTCTCTCTCTCTCTAAACGTATAAACTATTCAGGCCATACTCATAGCACTACCAACAGCTAACATTTTTATGTCCTAACTACGTGTCACAAGCACTAGTGTAACTATGCATAACTAGAGCACTAAGTATTCTTTCTGCACATAATATCTCACTTAATATCAAAATAATCTTATGAGGAAGGTTATGTTTTAGAGTCTAGGAAAAGCAATATGGAGAAAAATCTACAGTTCCCCTGTGTGTTTCTTTTTTACTTTTACACGAACTGCTTCACTCCTGACCCTTCTCGCTGCTAAATGTATGAGGGAGATCCCCATACCAGCAATTCTCCACTATACCATCTGGGTATAATACAGTTTAACTCAGTTCTGACACACTTTACCTAGTGTAAGATCTCACAGGTTAAGGGCTCAGCCCACAAGATTGTTCCCATCCTACTTCAGAAGCCAATCACAGGTAGTAGGTCCTTAGGTTACCCACAACTTCTATCCAACTTGACTACAAATGAAAGTTTCCTAAATCCCCTTCTCAGATTCCATTTATTTGTTAGATAGGCTCACATAACTGAGGGAAATACCTACTTGTGCTTACTACTTTACTAGAGGATATGATAAAGGATACAGATGAACAGACAGATTAAGAGGTCTAAAGTATACAGATGAACAGACAGGGTGAGGTCTAGGAGAGTCCCCAGCTCTGTTCCAGGAGCTTCTGTTCCTGTGGAGTTGGGATGTGGGATGCATTCCTGTCTTGGTACATGGATGTGTTCACCAACCTGGAAACTCCACGCACCCTCTACTCTTAGGATTTCATGGAGGCTTACTCAGATAGGCATGAACAATGATTAACTCCGTTTCCAGCCTTCCTCCCCTTTCTGGATGATGAGGGTTGGGGGGCTGAAAATTCTGAGCTTCTAATTTTGACTTGTTCTTTCTGGTGACTAGCCCCCATCCAGGAGCTACCCAGGAACTCATCCAGAGTCACTTCAACAGAACAAGAGTGCTCCTAGTGCTTTTACCACTTAGGAATTTGCAAGGGTTTTAAGAGCTCTGTGCCAGAAACCTGGAGCAGACACCAGGTTCCTGTCTCCTCATCTCTTCTCCATTCTCTCCACACACATCTTCCACCTCTTAGGGTCCTCCTTAGGGTCCAGCATCAGAAACCACTCGTATCCGCTCGGGAAGGGGATGTGAAAGGGCCAGATGGAAAAGCCAACCACTCTACTTTCTATGACAGGTCTTTCACTAAAACAGATCCGAGCCAGGGATAGTCTCATGTTAAATTCAACTCAAAGTTTTGATTATTAAATAGAATTGGACTACTTTCAAAGTTGAGATGGTGTATTTTATTCAAAGTGACCCAAAAACTATGGATATTGTATAAAAGCGTCTCAGGCAAAATCAAGGATTAAGATGTAGACCTTGTTGAATTCACATGGGGGCAGTGGGAGACCATTTCTTTATGATGCTATACCACAAACCATAACTTGTAAAATATTGTGATTCATTTAATCAACAAGAGATTACTGATAAATTGTTCAGAAACAGTTTTAAGTTACTTTTTGATAGAGAATTTTAGAAATAGGAACATGAATACTGCTAAGTAGTACATAATCAATCTGTATTTTTTACATTTTCTGCAAAAAGGTATCAAAGTGTTCTCTTGAAAACGAAGCCACTGATAACAGCACTCCTGGTGGAGAAGGGTCTGTGAATGCCTTTCTGTATTTACAAAGAACCTTATGTCAGAATAACTTTAAATTTTATGAATCGTTATAACAGGAAATGTTGTGCTCCTTTGTGAATACAACTGAAGGACTTCAGTCCTTTCTACCTGTTAAACACCACATCTCTATTGACAGCTTATTAGTATTGATTTAAGTGATGTTTTCATAACTGGCCTCCCCGCCCTGTGAGAACCTTGGGCTGGGAGGCAGCAAATCTGGATTCTTTTTTTGGGCCTATTTCTGGCTTAACACATTACTAGAGAAACACTATCTAATCTCTCTAGCCTTTCCTTCTACATTTTTAAAGACATATATTATAGCTACTGCAAATAGGGCAGAAAATCGTTTTTATGTGCCAAGCATGTAGGTATGGTTGGTTTCTCAGTATCTGGAACTGTGCTTTACCTTGTGCTTAAAGGAGGCCTATTTAGAGATTTAAAGTTGACTAGAAACAAGCAATTGAAAAGGATTTTAAAAAAATACTATTTACAATAACTTCAGAAAACAAAAATTAAGAATGAATTTAATAAGAGATGTATGTTAATGATGTCTGAGCAGTAAAGTGCTAAATTCCACCGAGAGAAATTAGAGAAGACCCCGATAAGTAAAGTGATTTACTTTGTTCATATATTAAAAGTCTCAATATCTTTAAGCTATCTATTCTCTTCAAATCTATCTATAGATTCAATGCCATCTCAATAAAAATTGCAGCAGGCATGTTTTGGTAAAAATCAGCAACTTAGAAGGTACTAGAATGACTACATATTCATATGGTGGAAAAAATGAACCTTCCCCTGTATCTCACACAATACATAAAAAATAATTAAATAGATAAATTTATGGAGACAGAAAGTCAAACACCGGTTACTAGGGATTTAGGGGAAGTTATTGTATAATAGGTACAGAATTTCAGATTGGGATGATGAAAAAGTTCTGGATATAGATAGTAGTGATGATTGTAGAGCAATGTGAATGTACATAATGCCAATAAATAACACATTTTTAATAATTAAAATCATAAAATTCATGTCATATACATATTTTTAATCACAATAAAAAAGAAAAAAGTAATTGAGTCTTTTAAAAGCCGAGTAGCACTCCTAGCAGCCTCTTGTACTAATATTTAATGGCTCATTAAATAGAATGAAATTAAAATCAGTGCCTCACTTAAAGGCTTGGGATAAAAAGCCTGAACAAAATGATGCTTCAAGACTTCAAAGTATACATTAGGCTAGTAAACTTAAAAAATTCATAGCAAGTATATGTTGAAAATGTAAAAAAAAAAAAAAAGAAAAAGAAAAAAAGAAATATCGTAATTGTCATTGTGTTGGCTTCTTGAACAATATGTGCATTTTAATGTATGCCAATTATACCTCAATAAAACAAAATATTTCATGATGAGTGATGGTAAGAAATGTGAAAACTAAAAATATAAAAATTTTAGAATACAAGAAAAGAATGTCTTTGTGATGTTTGGTTTAGCAAAGATTTCTAAAGAATGCAAAAATTATTAACAATAAGAGAAAAAATGGCAAATGAGACTTAACAATAAATTGTGTGCTCAGCAAAAGAAGCCATTAAAAAATAAAATGTTAACCACAAATATGGATATTAATATTGCAATACCCGTATATGATACAGAACTTGTGTCTATAATACATTTTTTAAAATCCCTAAGACTCAATAATAAAAACACAAGCACAATAAAAATGGGCAAAATACTTGGCGGCAGATACATTCCCAAAGAACATACACTGGTCAATAAACACAAAATGTGTTTAATGTTATTACTCATCATGGAAATACAAGTAAAGACCACATCACTAGAATGGCTGAAATTGAAAGAATGATAATACCAGATGTAGGTAAGCATGTGGAGCCACTGGAACTCCCTTATGTTGCTGGTGAAAGAGAAACCAGAACAATCAGTTCTTAAACTATTTGGCAGCTCGCTATGAAGTTAAAAGTATACTTAGCCCATGATTCAGAAAATTCACTCCAAGTCACATTTGCAAGACACATCAAAATCTATGCGCCCCCAGATACTTGTACAATAATGTTTATTACAGTTTTATGTATAATACTAAAAAGTAGAAATAAACTAAAATGTTGATGAATAAACAAATGGTCGACATTTATATAAGGGAATACGAGCCAGAAATATAAGTAAATGTGTGATTGAGGCATACTATAGCATGGATGAATCCCACAGAAATTATTTAGGGCAAAAGAAGTCAGATATTTAAAATTCCATTTATATACAGCTATAGAACAGGGAAAACTGGTAATAGAACTGGTAAAGCAAGGGTTACCTAGCATGGGGAGACATTAAGTGCAAAGGTGCTTGAGTAAACAATCTGAGATTATAGAAATGTTTTTAATTATAGTATGGTTTAATAGGAGTATATATTTGTCAAAACTCATTCTATTGAACATTTGACATCTTTGCATTTTATTCAAATTATACCTTGTAATGGTTAATTTTATGTGTCAACTTGGAGAGTGTTTTTGGATGAGATTAACACTTAAATTGGTGAACACTGAGTAAAGCAGATTTCCCTCCACACAAGGTAGGCCTCATTCAATCAGGTGAACGCTTGAATAAAACTAAAACACTGGCCTCCCCAACAAGAGGGAATTCTCCATTTGGCTGCCTTTGTACATTATCTGCACGATTGGCCTGTAGACTAGAATTGCACCCTCAGTTTTCTTGGGTCTCCAGCCTGCTGGCCTACTTGCTAGATGCGTGTGTGTGTGTGTATTCTATTGGTTCTGTTTCTCTGGTAAAGGCTGACTAATACATACCTCAAATCCAGAAAACAACAACAACAACAACCAACAAACAGAACAAATTCTTTAGAAACATATATTATTTCAAGGAAACTGAGGTTTCATTGGGTTAATCCCCCTAACTCCCTCCTTCCTGATTGTTCTAAGTCACTATCATCCATGAAATCTAATTTTAAGCAGCTATTTCAGTTTGTCCCTACTCCTAGACCATAATTCCTTGTGGCTATGCTTCTGCAAGAGTCTTATTGCTAGGCATGACACTTCTGGGGTCTCAGGTGGAGGTGCTTGGAGTTTCACAAGGCCTCTCCATCCTGGCAGGGTCTGAATGCCAATGACTGCCTTCCCAGCATCATGTACTTCAAATCTCTTCTCACCTGTTTGGCTTTTAGTCACTGTTTTTTGCCAGGTTTCTTGGAATCTTCCTCTACATAGGCGTAACTCAAGAATCAGCTGACTACTTGAGAAAAATTTGCATTCATATTTTTATATTCACTTTTCTGAAGTTCTGTCTCTCCAGGATTTTTCTCCTTCAAGTCATATTTGTTTTCCTTGTACCAAGCCCATCCTTGTAAAATCAGCCATTTTCTGCTTTGGCTCTATTCCCATGAACTGAAAACTGGAAATACCTTCAGAGAAAAATATCCAAAATGCCTGAGTGATATAATTTTTACTTTCCTTCTTTTAAGGAAAGGAGCCCTACTTTCAGCCTGTCTCAGTTGCTCTCCAGTGCTTTCCAACAGTTGTTTTTCATACTTTTTCCATGTTTAGTAGTAATTGTTTGCAGTGCCATCACAGCTAGAATGAAGATTACCAGAGCAAACTAAAAACATAAATCATACTATCACCTGGACTTTAAAATTCTTTAATGGTTTCCCACTACACTTTGAACAAATTCAGATACCTAACCCTGACCTAAAAGAGCAGCATACTCTGACCCTTGACTATGTTTCCTAGTTCACCTAGAGCCACTGATGCATTATTTCCACATTATCTAACTATATGTCCTTCCTTGAAGCTTCAAAAACACAACAATCCGCTTTGCGCCTCAAAGCCTTTCTTGTGACCCTCTCACTTCTGCCTGAAACACTGTTCTCTAACCCTTATTATTTCATTTCTTCTCATTCCCATGAAGGACCTAAATGCAATCTTCTCAGAGAGGTCTTCCTTGATTACATTATGTAATTCTGTACTCGCTGGTTATTCACCATTTCTGCTCGCTTTTACTTTTCCCTTTCAGTGTGTATCACAATATAACACATCATGGAGCAAAATCATAGAATTGGGGAAAAGAATTAGGGAAAGCGAGTGAAAAAATAAGTGGGATTTAGCTATTCAGAAGAGAATTCAGTTACATCTGCAAAGTCAATTACCACATCTGCAGACTAGTGGTAATATTCAAGACCTAGGAAGCTGAAAAATTGGACATGAATACATATTTTTTTTTTACTAAATTCAGATTGCTTTTCATGTATTGCAAATTTTGATTGACCTCTGAAATTAACAATTAGCAGACATGAAGTTATTTTATTTGCATTAATATTTAGACTAAATTTGCTTTGTGTGTCCTCATGTCCTCTATGCAAGGAAAGAAAATTAACATTTTGGGTTGTTTTCTGTTCTCAGTGGTTTTGTACAATTAATGGGATCTTTTGTTCTTAGCTATAAACTATCTCCAAAGTATTTTACATATTAATTTTGCAGTAAGATTAGTAGATCTTTATTGTATATATTGTACATATTTTAAAAGATTTTGACTTTTAATTTTATTCTCACTTATTTGCCATCTTAAAACATTTAATTGTGTGTGGTTAAATCTATGTCTTTTTCTTTATGGCTCTTTTTGATGTGCCACACTTAGAAAGTATTTCCCTACACTAAGATGCATTCAGTGTTTTAAGTCATCTTAAAAGTTCATTATTAATGTGTATTAAATACATCTAGAATTTATTTTGATTTATGTGGCAAAGTAAAGAATCTAAGTTATTATTTCCTAAAGGTCAGCCAATCATCACTATGCATTATAAAATGATCTTTTCTTCCCATAACATTAAGATGTCAATTTAATAATATACTCAATTCATATACATATATGTATATATACATATATATATGAATTCAGCACACACACACACACACACACACACACATAGACACCCATGAATCTAGTCATTTAGCTCTGCTCAATTGATATACCTTTATAATAGTATTTTGTAATGACTGCTTAATAGGATTAAATTACATATTATATTAGTCATCAATTTTTCTTACTATTTACTTAGTAACAAAATTAAATAAATGTAGGATATAATATCTCAACTTTACATATGTTCAGGGACAATGCACCGCTGATTATCCTTGTTTTCAAAAGTTACTATTTTATTATTTTTATTCTTAAAAATAGTACAATATTAAATGATGATCTCAAACCACATGAGAAATATGTCACATTTGGTGCAAAATGAGAGTAATCTAGAGATGGGACTAAACATAAGGAGAAAAATATTTCCTATAGAACTGGGATGAAACTAGATTTCAAGGGTTGGTTCCACTTTATTATGATTCATCCAGTGCCTTACTGAGTACACAGAAACCTTCAGTAAATATTTATTTATTAATTGAAAAACAACTTTGAAGGCATTTAAAATATGACATATTTGTCCAAGCTGTACAAATGAAATTACACAGATAAAAATTCCCCTTTACAATTTTATGACATGAGTGTTCAGTCAGATTGAATCAATAATTAATAGATTTTTATTGACTATGTGTAGAAATATCAATTGTTTTTATTGTCTATACAAAGGAGTGATGTTATGAGTGTCTTGTTTTAAAGAATTTGAATAAAATCAGGAAAACGTGTAATGTGCATTCAACCATTAGGAGAACATTAAGAATTGTAAGGGAAGGAAGTTTGTAAGGTCTGATATCTCAGAGGTTCCCCTAAAGAAGACTAAAGAAGGATTGTCTTTATCCTCAGGCACTTAACAATAGGCAGGAAAAAATGTCAACATGGCAGATTCTCCCCTCAAGGATTCAGGAAACTTAATGAGAGAGCTTTGATGAACTATTCCCATAGAAGCAAGTAGACTACTTCAGTCCCATGACAATTATTTTGGGTGGAATTCTTTTGGAAAATATATTTGAAAGGAAAAAATAAAACATAATTTATTATTATTATTTTATTAGTTTCAGGTGCACAAGACAAAGCAAAACTTAGATGTTTATCATTTATATCCCTCACACTGTATGAACCCCCCCCCCATCCACTATCCCTCTGTACGTTCCCCAAATTAATTGTCAAAACCCCGTGGCCATCTTGTGGTTACCGACTATTTTCTAAACCTCTCACCTTCCCCTTATCCCCACCCCCGCTCCCATCTAGCAACCCTCAGTTTTTCCTCCATGTTTCCAAAACTGTCTCTGATTAGTTCATTCACTTATTCTTTTCTTTAGATTCCGCATATAAGTGAGATCATATGGTATTTGTCTTTCTCTGTCTGACTTATTTCACTTAACATAATGTTCTCTAGGTCCATCCACATTATTGCAAATGGTAAGATTTCTTTCTTCTTTATGGTTGTGTATTACTCCATTGTATAAATGTACCACAGTTTCTTAATCCAGTCATCTACCGATGGGCATTTCGGTTGTTTCCATGTCTTGGCTATTGTGTATAGTGCTGCAATAAACATAGGAGTGCGTAAAGATTTTTGAATTGGAGTTTTGGATTTCTCCGGATAGATACCTAGGAGTGGGATTGCTGGATCATAAGGTAGTTCCATTTTCATATTTTTGAGATACCTTTTGACACATTTACACATTTTCTTTTTTTGGTTTTTAATTTTTCACTTTGTTCTCTTTTTAAAAATTATATTTTCAGGGAAGAGGCTTTAGATTTTGGCAGAGTAATAACATATATTCAGTTCTGTTTCCCACAGTTCTTAGTATTAATCAGATATTTAGGTTATTTTAATTTTTTGTAAAATCAAGTTTCTGTTTATTTATATGCTGGTTTTCTCCCAAATCCTATAGAGGATGAAGAAGTATTTTTTTTAAGACTTTTAAAAAATATATAGCTGACATACAATATTATATTAGTTTCAGGTGTACACAATCGTTATTCAACATTTATATAACTAAAGAAGAATCACCATAAGTCCAGTAACCATCTGACACCTTACCATCCTATAACAATACAGTAGTACCTCGGTTTTTGAACGTCTCCGTTGACGAACATTTTGGTTTACGAATGCTGTAAACCCGGAAGTAGTTTTTAAACACACCTCGGAATTTGAACATGTCACACGGCTTCCGCTGAGTGCAAGATCCTGAGGCCTAGCTGTTGGCTGTTTTCGAACGTTTCAGAAATTGAATGGTCTTCCAGAACGGATTATGTTTGAAAACCGAGGTACCATTGTACTATTGACTATATTCCCTATGCTGTACATTACATTCCCATGACTTATTTATTTTATACCTGAAACTTTGAACCTTTTATTCCCCTTCATCTTCCCCTCTTTTAATTTTTCAATTATAGATGACATTCAATATTACTTTATGTTAATTTCAAGTGTACAACATAGTAATTAGACATTTATATAACTTAAGAAGTGATCCCCCTGACTAGTCTAGTACCCACCTGGCACTCTACATAGTTATTACATATTATTGACTATATTCCCTATGCTTTACTTTACATCCCATGACTACTTTGTAACTAAGAATTTGTAGTTCTTAATGCCTTCACCTTTTTCACCCTGTCTCCCAACCCCCCTCCCATTTCTCACCCTAATAAATCTAGTACCCATCTGACATCATACATAGCTTTTACAATGTTATCGACTATATTCCTTGTTGAACCCTACATCGTCATGACCACTGTGTAATTTGTACTTCTTAATCCCTTCCCCCTTTTCACCCATTCCCAACCCCTCTCCCATCTGGCAACCATCAAAATGTTCTCTGTATCTATGAGTTTGTTTCTGTTTTGTTTGCTTGTTTATTTTGTTCTTGAGATTACACATATAAGGAAAATCTCATTGCATCTGTCTTTCGCTTTCTGACTTCACTCAGCATATCCCTCAGGTCCATCCATGCCACTGCAGATGGTGAGAACCCATTCCCCTCCCTGGACAAGCAATATTCCATTGTATGTATGTACCACCTCCTCTTTATCCATCCATCCATTGATGGACAGCCAGGCTGCTGTGGACACACACATCACCTCAAAGTAGCATTTTGGGCTTCTTTGGATAACTATTCAGAAGTGGGAGTACTGGCTCCGTCTTTGTCATTTGTTATAGCCTTTGTTTTAAGTATATTTTGTCTCATATAAATGTTGCTACCACAGTTTTTTTTGTTGTGTGCTTGTTTCCATTTTCATGGAATATCTTTTTCCCATCCCTTTCCTTTGAGTCTGTGTGTGTCTTTTGATCTGAAGTGAGTCTCTTGTAGGCAGAATATATAAGGGTCTTGTTTTCTTATCCATTCAGCACCCCTATATTCTAAATGCAGCATTTAATCCATTTACATGTAAAGTAATTTTTGATAGATTTGTAGTTATTGCTATTTTGTTATTCATATTTTTTATTTATTTTTTGCCTTAAGGAAGGCCCTCTAAGATTCCTTGTAATACGAGTTTGGTGGTGATGAACTTCTTCATGTCTGGGAAGCTCTTTATCTGCCCTTTGATTCCAAATAATAACTTTGCTGGGTAAAATGATCTTGGTTGTAGGTCATTGATTTTCATCACTTTTAATATTTCCTGCCAATCCCCTCTGGCCTGCAAAGTTTCTGATAAATCAGCTGATGGTCTTCTGGGAGCTTCCCTGTAGATGACCAACTGATTTTCTCTTGCTGCTTTTAAGATTCTCTCTTTGTCTTTAACCTTTGTCATTTTAATTATGATTTGTCTCGATGTGGGCCTTTTGGGTTGTCTTGTTTGGGATGCTCTGCACTTCATGAGCTTATATATTTCCTTCACCAGGTTAAGGAAGTGTTCAGTCATTATTTCTCTAAACAGGTTTTCAATTCCTTGCTCGCTCTCTTCTCCTTCTGGTACCCCTATGATGCGAATGTTGGTACGTTTGATGTTGTCCCTTAATATCTCCTCATTTTTTTGAATTCTTTTTTCTTTTTGCTGTTCTGATTGGGTATTTTCTGCTACTTTATCTTCTAAATCACTAATTCGATCCTCTGCTTCATCTAATCCACTGATGATTCCCTGTAATGTATTCTTCATTTCCATTATTGTAATCTTTATTTCTGACTTATTCATTTTTATGTTTTCTATTTCCATTTTTATGTTTCCTGTCTCTTTGTTGAAGTTCCCCCTGAAATCACTGAGCATCCTATAACCGGTGTTTGGAATTCTGCATCTGGTAGATTGCTTGTCTCCATTTTCTTTAGCTCTTTTTCTGGAGCTTTTTTTCATTGTTTTGTTTGGCAAATGATTCTTTGTCTCTCTGTTTTGTCTGCCACCCTGTGTTTGTTTCTATGTAGGAATGCTATGCCTCCTGGTCTTAGTAGAGTATCCTTATATAGCAGATGTCCTGTGGGACCAAGTGGTGTAGTATCTATTGTCATCAGAGATGCATGCTCCAGGTGTGTCCCTTGTGTTTGTTGTGTGTTTCTTCCTGTTGTAATTGAGACTTGATTGCAGTTTACACATAAATGGGGGGGATTGAGCCTCAGGCTGATTTGTTGTGAGGACTGGCTATGACTACAGTGGAAGAGCTGATGTGCAGACACAGACCCTATAGAGTAGGGTTGCTTTAGTGGGACTCTGGTGCCTGCCCTGTCTGCCCTTTGGGTGTGTCATCCTTGGAGGAGGTTGCGTGATGGTCCACCCCAATCTGAAGCTGGCCAATGGACCTGCTAGCCCCAGTGCTTCCTGAAAGGAGATCCACTGCAGGCCAAGTTCAGCCACAGTGACCTGCCTAGGGCCACCTAGAATGAGCCACAAAGGAATCCACAGATGGCCACCACCTGCATTGGGCTTGGAGGTGTGTTGAGAGACCAAGCTACAAACCATGGTTGTCTGTTCCTAGTGCCAGGTTTAGTGCTACTCAGCAAGAGGTATAGGACACACTGAAGCCATATACTGCTTTGGGTTTTGTGAACTTTTGAGGATTTTTAGGAATGTCCACAGAATGCCAAAAATGCCACTGGAAGTGGCTTGTCTATGCCTGAAAGTTGATGGGGCACGGTCTCGCAGAATCACTAGGGCGGGGCAGACGAAAGGTGATAACCAGTTTGATGAACACTTAGATTGTCATCTATGTGCATCTGCACGCAGGAAGGGGAGGGCTTAACAAAGAAACAGTGGCTTCTGCCAGCTCCTCCTTCAGGGAGAAAGCTGCCCTTCCAGACCTCATCATGCAGCTAGAAAACTCAGTTCCTCTCCGTATGTATCTGGCACCTTTCCAGCCACTGCGCCAGTGCTGGAGCTCAGAGCAAGTGAGTCCGTCAACAAGTAAGTCCATGTGTGGGCCCTGTATGAGGAGTGCCTGGGAGTGCAGCTGCCCTCCAGCTCACTCAACCATAATCAAACTCACTCTGCTGGGTTTCACAGCCAGAATTTATCGGGACTTCTCTCCCCGGCACTAAAACCTTGGGCTGGGGAAGGGCTGGGACCCCTCATTCCTCAGGAGAAGACATCTGCAGCCAAGATATCCCTTTAATTTTTAATGGTCATATGTGGGTGTGGGACCAGCATATTCCGCGTCTCTGCCCCTCCTACCAGTCTCGAGGTGGCTTCTTCTGTATGTCTGTATTTGTAAGGCTTCGGTTCAGCTAGACTTCAGGAGATTCTCAATAATGGTTTTTCAACAGTTTAGTTGTAGTTGATGTGGTCACAAGAGGAAGTTAACACAGCTTTTACCTACTCCATCATCTTGACCAGAAATTCTTTAGGTTATTTATTTTCTACATATTTATTTTCCTTAACTACATAGTAACATAAGTACATCATATACTAACAAAGGAAACAAGGGACAAAAAGAATAAATATAATTAATCCTACAGTGTGTTATGCTTGTAGATATGATGTGGGACATCTTCATGGAAATACACAGATTAGGGCCTTGAAAAGGTTTGACATTTAGTGTGCTGTGCCAAGACACATGCAAGGAAACACACACACACACAAACAAACAAACAAACAAACAAAAACAACAACAACAACAAAAATAAAAAACAGAGCAGTTAACAAGCTAATGAAAAAATTTAGATGCTGGTATTTTTCTTACTGTATACATGTCATTTGCCCTTAAAAAAAAAAAAAAAAAAAAGATCTCTGTAACATTTTATGGTCTTTTGGAGAAGTAAATTTAAAACAAAAAATCTTCACAAAAGCTATGTCAATTTGAGCACTGCATTTCATATTTTATCCTGGAATGTTTATGAATTCTCTGCTCCATTAAATCTTCACCCCTATAACCTTAGAAGGCCCCTTAAGGTTATTAATTTTAGTGCCTGTTGGTTGATATTTATATCTTTCAGCAACGAATGCTTTTATTCTAAAATTATTTAGGAAGAGGTTAAACTAGTTCAGAAAATATACACATATTTTCCCCTGATAAAATACCAAAAAAATGAAAATAAATAGATGGATTTATGGGTGTGTATCAGAACATCACTAGTTTAGTTGATTCTGCTTACAAAGCCACCTCAATAATCAGCAGCGATCACTGCCAAATCCATTAGACAATCATGATTGATAGTAAAGACAATCAGATTCATCCTTCCAGCTATATTGCATCCTAGCTCAGTTGTGTAAGCTAGGCAGTCATGGTTTCAGATACTGAACTCTCTCTGTCATTCTCTATCTCATGCTTTCTCTTTTATATACAAATAGTTTATAGAAAATAGATTTATATAACCCACTTTTGACACTAGAATTTCGATATGAAAGTGAAACCATGTTTCTCTCTCTCTTACACACAGGTCAAGATGAAAGAGAGGATAAGGAGGTAGTCTTGAGGCTCAAGTGTCCTCAGTAAGTTTTTCTTAGTTTTAATGTGTGGTAATGCCATTTTCCACAAAAGCTCTCACCTCATCTCTACAATATAACAATACAGTTTAATGTAGTTTAATACATTCTAAGTCTTAAAACAAAAATTCTACCATCTGCTTCCTGCTGCCTTTTTTTTTTCCCTGCTGCCTGTTTATACAGACAAAAAAACAGCAGTCAAGTCAGTAGAGATAGAAAGTTCTACCTTGATGAAATGTGCACAGTTTTATATTGAAAATTTGAATATTTAGATTCTGTATCTAAATCATCTGCATTTAGGTTAATGGACACTTCACTTCTTCCCATAGAACAATGACTGGGTACATTATGGTACATAATGGACATTTACAAATACACTCATTAATTTATTTCAAAAACTGCTTTAACTGCCAATGATATGCTTGGCTTAGTAAACAATTAAACAAATGTATGGGTTTGTCTTTTGAAGCTAAAAATCTAGAGTTAGTAAAATAAAAATTAGTTCAAAACAGAATATTATCATAGCTTGTTATTAGTTTTACTAAAGAAACAAGGAACAGTGTGGAATAACGACAGTTGGCATTAGTGGTGGTGTGAGATCTTTTTAGCCACTGTGTGATTTGCCCATCAATGCTGTGTTTTCTAGGTATAATCTTATTTTTTGAGAATATCATTGTTTCCATTTTGTCTGAAAAGTGCAGAAGTTGCATAAGTGTTGAAAATACTAGTTTAAAAAAGTGTGCTACAATGAAACTATAAGTGGCAGTAATAAAAATAAATATGTACAGGAAAATGCAAATTTGGCATGTGTGTATGGAATGAATCTGTTGAAAATAGTATTGATTATGAGGAACAAGTAGAAAAGTGTGCATCATGTGCACAATACTAAGCTTAAGCAAGAGGCAGTAACCAGGAAAGTAGTCCGCTGGTCTCCCTATCTGCTCTATTTTTCCAGAGTTTTAACAACCTTCCAACAATCCTATATATGTTTCTGATTTACAAAATTTATTGCTTATTTATTCCCACTAAACTGTAAGTTCCACAAGATCAGTTTGTTGTTGTAGTTGTTTTCTGGAAATACATGTAAACAAATAAAGAACTGAATCATTTCAGAGAGTGCTAAATGCAATGAAAACTTCAGATGGGGAAAGAATGAGAATCTTGTTTTGTTTTTGCTGATGAGTCTCAACCACAGTGAATAGTACTTTTCATACAGCAGGGGCTCAATACATATTTGTTAACTCAAGGAATGTGTAAGTAAATGAGTGTACAAATGAAAGAATAAAGATCTGATAATTTAAAAATACATAATATTGGATGATTTCTAAAAAAAACTAACCTGCATAAGTGTTTTTTAAAGCACTCTTAAGGTAGTAGGCCCATTCCCTATTATTTCTTTCTTCTATAGAAATCTGGTAAATATCTATAAATAAGTAATTTTGATTACTTATATATTTCATTAAAATGTAAGAAAATAATGCGAGAAAACCACTGGGAGACTAATTTATAACAGCAAATGTAGGGATTTTTAAAATATTCTTATATGATGGTTAACAGTTATCCATCAAATTCAACAGATATTTATTGAGCGTCCACTCTCGCTCTGAAAAAGAAAGACAATACTACTTACTTCCTGGAAATACATGTAAACAAATAAAGAACTGAAACATTTCAGAGAGTGCTAAATGCAATGAAAACTTCAGATGGGGAAAGAATGAGAATCTTGCTTTTGGTTAAGTTATTTAGGGAGAATCTCCATCAAAGGTGACTTTTGAATTGAGATTGTATATAGTAAAAAGGTTGCAGATGCTATGAGAAGATTGTAGAGAACAGTTTTCCAGGCAGAGAGAACAAGTATGAAAGCTTAGAGGTGATCAAAATGAGCATGTTTGTGGAATGGAATAAAGTCCAGTATGGCTGGAAATCATTGAAAAGAGGAGTGTGGTGTGAGTTGAAGTCAGAAAGGTCTCAGAAACTAAATCATGGAGAGCCTTGTTGACCATGGAGAGAGTTTGTCCTTTGTTTCTTGTTCACTTATACTTTCCTGGTAGGTTTCATGATGAAAGTAACACACTTTTATTTACTTTATACTTTAAAAGGTATCTCAGGTTTGTATAGAAAAAGGCCTGCACTGGTGGGGGAAAAATATATTTACTACATGTAGGTTGTTGTTGTTTTTTCCTACTAGATTTCTCATTGAGAAATTGTGGAAAAGATAGTATGTTGAATTACCATTATAGTTCTACATATCTAGACTTTCATACTTTAAAGTTCACAATTTTGCAATTTTATTCATGCGCAAAGCAAATACAAAATTTTGTCATTCATTTTTGTCTAAAAGATATCCACCTGTTTAGAACTACCCTAAATGTTCCTCGATGTGGGGGAGAAAAATTAATGGCAGTTATTGCAGTCCAAGGATATTATTTTCCATAGTAGTAACCCTAACTCTTGGATAACTTTGTTCCTTTTTAGTGAAATTTCATGTTAACACTGGCAGATTGCAATGTGTAAAAATCATCGATATTTCACTTGTTACTCCTCCTAAAAAACTGAAACCTGATGAGCTAAAAGGGAATTTAAAATCTAAACCACGGTGTTATATTAAATTCAGTTTTGGTGTTTAGTAGATTTTTTTTTTTTTATCCTACAACAACAGATGTGACAAAAAGAATTGATCTTGTTGACACTTGTATGAATAGAAATCAATATTAACAATATCATTTATCATTGCACAATCTGGCAGGGAAATTTTTACCATTCCTAAAGTCAGGTTGAGCTTGTTTTCCATTGTAAAGTCACAGCCTACATCTGATGGAAAAAAAAAAAATTATCAGCAATTGGCTAGTCATTTTTTTTTAGATTGAAGTTTATTGTAAAGTTATACAATTGTTAGTAAAGTTACATAGATTTCAGGTGTACAATTCTGTAATACATCATCTATATCTCACATTGTGGGTTTACCACCAGAGTCAGTTCTCCATCTATCACCATATATTTGACCCCATTTACCTTCTTCTACAACCACCGTCCCCCTTACCCTCTGGTAATCCCTAAACTATTATCTATGTCTATGAGTTTTTGTTTCTTCATTTGTTTGTCTTGTTCTTTTGTTGTTTTCAGTTTTATATCCCACATATCAGGGAAATCATATGGTTCTTGGACCTTTTCTGTCTGACTTATTTCACATAGCATAATAATCTCAAGATCCATCCATGTTGTCGCAAATGGTACTATTTCATCTTTTCTTATAGCTGAATAGTATTCATTGTGTATATATACCACAACTTCTTTATCCATTCATCTATCAAAGGACACTTTGGTTGTTTCCATGTCTTGGTCACCGTGAATAAAGCTGCAATGAACATTGGAGCACATATGTCTTTATGGATAAATGTTTTCAGATTTTTTGGGTAGGTCCCCAGGAGAGGGATTGCTGGGTCAAATGGTAATTCTATTCGTAAATTTTTGAGGAACCTCCACACTGCCTTCCATGGCAGCTGCACAAACAGTCACTTTTCTTAGTGAGACATCACAGGCAGTAGATAGCATCAACAAATAGATACAGAAAACTGCCTTCATTAATTATACTGAGAGCTGGAATTGGGATCCCTAAGCTTCCAGTGGCAGGTTCGCAAGAATACAATTTGTGATTCAAACACAAATAAAGTGTAATATATTGTTAATGTTTTTCATCACCTCTTTAAGTGCAGGATCAACTCTAAGTCTACATAATGATGAATATTATCCTGTAAAATGTTGGGGTATTTAATCTGGATTTACTGTTGACATTGCATTTGAGCTTCATAACAAGTTTCGTGACAATCACCTGTGCATTACGGGTAACTTAAGCTAGTATTTACACACAAACACACACACACACACACACACACACACACAATAAGAAGACTGAAACGGTACTCTAGACAGCTTTTCTCCCATATTTCGATTAACTGGATGTTCAAAATTTCAAGAGAAATTTACAGGCAAACACTAAGTTTGTATTTTTAAAACATATTCCTGGGAAGCTCATTTAAATAAAATTGTCCACTACCACCATTACATTATTAAATAAAACACACTTTCAGAATATAAAGTTGAATAAATAAGATTATATGAAAAATTTGCTGCACCTTTTGTACCCAGCATGAGATATACAAATCTAGTTGACCTAATAACTATTAAACCAATATTAATTTAGTTATTTATGGATACAACTATTGTTCCTCATATTTTATGTTGTAGAATTTGTAGTTTTAAAAAGCATTCTAACAACAACGCCCACCCTTGGCTCCAGGATCTAGCCCTAGGAACCTGGGTTTTTATTCCAGATTCTGAATCAGAGAAAAGCCATGGAAGGGGAAAGATTAAGAAACTTGAAGGGACACCTAGCTAAATTTCAAAAGCTTGATGCATCATCTCTTCCAGAACCTATTAAATTCCCAGCAGGTGTTTCTCAAAAGGGTGACTTTGGAGCACACAATCAACAAGGATTTGGGCCAGTGCAAAACGCTTCGCTCATCAAACCACAATCAGCTCTCACCATATTGTCCCAGTGATGAACGCGGGTCTCTTAAATTCCAGAAAATGAAGTTGGCCGAGAGGACCGAGATTCAGAAATATTCTAATTTCCCAGGACCTCCGGGAATGTCTACTGTTTCCACAGTAAATTCACAAAATCTCTGCTTTTAGATGTGGTTCAGTCAAACGCTGAGATGACCAATAAGAAGAAAGTAGTAGTGACCAGTAGCTTCAGAGACAAGCTCTGGAATTCGGAGAAGGTTTCATCTCAGAAGAGCGAGATGTCATCAGCCCTTCTCCTTACCTTCCATCTGAAAGAGTAGAAAAACATGGGGCTCTCTCTAAAGGAGCCCAGGAAAAAGCTGGAAATAAAAGGAGTCCACACTCTTCCTTCCCAGAGGCACTTGATAGTCCAAAGAAAATCAGGTGAGGCCTCTGAAGATCTCACTGTTTTACTTCTTCAACATGGAAGAGCTAGAACACAATAGTCCTAAGAGGAGCCCAGCAGCAAGTACCTACCAGCCTATCTACGAGAGTGAGCTCACCAGCCAGATCCCAGCAAAACTGCCGGATGTCAAGCATCACCAACTTCCCAAAAAGAAGCCATTGCCTTCCATGGGTCCTCCTGGGTCTCTGGGTCCTCCTACCAAAAAGCCGCCAGACTCCCCAGCTGTGAACCTCCAGGCCGTCCAGAGACAGATCGCTGTTTCTAAGACCTATAGGGAAGGTGAAGAAATGGACAGGACCCTGCACACAGCCAGCCAACCAGCCAGCGGGAGTCACAGCTCCAGTGACTGTATTTCCCAGTCACCTCCCTCTCCGCATCAGATCTCAGCAGCTATGGAAGGTCACCTGCCTCCAGAGAGTGCTGAATTTGAAAAACCACATACACATGGGGCAAAATACTCATATCTGAGATACTCTGGCAACTCCATCAACCTGTGAACTGCAAAATAAATTGTTGATTCAACTTAGGAAGTTGGAATTGAAGAACTCCAAAAGCCTTGGGAGAGCTTTCTCCATCAAGAACTTAGCCCTCAACATGAAGATGAAGATAATGGAATGAAGGAAAAAGAGCTATGAGAATGAGAACCTCAAAAAACAGAAAAGGATCTGCATTCAAACCATCATCTCAAAGTAGGTGCCTATGAAAGTACACCTGGAAAAATCCAAATAATGAAAGTGCATGGAGGTAAGGGGAGCAAGCTGTCTGGGAAGCAGGACACTGTACTGATGTCGGCCAGAAAAAGGCCTGCTCTAAGGACCCAAAGCTGGCCAGGCACTTACATGGCCAATGTGAGTATGTGGAGGCCTTGGAGGTGATCAAAGAAAAACCAGGTCTGCGGGCCTTCAGCCAAGTTCCAATCCCAGAGGAGATGTATAATGATGTTGAGTACCCTACGAGAGAGGAATCAAAGTCAGATGTCTCTAACTCATTTGTCTCCAGTAATGAAGAAAATAGTGAAGAAATGGATGAAGATGTCTATACAACAAAGAACAAGTATCCAAAGAGAGATTTAGATGTAAAAGAAGCACTTAAAAGACTGCAGAGGGGCCAGCCTGGTGGCTCAGAAGGTTGGAGCTCCATGCTCTTAACGGCAAGGGCTGCCAGTTCGTTTCCCACATGGGCCAGAAGCCTCTCAACCACAAGCTCTGGAACTGGGAGAAGGTTTCATCTCAGAAGAACGAGATGTCATCAGCCTTTCTCCTTACCTGCCATCTGGAAGAGTAGAAAAAACATGGGGCTTTCTCTAAAGGACTCCTTGACTCCCACAAGGGATGGTGGACTGCGCCCCCTGCAACTAACAACGGCAACTGGACCTGGAGCTGAACTGCGCCCTCCACAACTAAGACTGAAAGGACAACAACTTGACTTGGAAAAAGTCTTGGAGGTACACACTGTTCCCCTATAAAGTCCTGTTCCCCTTCCCCAATAAAATATTTTAAAAAAATAAATGAATAAATAAATATAGTGCTCAATAGCTACATGTGGCTAGTGGCTACTGTATTAAAAAAAAAAGACAGCAGAGATTCTTCAAGAAAGAAAAGGATAGATTTAAGATGAAGAAAAACGAAGTCTAAAACAACTGTTTTAAGGTTGTTTTCCATTTCGCTAACTGATTTAAAACTTAGGTCTCAAGAAGTTATTATCCATGATGATGTGAACATAAATGAAAAAGAATAAAAAACATCTCCTAGTGAGTCACAACAAAAGAAAGACAAGAGGGAGATCTTGAAAAGAACACTAGAATAGCTTCTACAACTTGGCACCAGTGGGACTGTGGCATGTCATCTTTTCTGAACATTAATTTCTTACACTGTGATACGGCAATAACAATCCTCTTCCTGCCAAATTCATTAAGCTCTCTAACTAGATCCCTAGAAAAGCTAAAGTAAGTTGACAAATACTAAAAGAGTTGACCATAATGTTCACATAGCTAGCATGAATATAAACTGGTATGATCTTTCTGAAAGAATAATTTGGCAATATGTATCTAAAATGCCCAGACCCTCTCCTTAACTCAGTAATTTCACTTCAAGCAACTAGCTCTAGTAAAAAAATAAAGGAACCATAAAGAAAAAAGAAATGCACAGAAATGTCTATCTCAGGGCTATTTATAAAAATGAGATGTTTAAAACCACCCAAATGTCCAATAATTTGTTAAGGGTGTTATAGTATAGTCCTCAACATAACCAATGAAACATATGCTAAATATATACTAAAGAGTTTCCAGTGACAGGGAAGTGCTTGCACTCTGACAACTAAAAAATAGCAGAATGCAAAATTGTTTATATAGTATGATCTCAATTCAGTTTCAAAAAGGAGTTGGAAGATGTTTAGAAGGAAAATCAGATGCCTTTGAGAGGTCAGATTGTGCTTATTTTATCTCTTTGCCACTTTTGATTACAACTTTTTAAACACTCAGAATATATTGCTTTATAATCAGTATAGAAAATAGGCAAAAAATAAATAAAATGAATTTCTACTATGCTTTTTCTAAATATGCTCTTATATTTATTGCAGTTGGTTTTTGACTAACCTCTATTTCCTCTATTTGATTAGTTTGACAGCATTTTGCTATGCTATTCTTTTCATTTAAACTTATTCATCTCTTTATTATATTCAGTCTATTTAGCATTGAACTTTAATTTTGTCCTCATTGACTAGTTTTTTCTATTTTTAAATTACACCAGTATTTCTATTAAAGTTTACTAGAACTCTTATATACAGTTTCATCCATTTTTATCTTTCTTAAGTTAGAAAAAAAATTTTTATGAAATAAAATTCTGCCACATCACCCATTCAGAAAATTCCATGATCACATAAATCAATGATCTGATCAAAAGTACTTGTACTTGTTACACTTGTTTTGGAGTTTGTTTCCTTCCAACAGATTAAATTTATATTTTGCAGTATATAAGGTTGCTTTTAGTGGAAACCCTGTTT
Organism: Rhinolophus sinicus; assembly: GCF_057876585.1. Classification (NCBI taxonomy): domain Eukaryota; kingdom Metazoa; phylum Chordata; class Mammalia; order Chiroptera; family Rhinolophidae; genus Rhinolophus; species Rhinolophus sinicus. Next base: position 137,098,793 of record NC_142517.1, read on the forward strand.
GTTTTCAAAGAGATAAATTTATAAATCACTCAGAGATATATATGGTTGCAATAATCAAATTTATAAGTTAGTGTGTGTGTGTGTGTGTGTGTGTGTGTGCGCGCGCGTGCGCGTGCGTTTTATCAGTTGACTTTGTATTTGGGGTTGGTATGATTATGTGAAAGTCATGTTTAACCAAATGCTGAGAAAAATGATTTAAAAATGTATATGTATATTTTGTTTTTATTTCTTTTCCTCAGTTTGCTATTGACTTATAAACATAGACTAGTACTGGGATGTACCACCCAGTACTAGTATTAAAACTGCCCCTTTCAGCAAAGATGTTGATGTTGTCTTCTCCTATACAGTGTACATATCGCTAGAGAGAAAAGTAACTTGGGCACATCACAGCTTTTTCTTCTTTGCTATGAGTGGTTGTGTGTGTGTGTGTGTGTGTGTGTGTGTGTGTGTGTGTGCATGCGCACACACACGCATGCCTGCATGTGCACGGTGGTGTGGCAGGAGAGTGGACTAGAAAAAAATAGGAAAATACCAGAAGTCATTAATCTGATTATAGAAGTCCTTCTTAAACTCACTTCCTGCTATTCTGCTGTTATTGGTTGAATCCAAAGAAATTTCAGACTAGGCCAAAATTCAGTCAATTCACTACCATTCTTTTCAGGCTGGCACATTCTAACAGGACACTGCTTTAATGTGTTTTACCTTCTCCATCCTAATCTTCTCCATTGCCCCCCTCCTCCCACCGGAAAAACAAAACAAAACAAATATTCATCAACCAGTGCGCACATGTACATAAAATACTGTACCATTAGCACATCAGTGCCTTATCTCAAGGTGGTCTTCACACTATTAGAAGCAAACTAACCACAGTTTTTGGCTCAAAGGAGCTTATGGTAAAAAATTATCCACATTCTGAAGACCAGCTCTTTCCAGAGATAATCCTTCTCCATCCAGACCTGGTAATCATCTTTCATGTCCACAGAAATTTTTGATTAAGAGATGGATGTGATACAGGAGAAAGCGATACTCTTTGTGCTCTTTATTATGCTCCTGTGGGCATAGACTCATCTAGTGAGTCTCCTGCGGAAATATTCTTACACGTATATTATCTCATGTAATCCTCACAGCAATCATGTGAGGGAGGGAGACAAACTGAGGAAACTGAAATGCTAACAGGTTGTCTTTTGCCAAAGGCTACACACTAAAAAGGAGCAGATTCTTGATATAAATTCTGTGTGTTCTGACTTTAAAGCTGACATTCCCTCCTTCATGTCTGATAGCCCCTAAAGCAGATCTCCGCACAGCTGGCGATGTGAGTAGAGTACAATGAACTATTAAATTCTGTTACTCTGCTCTCTAAGAATTTCTTGGTCTGATTATACAACTTCAGTTCTTGTTAAAAACAAAACAAAACAAAACAAAAACAAATGAGTAAGTTTTGTGCCCATTAGAATAAGAAATAGTACATATATTTTTTTTTAACTTAAAACATTTCTATATATTCTCCAGTGGCTTACCCCTGAAAGCTTCAAATTCCCCAAGTCCTAATGCATGCGTCATGTTAGGCATTTCCTCCTCGGGCTTCAAGATGCGAATATTTATGGAACACGTAGAGCATGAAAACTGGTGTCACCTATTAAAGTTTTCTACATAATTGGAAAGACAAGCAGTATGGCAGCACTGGATACATGAAAGTGATAGAGGAGAATTAAGGAGGATATCTACAAAGAGGCTTCTCTGTTTCACAATTCCTCCTAATTTTGAACTTGCTCATAAATCAAGTGATTGTACAAGGTAGAAACATAAATAGCACGTAAAAGCACACTGATGACAGTTCCATACAGGTTTTCAAGGAAAACAGTGTTGTTTTAGGAGCTCTGTTTGACATTTGAGATTAATGTCAAGTACAACCATGTCTTTCCATAGCAATATTTTGGTACCCTACCAAGTGACAGGATTTTGATTGGGACAGTGACAACTGACTCAGTGTAGTGTATGTCATACTTTGACTTATATGCACAATCTCTGCTTTTATGATGCCACCTGCAGAGAAATAAATCAACATAAAGTTGACTGAGCTTTTCCTATGTTCATCTGCTTAACTGTGTTTGATGTAATTGACTAAACAGTAAAAGAGGATTAGGGAAAAGAGGCATCAGTATTGTCAAGTGGGTGTTACCTGACCCACAACTTCCAAAGAATGGTCAGATACAGACGGGCAGAGGAAAGAAGACGCCATCAAAGGAAAGCATAGACAGATAGTACAGAAAGAGTGTGACAGCATGACATCTCTGTCTGTGTTGGGAGGGGGTTGCATGTGATAGAAGCAAAAAAAAAAAAGTATTTTGCACAGTTAAAAGGTTAGTTTCATTGAAGTAGGTAGTTCATGTTGTTAACTAATAAGAGATAATATTAGAACTGTAGACTTCACTGAAGTTATTGAAAACTGAATTTGGGTTTATTTTGATATCACACTTGACATCTCAACACAGTAACACTTGTAGCACACTGAGGAAAACTGTCTTTAAGCAAACACTATGTATAGGCTGTGACTTTCATGCGTATAACTCCTCTGTACATCAGAATATAAACCTTATAGAAAGTCAGTGCTAGGCAGACCAGGACACTTTGTATATACCAACATTTTGAGGTGTTTTGGGAAGGATTATATGAAGGACTCTGCCCTTAATTTTTGTAGAGTAATTAACTATGCCACCCCAAAATATGCCACTTTAGCATAGGTATTTTTTTTGAGCTGAAGGCAGTTGAGAAGAATTAGATACAAAAAAGTTCTCCATCCTCTCCTATTTGTCCAAGAGCAGGATGTAAATTTACAAAGGTGTCCTTCCTCCCCTCTCTACCAGGAAGGACAAAAGTTAATCACTGAAAACAACTTTAGACACTAACCATTTGATGACAACACAAGAGGAATCTACATAACAAGGCTTTTTATTAACTAGCCTCTATCTACTATTAGTTCTCACATGTTGCCTTTCCACAATTTGCCACCCCTAGAGACAAACTCATTTCCACTTCTCTAAAAATGTATTATTCCCTGTTAAGCTGATGTATAAGCCTAAATTCTGACCAAATCTTTGAGTTACTCATCTCCAAGTAGTCACAAGTGCCACATGCATGACGTACATTTTAATTAACTTTTGATTTTTTTCTCTGATTAATCTGTTTTTGGCCAGTCAAATTCAAAGGTCCTTAGCTGAAGAACCTGATTGGGTAGTGGAAGAAACTTTTTCTTACCCTACATTACTTAATTACAAAATTCTGTGCATTTCTCTATAAATCTTTATGGCTATATAATTCCATTATATACTTAGATATAACATTCACTATGAGAACCTTGAGTCCCAACTATGCAATGCCGAGCAAATCTTCCATGCCCCTAGCCTTGCCATATGATGTAGGTTTAAATATGGATAGTAGCAACAAACCTAGTGAACAATTGTGCCTGGAGAGAAATGGGAATGACAGATAGAGTGACAAATAGAAGAAACAACCAATTAATCAGTCAGCATTGATACATGGTGCTCCTGTTAGAGTCCATGCATGCCACACATCATGGGAAGAAATGACGTAGGCCTTGCCTTAGAAGATCTGATTTAGAGATCTAACATTTGTTATAATATTTTCAAATATTTATCCCAATATTCCAAAATTTCAATATTTATTAAATAATTAAAATTTAAGAGACAATGATGATTCTAAAGTAGTTAAATAGTAATGTTATTTAGAAACATTATGACATTAATGTTTAGGAAATTATATATATATATATATTTTTGGGGGGTGTAGGACTTTGTAGCAGGATTTAAAATGAGGGAGATTCAGAAACAAACATATAAGTTATTATTAGAAATAAAAACCAATGAAGCAGAGAGTGTGAAAAAAATACTGAACGTGGCATTTTCTAGAAATAATGGGATTTCACTTAAGAGTAGCCCTCAAGACAGAGCCCAAAGTAGCAGAAGACTGTCATCTCATCAATCTGAAATGCCATTTTTCACTAAACATAAGGGCCACAGTTCAAGGGACAAAGAACAAAGAGTGTTGAATAAAAGTTCTGCAATTAAAACAGCTTTCAAATCATGTTTCTTACTGATGCTTTGCTGGCACTCTACCCATAGTAGATGTCCAAACAATGCCAGAGAATTGTTGTCTGTGCAGTATAAAATATATCACTTTAAATGTCAAAGTGAGGCTTTTCTCTTTTGAATATGTTCTGACTTTGGAGATTTAGAATGATCAATTTCTATCACAGGTAGAGAACCATACTCTGAATACTGAGTTTAAGGTCTGTCATCTGCTTGAGCCACATTATAAGAGTTTAATTTTTAAAACAACAGTGTTGAAATAGTTTTCATAAGTCAGTAGATAATAGATTGTAATATAGATTAGAAGAAAGTACAGTGCATTTCTTTAGGGTACAAAGCAGGTGCAGTTATCTCTCTGTGTGCCTCAGATGGTTATGTATTTTAAACATGAATTGTCTTCATTTAAGAAAACATATTCTATTGAATATTGACGGAAAGGGATTATATGTTTCTGTTTTATTTTTCTGAGTTCTAAAACTCATTTTGTACCTTTAGTGCGATTTCCATGAAATATTCCACAATGTTTGTAACAAATCTAGCTTTTAAAGAAGCAGATTTATATAAACTGTAGTTGGGCTTTCTCTGTATCTATATGCAATTTCTTTGTAACATTTGATGCAGGCTTGCGTTGATTTTATCTGTAGATTCATTCAAGTATGTTTTGAACAGTAGGGAAAAAAAATCAAAATCTGAAATTGAACAAAGAATTCAAACTGAGTTATCAAAACAGAGTTCTTAGGTAATGAATTTTAGAAGTAAGAGAAAATTCTCCTGAAAAAGCTGTACTATATAGAGCATATATCTGAACAATTTCAAGTTGTAACCTAGTAATCAAGACTTCTCTGTAGCACTGTCTACAATCATCATCATTAAGAACAGTATGACATTATATACAAAGACCCTGAAGAGGCCTCCTTTGAAATCCATTACCATGTAACTATAACTCAAGGGCATTTACATGAACAACTTTGTAATAAAGAATAAGCCCAATGGTATAAGAACAAGTTAATTTCTATCTCAGTTTGATGTTAAATACAAATTGGGACCACAGTGAGTGTCTGTAATGCAGGGATGTGCTATGCATTCGTGTGTGATTTTTTTCTTGATGCTATTACTGAGAAAGATAAATGAGGTGTGATGTTGGTGCTTTTTTCATTTGGTTATATTTTAAGTAGATCCATTGTAATACATATAAGGTGGCTTGGGAGAGGAAAGACCGATATATTTGAAAATGTAGATGCCAGGACAATATCTTTATGCAATGATGAGCGAAGGAAGTGGTCAAATTCATCATTGGAACACATCCATGAAAAATAGATAAACCATGTATTTCCATTGTTGGAGAAAGAGCTGGAACTCCACAAACATCAAGTAAAAAAAGTAATAACTCAAAAGACATTCTGGAAAAATGATGCCTGAATCCATGTTCCTACCATCCTACCCTCTGAATTCTAAATGTATCCTCAACTACTGCTCCCAAATGAAGCACTACTGATTAGATTATTAAGGTCTGAGGAACTGCTGGGTATCAAAGCCATGAGGGAATAATTAAGCACACCACTATTTAAGCTCTAAGTTCAGAAGAGCTCTATTACTGTTCAAAGATGCTTTGCAGTGTAATGGTAGTGGACTCCTAGCCTCTGCAATGCTTCACATTTATTTCTCCAATAAAAAAAGGAGTTTGCCCCTTTGAACCAAACCCTGTCCTGATAAGTTTACCACGCATGAGCCAAACAGAATGCAACTTTCCAAAAGATGAGCAGTTCTCTAATTGAGAAAACTTAGAAGTGGTTGGAGTGAACCATTAACTCAAGCTGAAGTTTCTTTGCATGAAAGCTTGAGGTCAGGAAAATGAAACCCCGCTCCTCAAACCTAACCCCAAACTGATTTGGAAAGAGAGAAAATGTACGCAGAAAATTTATCTTCTTTTAGCCAGATAGATGCCTCGGGACCAAGTGTGGAGAATCTTGGGATGAGAATTAAATTCTGAGGTTCCTGGAGAAAGTTCAATCTGCAAAAATCCATGCACTGCTGAGAAACAGGTGGCACCTGAACAAGTGTGTCATCCTAGGAGTACCCTGGCCTTGAAAGAAATGTTGGAGCATTATACCACTGGACACACTTGAATCTGAATTTTGGAGAACAGCAAATTTTTCAATGAAAGAGACTATGAAGTGTAAAGAGTTCTTGATGGAATCTCAAACAAGGGCAGACAGATTGCTAGCTAGGACATCACCAATGCCCGACTGCGAACACTACAGGACCTCATATCACTTGTATCCCTTTGAATTATCTCAATAGCTTAATCTGAGTTATAAAGGCAAATAAAGCAAAGAGTAGGTGTATGTTTAAGGCAATTCAGCATAGTGGTTAGGCATTTATATAACTTATGAAGTGGTCCCTCCGATAACTCTAGTACCCACCTGGCGCTATACAGTTTTTACAATAATGTTGACTACATTCCCCATACTGTATTTCACATCCCCATGACTATTTTGTAACTACCAATTTGTATTTTCTAATCCCTTCATTTTTTCACACTTCCCCCAAATGCCCTCCCTTCTAGCAACCATCGGTTTTGGTTTACTAGGGTTATGTCCTCTTGTTGGATTGAACCCTTTATCATTATGTAATGTCCTTCTTTGTCTCTTATTACAGTCTTTGTTTTAAAGTCTATTTCGTCTGATTTAAGTATTGCTACTCTAGATTTGTTCTCATTTCCATTTGTGTGAAATATTTTTTTCATCACTTGATTTTCAGTCTATGTGTGTCTTCCAATCTGAGGCATGTCTTTTGTAGACAGCATTTGCATAGGTCTTGTTTTAGCACCCATTCAGACACCTGATGTCTTTTGATTGGAGCATTTACTCCATTTGCATTTAAAGTGATTATTGATTGGTGCTTGGTTATTGCCATTTTAGTATTCATATGTCTTATCTTTTGTTTATTTATTTGTTTGTTTTTCCCCTTCTCACATTTCTTTTAATACTGGCTTGGTGGTAATGAATTCCATTAGCTTTTTCTTGTTTGGGAAGCTCTTTAGCTCTCTTTCAATTTTAAATGATAGACTTGCTGGTAGAGTAATCTTGGTTGTAGACCCTTACTTTTCATCACTTTAAATATTTCTTGCCACTCCCTTCTGGCCTGTGAAGTTTCTGTTGAGAAATCATCTGACAATATTACGGGAGCTCCCTTGTAAGTAACTAGTTGTCTTTCTCTTGCTACTTTTCAGATTCTCTCTTTGTCTTTAACTTTTGCCATTTTAATTATAATGTATCTTGGTGTGGGTGTGTTTGGGTTCATCGTGTTTGGGACTCTCTATATTTCCTGGTCTTGTATGTTTATTTCCTTCTCCAGATTAGGAAAGTGTTGAGTTAGAAAAGTTTATTTCTTCAAATACTTCTCAATCCCTTGCTCCCTCTCTTCTCTTTCTGAGTGAGTCAATTCTTAGGCTAAGAGGCAGAGTTACAAAGACTAAGCTTTTCATATGAACTCTTTGGCTGAAAATATAACTACAATAATTTTTGTGGGCATACAATGGAAAGATTAGTCCTTACTCTTTTGTGGCTTTGTGTGTGTATTTTTCCAACCATGCCTATGATTGCTCAAAATAAAGGCACTGTTATTTTTGAAAGAGTTGGCTGTAAAGGTGTGATAAAGAAGAAAAAAGCTCTGATAAAGCATGTTTCTTTTCCTAGTGCTTCTACAGGTAGAGTTTAATACCTCGTGGATATTTTTAATAATCTGAAAACATTTTGTTTATTTTATGGATGGGGTTTTCCTTTGTTTTATTAAAATCATGTACCTTTGCAATGCTGTACTTATAAAATTTTGTGATTATAAAAACATGGACTAAAACAGTCTTTTCAGACCAATGAATAAAAACATGGTAGTATTTCAATATACTTCTCAATTTGAAAACCAAAAGTAAACCCTTGAATATTGGAGGGTCTTAAATTTTAAGAATTTAAAAGTAAACATATATTATGTGTGTGAAATAACATTTTCTTATGTCCACTTCATTTGTGCCTACTTATCTTAAGGTCCCTTGTTCATTTTCAACAATGTTGGATAGAGACAGTAAACAGATTCCCAGGCTTATGGCTCAGAAGACTGTTTTGTTTTGTTTTTTAATTTCCTATTCCATTGCCACATTGTTTTCTTTTTGCACTTGATTAAAATTAGTGATATTGGTGTAGGATATTACTTAGTAAATGCGGGGTCCATAGTCTCATGGAGCCGAAGAATGGATACACGGACCAGGGAGAGGCCAAGAGTTGCACAGGAAGATAGTTTATTATAGCAAGCAAAGAGTTACAGCTCCCAAGCAGGAGGGGGTACCCGAAGCTGCAATGCCCACTAGCTAAGACAATAGCTTGTGTTTATATACCTTTATTTTTACCTGGGAGGGGGAGGTTGGGATGTGGGTGCCCATGGATACAATGTTTCCCAGACTCCCTCTACTGCTTGTGGGAGGCCATTGAAACAAACTCATTTGTCCCAGAGTATGATTGATGACATTTTTGTCCTGATATGGTTGTCCTGTGTACTGTTTTTGTTCTGTTTTTACTCAGTCTACCAAGGAGTCTCTAACTGCCTGATGTCATACTAACTGACCTGTCTCAATATTTTAATATATTTAAGTTATTATTTTTTTGCTGGTTAATAATTGATCCTAAAGAATAGAGACAATGAAGAGGCAAAGTAATTAATTAATTAATAACACTTGATTACCTACTACGAAAAAGGCAGTAAAGATAAAAACCTCATACTCAAGCAACAAATACTCTAGAAATAATATAATCATCCATACAGACAGATTGAGAACTCAGCCTGTGCTAAGGGCTATTAAGACAAGCACAAAAAGTACTACACATACAAAAACAAAGGGAAGCATTTTTATTATTAACTAAGGGAAATACTGTGAAATGAGACTGGAAGAGAAGAGACAAAGGAGAATAAGAAGAGATTAAACTGAGATTCGCACTATAAAAGTAGTAATAGGAACAAGAGTTTTCAATGTAGAGGCTGTCAGCAGAGAAGACAGTTTGGATTTGCCAATTAGGAAATCATTAGAGCTTTGCCAGAGAAGAAGTTCAGTAATACAGTGAAAGTAGAAGTAAGATTTAAAGGGTGCCTGCAGCAAAGGAGGCACATTAAAGGCATTTCTAGTCTGTTCTTCTTTTTGAAGCCAAGAGAAAACTAAGAAGAAAGCTTCTTATAGAGCAGAGAAGAAAACTGTCTCTTTAATAATACAAGTAATAGCTATAATTCCAAAACACATATTATGAAGAATAGCTGCCGAATACAATAAAGTTCCATAGCTAACAAGTCTTGGTGCAGGATGGGCACTCATATCTCATGTGAGCTCTGGAGTTCTCCAAAGGCAAATGGCATAGTCCTATAGGACACAGTGAAAAATATCTTATCCAGAGCAGTAATTCTGGAAAATTGCGTAGGCTAGGGAGCAATGTCTAAACTCCATTCCATGCTGAGTATTGGAAAGAGATATAAGACTGGAGGAGAAAATACATAGATCAGCCATTATCGTAAGAAATTGCGGTCAGTACAGTAATGGAGGAAAGAAAAGCAGCACTACACTTTACACATAATAATAAGAGTTAGTAAAGTCATCTCACAACACAAAAACCTGTGTCACCTGGACCTAAACTCTAAACCATGTTGATTTCTTGCTTCAACAACAATAGCAAATAGATTGAGCCATATTGGGTAGATAAATCCCCTCATACCCCCTGGATACCTGAGTCATGCTTCTGAGTTATAGAAGACTTTAACTCTCTCAGAACATATCAATCATTTAAATAAAATATCATGGGAAACATAAAACAGATGCTAAAAGGAAGACCTCAGAGTTAAGATGAAAACTTAAGCTGATTTTTGGAAGAGGGCAATAAAGAGAGAAAAGAACATTTCGACCAGAAGACAGTAACTGCATAAGGGAAAACACAGAGGTGGTGAGAAAGTTTCAGCCAGTCAAATTCTCATAGTGAGTTTAATATTGCTGGACCATAGCACACATGGAGAGAAAGGGCCTGAAATGAGACTCCAGAGGTAGGCATAGGTCAAAGAATACAGAGCTTTGTATGTGATGTCAAGAACTTCATCCTTTCCAGATATCATTTTTAAAAGCCTTTAATTGTGATTTTAAGACATGATTGGAAAGATTAATCTGTGGATGACATGGAATTTAGATTATAGGGGAAATATAGAGAAAGGGAAATGAGTTAGGAGACTGTTCAAAGGAAGTCATAAGCTGATGATAGGTTAGACTGGGACAGGCAGAGATGGTGGAAATGCGATGGAGGAAATGAATAGACGGTACTTAGTCAATGTGAGGATTTCATGCTTTCCGTAAAGTACCAACGGGATGATGATTCAGTGATCTCCATAAAAATCATGGATAAAAGAAAATTAGGGAAGAAGTCCTCCTGCATATTTCTTCCTGCTGATGATATTTTTCTTCTGTATAAGTGTCTTTTTATTACTTTAAATTATAAGGTATTCTACTTAACTAGTTACTGACAATAGTAAAACATTAACCTACCATTGCATACGGTGTTAGGGCAGTGAGTCCAAAAGTTCATTCTGGCAAGCACAATAAAGACACAAATTTCTTATGTGTGGGAAATAATTACAAGGCATTTCTTAAGAATAACTACAGGGGCCTTTTGAGCCTCTTCTTTTGCTCACTACTTTTTCTCCTAATAATGATGCCTTGGCCTTTGAGCCTTTTGAATCACGCTTCTGCTCAGGCACGTTCCAATCTCTTTGGAGTGTACTTTCTCTTCTAATAATGGCCCTTGAGCTACTGCTTTCTGCTCAGGCCTGCTTCTACCTCTTTGAAGTGTACTTTTTCTTCTATTAAACTGCTTTTTCACTACTTTACCTCAGTATCTCGTTTAATTCTTTGCTCAAGATGCAAGGAACCTGGACACTGTGCCGAGGAAGACCCATCCTCTGGCAGCCAGAGCAGCTAAGATTCCCAGTTTTGCTCGAAGGCCCGGGTTTGACCCCCAGTCTGCGAATCTAACCCAGACACCACTGAGTTCAATCCCCATTGTGGAAACCAAGCCTCCGAGACATCGCTCAGAAAAGAGCCCGTTCTCGGTTAACACTACTATTCCAATAGGAAGAAGGAAGTTTTTCTTCCTTACCCAGCAACTCAGCCAATGAAAAACTTGACACCCTAAACTCTTTCCCTCCAATAGACTTTTGTTCAAAACAATCCCTTTCAACTTCTTTCTTTTTTCCTTATAATGTCTCCCTCCTTTGTTTGCTTGACTTGCATGTTTTTCTAGAGCATGCTTGTCCAGAATTAGGATTCTCTGCTATTCCCAAATAAACCACCTATTTTGTGTGTGTGTGGGGGGGGGGGGGGGAGAAGAACTGCAAGGAATTTCTTAGGGGGATAATTACAATGGAATTATCTTTGTTTTGACAAAGAACAAAGGTAATTGAAAAGTTAGAAGTTAAAGGATATATAAATTTTCTTATTGAAAGTAGGTCCTCTATAAACCACATACAAGATTTACCTAGTTGCTCACCACTCCACAACTACATTGCTAGCCCTGCTGACCCCACAACGAACATCCAGACCATAATGTCCTCGTGTCGTGCAAAATAGCCTGAAGTTGCTCTAATCAATACAGTAAAGACTATGGAGATCTGGCACTGCTTTTTTTGTTCAATAATTTTATTTTATTTTTCAATTAAGGTTGACATTCATAGTATATTAGTTTCAGGTTTACAACATAGTGATTAGACATTTATATAACTTACACAGTGGTCAATCCGGTATGCACCAATTTTACACAATACAAAATTATTACAATATTACTGACTATATTCCTTAGGCTATACATTACAACACTATAACTATTTTGTAATTACAAACTTGTACTTCTTAATTCCTTCTCCTTTTTCATCCATCAGCCCAACACTCCTCCCATATGACAACCATCAACATGTTCTCTGTATCTATGAGGTTTTTTTTTCTGTTTTATTTGTTCATTTATTTTGTTCTTTTTAAAAATTATTTATTTTCTTTCAGTTACAGTTAAATGTTTATTTTGTTCATTAGATTTCACATAAGTGAAATTACATGCCATTTGTCTTTCTCTGTCTGACTTAATCCACCCAGCATAATATCCTCTCCATATATCCATGTTGTTGCAGATGGCAAGATATTATTCTTTTGTATGGCTGAGTAATATTACATTGTGTATATGTACCACCTCTTCTTTATCCATTCATCTATTGATGGACACCCAATTTTCCTCCATGTCTTGGCTATTGTAAATAATGCCACAATGAACATATGAATGCACATGTCTCTTTGAAGTAGTATTTTGGGTTTCTTTGGATAAATAACCGGAAGAGGGATTACTGGGTCCTTCTTTGTCTCCAATTAAGGCCTTTGTTTTAAAGTCTATTTTGTCAGGTATCAGGAAATATTGCTACTTCAGCTTTTATTTTGTTGTTGTTTCCATTTTCATAAACTATTTTTTTCCACCACTTTAATTTCAGTCTGCAAGTCTTTTGATCTGAAGTGAGACTCTCATAGGCAGTATATTAAGGGTCTTGTTTTCTTATCCATTCAGCCACCCTACGTCTTTTGATTGGACCATTTAATCAATTTATATTTAAAGTAATTGTTGATATATTGGTATTGCCATTATATTATTCATATTCTTTATATTCTTTCTTTGTTCTTCTTGAAGAAGTCTCTTTAACATTTTTTTGTAATACTGGTTTTGTGGTAATAAACTCCTTTAACTTTTTCTTATCTAGGAAGCTCTTTATCTCTCCTTCAATTCTAAATGACAACTTTTCTGGGTAAAGTAATCTTAGTTATAGGTCCTTCCTTTCCTTCCTTTTCATCACTTTGAATATTTCTTGCCAATATTTCCTGACTTGCAAGGGGATTTTCTGTTGAGAAATTAGTTAACAGTCTTATGAAAGTTCCCTATGGTTAACTAATTGCTTTTCTCTTGCTGCTTTAGAGATTCTCTCTTTATCTTTAAGTTTTGGCAATTTAAGTATGATGTGTCTTGTTGTGGGCCTCTTTGCATTCATCTTGTTTGGGTCTCTGACTTTCCTTGGTATGTATGTTTATTTTCTTCACTATGTTAGGGAAGTTTTCTATCAGTATGTCTTCAAATAGGTTTTCAATTCCGTGCTCTTTCTCTTTTCCTCCTAGTATCCCTATAATGCAAATGTTGGCATGCTTAAACTATCTTCATTTGTGTCTGTGTGTGTGTATAATATTTTTTTCTTTTTGCTCTTCTGATTGGGTGTTTCCTGCTACCTTATGTTCCAAATTGCTAATTCAATCTTCTGCTTTATCTAATCTATGTTGATCCCCTTTAATGTATTCTTTATTTCAGTTATTGTATTCTTCATTTCTGATTGGTTCTTTTTTTATGTTTTCTATCTCCAGGTTTTTGTTTCCTATATCTTTGTTGAAGTTCTCCCTGAGAATATTCAGCATGCTTATAACAAGCATTTTGGACTCTGTATCTGGTAGATAGTTTGTCTCCATTTTGTTTAGTTGTTTTTCTGGAGCTTTGTCTATTCTTCATTTGGGACATGTTCCTTTGTCTCCCCATTTTTGCTGCCTCCCTATGTTTTTTGTGTTTCTGTTGTTGTTGTTGTTTTGTTTTGGTAAGGCTGCTATTCCTCCTGGACTTAGCAGAGTGGCTTTATATAGTAGATGTCCTATAGAGTCCAGTGGCACAGTCTTCCTGGTCACTTGAGCCAGGTGTTCCAGGTGTATCCCTTGTGTGGGTTGTGTGTGCACTCCTGTTGTAGTTGAGTCTTGGTTGCTATTTGCATGTCACTGGGAGTGACTGACTTTCAGGCTGATTGGTTGTGAAGACTGGCCACGATTACAATTTAGGAGCTGTTGTGCAGGGGTTGATCCTGTGGAGCAGAATTTGCTTTAGTGGGACTCTGGTGCCTGATGAGCCTATGCTTTCGATTTGTAGTTTTATGGAGGTGGTTGGGTGGTGCTCTGGTCTGCTCTGAAGCTAGTCACTTGGTATGTTGCTGCTGGGGCCTCTTGAGAGAGCCTCTATTGCTGGCCAAGTTCAGCTGCTGCCCGTGCTTTGTCCAATGCCACCTGGTAGGAACTACAAATGATCTACAGATGATTTCTCCTTGTGTTGGACTTGGCAGTGCCTGGGAGAGGCTAAGCTGTAAACCGTGGTTGGTTGCCACTAGTGCTGGGCTGGGGCTGCTTAGCAAGAAATACAGAGCATGCTGAGGTCAAATACTGCTTATTTTGGGTTTGTGAATCTTTAAGAGACATTAGGAAAGTCTGCAGCATGAGCAAACCCTTCCCATTTTTCTGGAAAAGCCACTTGAAGTGGCTTGTGTGGGCCCACAAGTTGGTTGGGATAGGATCTCAGAGAATTACCAGAGCAGGTCAAATTGTGTTACCCAGGCTGATAGAGACAGATACGATGCCTGCCTATGTTTGCAGGCTGGGTGGAGGTTTGGAATGATGGCTTCTGCCAGCACTTCTGTCTGGGAGAAAGCTGTCCGTCAAGCCTTTTCCCTGAAGCCAAATAATTCAGTACCTCCCTGTAAGTCTTTAGATTCTTTCAAGCTGCTGCTTCAGCACTGGAGCTCAAAGTGAGTGAGTCTGTCAGTGAATAAGTCTGTGTGGGGGCCTTTTAAGTGGATTGCATGGGACTGCAGGCACCCTTGTCTCACTCAGCCACAATCTCCACTGGTTTTCACAACCAGAAGTTGTGGGGACTTTTCTTCCAGACACTGGAAACTTGGGCTGCAGAACCTAGTGTGGGGCTAGGCCCTATACTGCTCAAAAGGGAACCTCTACAGCTGAGATAGCCCTCCAGATTTTTAACTGTCACAGATTAGTGTGTGACCTTCCCATTCCACATCTCTGCCCCTCCTATCAGTCTTAACATGGCTTCTTCCTTAGTTATAGAACTTCTGTTCAAGTAGACTTCACATGATTCTCAATGATTGTTGTTCTGTAGTTTAGTTGTAATTTTGATGTGGTTTTGACAGGAGGTAGGCACAGCATTTACCTACTCCACCATCTTGACCGGAAGCTCCTGACCCTGATTTATGAAGCCTTCCTCAGATGCAGGCTCATGAGAATAGACATTTTAAATGTATGCTCTAGAGATGACAATATTGAGTCAGTAGGTTAGGACTAAATGGATTACTGAGTGAAATAAAGTGAGAGTGGGGAAATTTGTATGGGAGCAGTAATCATCTTATTATTTGTTTGTTTGTTGCAATGTAAAGAGATATTTAAAAAATTATTTTTGCAAAATCAAATTTATCAAATTTTATGATACTGCATTTTTAGAAATGATAATGAATCCTTTTTTTTTCACCTAAGTTTTAGAGAAAATCAAGATAAGAACCAAGTAGAAATTAATCAAGTTATTTACCAACTGTGAACCTAAA
Organism: Rhinolophus sinicus; assembly: GCF_057876585.1. Classification (NCBI taxonomy): domain Eukaryota; kingdom Metazoa; phylum Chordata; class Mammalia; order Chiroptera; family Rhinolophidae; genus Rhinolophus; species Rhinolophus sinicus. The sequence goes on from NC_142517.1 coordinate 137,114,365, forward strand.
GCTGCTCTAAAAATAAAGTCTATATAAGAAAATTAAAAATAAAAAAATAAATAAGTTAAAAAGGAAAACTTCCAAAGCCATGTAAAACAGAACAAAATATGCTAATGCATTGTAATGGGAAATACCTATAACTCATTTTAAACAGAATTAATATATCCTGAATAGAAATGAATGATTCTGATGAAAATTGGTAAGTGACATAATTCCTTATCATTTTTTTTTTTTTTTTAAACTGAAACAGCACTTTGTAGCTTAAACTCCTATTCTTACCAAGTTTGGGAATTGAGATTAGGATAATTTCAGAAAATGGACTGGATGGGAGAGCTCATCTTTTGCTGTAGCCTGGAATAGTTTGAATAATATAGGAATCCCTTATTCTTTAAAGTTGAGCTAAAACTCAGCATTAGCTGTGCAAAACTATTCAAACGTGACATACTCTTCTATATGTTAACCCTTTAAACACTTTTTCAATGTCTTCCACAGGAATTGTTTTCAAGTGTTCCTCTAATTCAGTCAATTTTGAAAATGTAAATTTTGTTAAACAATGATCTTTTCCCGTCGGATTATAAAAATAATTCTGTAGAGTAGTATATAATTCTCATATATATATAAAAACAAGTTAAAATTCCAAATTAATGAATGTCCTTTTCCACTTCTCACTAGCTCTTACTCATCTCTAACACAATGTATGTTTCTTATCTAAAGAAAAGCCCCTTAGAAGCACTTCCCTTTGGCTGTTGAGGATTTACTGTAACGTTCTTTGGATTCTAGGCTTGTAAACTCGTTCCCTTTGTCTGTAGCAGAAATTAAGAAAATTTAGTAATTTGCTATATTTTAGTAGATGTGTATTATAGCTGTGGGAAGTCACAAACGAATATGAATTGGCATAATTGCTCCAGATACTGGACACATGCAGAGTAGGACTTTAATATCATTTATTAGTGGTGCTAGAAACCACTCTATCAGTCAATCACAGGAAGAAAGTCAAATACCAGAAGATCTTGAAGAAACACCTTGAAACAAATTCACTTTACTGCCTTCTCTTGATAGTCATTTTTAATGTTTTAAAGAATTGTTTTAATGAGATATGAGTTGTTATGGTAAAAAGAGAGCACTTGTATTGGCTTTTGTACTGTGAAAAAAGTACGAGTGTATAAAAGCTTTGCATTCCAATGGAAATTTCGCATGGCTTCTTCCCATTTTGCAAATGTCATCACAATGTCAATAATGTCATGAAGTCAATAGTGTCAATATGACTCAAGTTTGTTTAGTGTTTTACAGAAACCTCAGGGACCTCTAGTTACCAAAAGGATGATGATAGCAGTAATAGAATTACTTTGAGAAAGTCTGTGTTATTAGATAAACAGTAAAAACAACAACCATGACTACAAAATGGTTTATTTGAAATCAAACCCTTGCTGTACAGTAGGAGTTTTACAGTCCTTAATGGTCATTTACTGGTTAATCAAAGTTCTATATATTCAGATGGGATGACTTATTGAAATAGCATCTGTTAGTTTCAAAATTATTTTGAAAACTCTTTATAGCTCAGCTCTGATTCCTTTATCCACTTACTATTTAAAAACAGATGAAAAATAGATTATTTTGTTAATTCCAATTCTTCATGTAAACAATCAGATGTGAGAAAATTGACACGCAATTACACATAATAGAGAACTATGAAATGTTCCCCGCTACAGCACAACATATCAATTATCTTAAACAACTCTGTGAATTTAACAGTGACAGAGAAATTCTGAGGTAAGAAAAAGTAAGTGGGTTATTGGAATTTTAGTTTCAAAATGAATTTTAATTAAAAACTGGCAAATTACCTTTTGCTTATAATGAGAATTTGTTTTTCTCAAAAAAAAAAGAAAAAAGAACCAAACAAACAAACAAAAAAAACCTACAGAAAATACTACATGTAAAGGAAAGGAAAGTCCCTGCCGCTATGGGGATTTTTCTCATAGCTAAAATGTGTGCCTTAAAGGGAGGAGAGGACAGATTATCTAAATATAACCTAGTGATTGATTGGCACACTAATATGCTTTGCTTCCTCTGCTGTAGAAGTGAGGAAGAGGGAAAGGGAAGAAAAGAAGAGAAGAGAGTAGAGGAGAAGGGAGAGGAGGGGGCAGGAGGAGAAGAAGAAAATAGAAAAAGAGAGGGGGCAGAGTTGGGGGGAAGTTGAAGGAAGGAGGAAATGGAGAGAGAAGAGGTGAAGAGAAGGGGAAGGGAGAGAATGATGAGAGGGGAAGGAACGGAAGGTTAGGGGAGTAGAGAGGGCAGAAAAGAATGAAGGGAGGAAAGTGGAGTATAGAGGAGGAAAGGAAAGGAACAGGAAAATAGCAGAGGAAAGAGAATGTTTAGGGTGTGTGTGTGTGTGGTGTGTGTGTGTGTTCTGTTGTTTATATTTTTCCCTACTCATATATAGAAGATTCTTCATTCCTTGGCTTCAGAATAGAAAAATGCTTGATGAGACAGCCCTGACCTGGGTTTTGGGAAAGCTTATGTTATGTGATATTGGTTAACCCCAAGAGGAAGGGCAAAGAGTGCTTGGGTGTACAGGGTGGTGGGGTGGGGGAAAGAGAGAGGAAGAAGGGCAGAGAGAGAGAAGAAAGCTAACAGGCTGGACCCAGAGTATTTTGGTGTGGTAAAACATCTGGGACATTTTCATCACCCACTTAAAAAAGAAAGGAGAGTCCCAGTAATGACTCAGATAAAAATTCCCTCTACAAAAATGAGAAGTGAACTCCTAAAAAGTTTTTGTTTAATTTAAAATATTAATGTGAAATTTCCTATATACTACAAGGGTGGAAAAATAATTTTCCCTCTAACCTTCTGAGTTTTTAGCTAGATTCCCTGTAATAAAAGACAGATTAGGAAGAGATAAATTATTTAATGAATGCAGAATTTATTAACGTGTATACGTCTGTCTTGTATATATGGGAGATACTCAGGAAAAATGAATAACTCATTGAGGTAGCTTAGAATTCAGGTTTTAATCCTATCTGAATAGGGAAAGGGGCAGGGGGATGAAAACCTGCTAGGGGAGAGTAAATGATTTTTAGGAAAGAAAAATGAACCCTTGAAGAATAAATGGGAAGATTAGAGTTTGTGACAAAGTTGTCTGTGTGTACTGTCTACTTTCAGTCTTTTCTGTGAGAAGAGTCACTTTTCCCTGGTTGATGAAACTCCCAAGTAGAGGACTTATAACACCTGAATTCCTTCCGGAGGATCTGTCTCGAGGCAGATAAGGGGAGTTTAGAGAAATCCTCTCCCTGCATTCGCTGTTTTTCAAGTGCCTAATGCTTAAAATAATTAATATACCAAAGCAGCATATTTTGGATGGCAAGTGTTAAATTCATACAGTCATATTTTGGGGTGTATATTCTGCTACTGTTCAGCACCCAAGTTTGAGAATGCAGCTTCGTGTCCATCCTTCCCCACTGGACCCCAAGGTTGTAGTTTTCTTTCACTTCTACAAAATAATTTTATTATTTTTACTTTTCAATCTCCTGAAACACTTTTTTATTTATCGCCCATTCAGCAATAGTGTGTTACAGTTGGATCTGTAGCCTTGGATTCTTACAGAAACATTTTTCTACAATAAATTTAATTTGGTTAATAATACAGCAAGTGCTCACTGAAGTCTACTATATACCAGTAACTGGCCTAGCCATGGTGAACAAGCCCTGAAGAATACGAATAAAGTTCACAGTCTAAGAACTACCCTGTGAGAGAACAAAACTTCTCTTATAACCCCAATCATTAATTTTGATGAAAGGAACTGAATCTTTTTATAAAAAAGTATTAACTAATTCAAGAGATATTTATATAGCTGCATTCATGGTCAAGGATTTGAGGAGGATAAAATCAGTCTCTGACACTCAGACATACTCGTGGCATATAAGCAAGATGACGTACGTGGGAATTAACAGCCAAGTCTAAATTAGTACAAATATTTATCCTTGGAACATTTCTTCTTTCTCTTGCCAAAAAAAAAGAAGGAATGGAAGATTGGTCTGTTCTTTCTTTTCCCTGCACAGCCGGCCCTTCAGGGAATCTTGCTTTCACCACTTGCCCCATGACTTGCTATCACACAGTTCCTTTGTATTTGTAAGGACTTGTTTTAATATTATAAAGATTTTGCTCACCATTATATCCCTGATATTTGGCTCTCCTCCTAGTGCAAAGAATATGGTTAATACTTTTTCTTTTAAATGAAGAAAGGTAACAAATTAAAAAACAAAAAGATTTACAAAATGTAACAAATAGGAGTATAGCTTAGACCTCCAAACAAGTTCTTTAAAAGTGATTATGTTGAATAATAGTTTTTATGATAATATTTTGATGGAATGGTTTTTAACACTATTATCAAAAGATTTCAGAAGAAACAGTGTGAAAGCAAGAACCTGATATGTCAATCTCTATCTCTATTTCTATATCAATAACCATGGTGAGTAATTAAAACAGTGAGTCTTCTACCATCAATGACACAAACTCCACCCTCAGGCTCACTTCCTTGATATTCAAACTTGGCAAATCTTCCAAAGTTCTTACAGCACAAGGAATAAACAAAACAGAAAAAAAAAGTATAAATTTTGAGATACCCTGTGTCATGCAGGGTGTCATGCGGGGTCTCTGGTCCTGCTCCCCACATAAGAATGCAGGATATAGTGAAGTCAAAAAGGAACACCCACAGAGGCATAAATAGGGGAGTCATACCACCATAGTCTTGCTGGCGGCTGAGTTGGAGACACAGGAAGCAGGAGCCACACTATCCACAGCCTGCCATCCACTTCTGTCTGCCAACCAAGCTCACTTGCTAGCTGAAATCTGCCGTGCTTACTGCAATCTACTCTTTCTAGCTCAGTCACCATCTTCTTACCCAATTTCTGCTAGCATAGCCATAACAGTTGTATTAGTGGCCAATGGCTCACTGACAGCCAACTAGCCACAGCTGATGGTCATCCAATCAGTTGATGGCCATTTACTACCTGAGCCAACACCTTTTCACAAGAGGCCAAGAGCCTGGAAACTTCACTCCTGGCTCTGTGCCCACAACCTGATTAAATTTAAAGTTTTAAACTTCCAACTTAACAAAACAAGGCAGCTCTACTGACTCCAGGATTACTGTAAAGATAGGATTGACAAAATGTGATATATTTTCTTTTCATGGTTCAATTACTTGTATTCAAGTAATTGCATCTGTGTAGAGCACCCCTGGAATCTGTTAAAGTGAGTTTTGTGTGAGCAAGAGTGACTCCATATTGAATGAGCAAGAGTAATTCCATTTTGGGCATGAGCAGAGAATTTAGCAGACAACGCCCAGGGAGCTGCCCCTTTGCGCGTTGTCCTGGTAATGGGTGTAACCAACTACACTCTGAAGGTCTTCTACTGAAGATATGAGGACATCAGGGTCGCCGACTGGCTTCCCTGATAAGGTGACGTCAGGAAGGCACTCAGAACTGCATAAGAACTGAGGACTTTTGCAGCTCAGAGAACCGATCATGACTGAAAGGTGACCACACTGCCACTCTGCTCCAAGAACCCTCCATTATGCTCTGCTCCGCTCAGACCAAACTGACCTCTGGGACCAGCCATCCTTCCTCCCTCCACCAGGACTCTAACTTTGGGACGAGTTTGTTTCTCTATTTTACTCAATTATTATATTACTCTGTGTGCTTTATTGTTTAATGTAGTGATGGTTAATGCTTCACTGTTTGGTGTGTTGATGATTGATTTTGAGTAAAGAACATATTGGAAGGCTTCTAAGATCTTGCATGTTCTGTTCTTTGCTTGTGCCAATGGCTATCATGGAGGCCTCAGTCAGTGCAGGGTAGATCCTGGGGGTCGGAAAGTCTCTTAGGGGTTAGTTCCCCTGACTTGCAGGAAGAGACTGCAGCACAGACTGTGAGGCTAGCAGTTGCTCGTGACAGCATCAATTTTATCCCCTTCTCTTAGAGATGGGAAGACAGTACCTTTGGTCTAATTTAAAAAAAAAGTCACATTGACTTATGTGTCTTGGTACCCTGGCCATTCATATATATATTCATATATATATATGTGTATATATAAATCTTTTGAGGAAAGTTTCTTTTATGTCTTCATTTGAAAGATGTGATACTGAGCCTCAGCACACATTAAATGAATTGTCCAAGGTTATACATGGAACACATGGTAGGAGATGATTAAATCAAATAATGCTTCATCTGAAGTGTTGTGGGAGCTCAACAAGGCACAGGTATACAAAAGTGATTCAGTTATTTGGGCACAGTTTCTATCTTTGATTTTAATTCTGAAACTCTTTGCTCTTGAATTTTTATACCTAAAAGGGTATTCACCAAAAGACCCACATTTAAAAATAAGCAGAAAGAGATAATGGAGGTAGAACAGTAGATAACCCACAGGCTTAAAAAATTAATTTGCATTTATGAAATTTCCAAGGCTACTTTCTTCTTGATCTGCAAACTCTAAATCTTTCTTCTTTGATAGTCTTGTTAACTGTCTAAATTTATGATCTAGGTGTTTTTAATACTCACCTATTGGACAATAAGTATATTCTAGAACTGAAAGACTATTTTAAACCTTTAACTAAAATGTTCATCTGTTAAATGTCAAACTCTGCCTTCAGGCTGGAAACTCAGCAATGCATTAGACAGTGGGATACTGCCTCAAAATCCAAGTTTCCCTAAGAACTTTTCTCCAGTCCTTACTTAGCCTATTCCAGAATCCAAAGCAAAGAAGGAATGCAAATTTTGGAATTTAGCTACTGGACAAACTCGTTTGTTCAGCTCACACACAAATGAGGACACCCTACTCTACAGTATTACTATGGGATATGGTTCACAGGCCCAGAGATCTACCTCGTTGGAGGACAAGGCTGTGTTTACTGGAGTCCAAAGGGCAGAGCTGCTTAGGGAGCCCCTAATGTTTGAAACAGAAAGCAAAAGCAGCCTTGCGCTTATATGTTTGTGACAAATTTACAATGACCTTAGATACGGTGGGAGGAACTAAAGTTAACTCACAAATTCCCCCACAAGGTGGAGTCTGAGCAGCAGCGCCTTGAATTTGTCACTCTGAAGTCTGTCCTATAAATCTACAAGGAACTCTTGAGAGGTTGGTTTCTCTTTTAAAACACGACTGGGAGCTGTGAATCCTATCAGAATTGTAGCCGGTAAGCGCTGAGACACTGATACACTCTCTGTACAGAAATAGATATTCAGTAATTTTTTCAAAGCGATATTCTCTGCTAGTATCCTTATCACAATGCTTTAGAGGCTTATTTCACTAGTTTCGTCTTCTTTTTTTTTTTTTTTGCTTTAAATTATACTCATAAAAGTAGTACAACCTCCTTTAAAAAATTCTGTTAAGACTAATTTCAGGGATCATTTATAATTCATAAAATTTTGTGTTAAATGAAGGAATCTTTATCAATGTAGTGAAAATCGATACTACACTGAAATCATCTACTAAAAGATAAAGACTTTTGATTAATTAAAATGAATTCTGTAGTTACTTTAGTTTACATGGTAAAATTAGATCAAAATTCAGATCATTAAATAAGCTTTAAGTCCTTTGCTTTCTGTAACTCTAGTCTCTCATGGTTGCTATTAGTCATATTAAATATTTAGAGAACTGAAAATGTCTGTTTCTTAAGCAGGGTTTCTTCCACTTTCATTTTATAAAATATTTGCCTAAGAATGGAAACTTGATATACTTTTCTCTGTATAGTTAAAAGAAGGTGTTTATGGTTTCCTGCTTTTATTTTAAGGAGGGTGGGGTGTTATTTAGATAACACATTGGATCAAATCCATTGATCTTCCTAATGTGAGACTCAGTATGTAATAAATATAAACCTAGATGTGAAATGTGCAGTTGTAACAAAGTGATGTCACTCATTTCTCAATGATAGTTTTAAAGAACTATTCCTCTCTATATATATATTAAATGACATTTTCTTTCTCTTTTTCTCAATAAAAAGCTACACACCTCCTTTATAATTTGCTTTAACAGATTCTAAACTTTAAACTAACGTGTATAATTTGCTCATTTCAGACATGAAATCTGCAACTGTGTAATGATTAGCCACTTGGTACACTGTCATTTATTTAACTTTTTAATCTTAGACCCAGGGGTTACTAAGAGATCCGGATTTCCATGATTCCATAAAAATAATCAGTTCTTATAACTATAGAAATTTTACCTATGAAGTTTTAGCTACCTAAATAAAATTGTGAAAATGCAATTTACAAAATTTCAAAAGCAATTTTTATCAAAAGGTATTAAATTGAAAGATATTATGAGAACATATTTTATCTCTTTATAAAGGACTTTACTTCATTAATTTCATTAGATCCTAATCAAGATCCTCTGAAGAAAGTAGAATTTAACTTAATTTTATATAACATTGCAGCACAAAAGTTTAGGTGACCTGCCCAAGACTATATGTGTATATGCCCACCTTCTTAATAAAATTATCACTAAATGTATAAAATACAGAGGGTGCCAAAAAATGTATACACATTTTAAAAAAGGAAAAAAAAACATTAAAATTGTAATACTCGATATATACGATAACAAAAAATGAATACAAGTCACTTTTGACTTCTGTAATTACAAGAGGTGCTCAAAGTAGTTACCATCAGCGTCCAGACACTTCTGATGACAGTGAACTACTGCTTGAGCAATGTTGACCAAAGTGTCCACTTGTGTACATTTTTTTGGCAACCCCGGTATAAAGTGTAAAGTTTTGTTTAACTTAGATTGAATTTATTTCAAAATAATAGCACGTCAATTTACTTGGAAATGATAAACCTACATAAAACATACATTATGGCTTGCAAAGCATGAATTGTCATAGCTGGTGGATTGAATGCAGAACTAAGCGGCAATTATTATGAGTTCATAAGTTGTTTCCTTGAAGTGAGGGAGGGCACTGTGCTCTCATGGGCACTGAGGATTGAATTTACTTCTGTTGGAGGCTGTGTGGGGTGAAAGGGTGAAGTTAAGTGTGGTATTCCTGAAAGACTATTCTGCTGAGACACACCCCACTATCAGTGTCAGTGAGGGTGTGACACTTGGACTGTGCAGGCCCAGAAGTGGAACCAGCCACTTTAATCTTTCTTTGCCTAGCCAGGCTGAATGGGAAGGGTTGATTAAAAAAACAAAATGGGTTTTTGTTTCTTCATTTGTTTGTCTTGTTCCTTTGGATCAAATATATGGTGATGGAAGGAGAACTGACTCTGGGTGGTGAACACAGGATGTGATATATAGATGATGTATTACAGAATTGTAAACCTGAAACCTATAAACTTCATGAACAATTGTCACCCCAATAAAATTTATTTTAAAAAATAAAATAAAATAAATAAATAAACACATTTAAAAAGTGGGATACTGGTGAGATAAGCAGGAAAAAAAAAGAGTAAATGGGTTCATAGCCTGTGACACATTGCAGACTGAGTATAGGACTGAAACAGGAAATAAAGGGAGATAAAGGAAATGGGCCAAAGAAGTACGTAGAAAAAAAAGAAAATTTATAAAATAAGAGGCAAATAAAAATACAGTGAGAGGTTCAGGTCTCAGACCAGGAATTCTGCTCTGCATGTGTCACTCACATGCCATGTCAAAGACAAACATAGCTGACTTAGCTCCTAAGGCAAAGTGTAGTCCCAAATACTGACCTTTACTATCCTTCTATTTCTGTTTTTGTTTGTACTCTTTTTATTTAAGAGTTTAGTCCTGAAATGAGGAAAATTATTCTGATCCTTTAGGAATGTTACAAGGATTACATAAGAGGCTAAGAAAAAATGAACATGGGTTATTTTTTAAATAAGGAAAGTTGAATTTTACCTGGATATAATGGTTGCAGAATAATCTGTATATTTATTTAGGTAACCCAGTTCAGAGTTAGAATCAACCCCAACAAATTCTTAAAGTGTTGACTCTCCAAAGAAAATCCAAAACACAAGGCAAGTTTTCTTGATTCTGAGTCTCACTGGAAACGTTCCTCTATTTATTACTCATGTACTTGGAATGAGAGAAGTTATCCCGCTAGTAACATGTCCATTAGTCACGTCAAACAATTAACCCAGCAATTTTGTGTATTCTTATTCAGCTGCCATTTTGGGAGAACACTCCACCTAAAAGGAACTATTCAGCAACGGGGTGATTACAAAGATAAATTAAATGAGATTCTGGCTCCCAGGTGGAATACAGTTCAGTGGGGTAGACCAGCAACTCAATGAAGCTACTGTAAGTAATGGGTTTATAGTGAAGACACACCTGACAGTTAGGCAGAAAAACAGCTCCTGAGGTTTTCTGAAGAGCCAAGCAGACATCCCCTCAGGCTTACACATAGTTTGTGTCATAGAAGGATTCAATGACTCTCCAGACTGGCTTGCCCTGTCATGCTTTCAAGAAGAATAGTTATTCCATTTCCGTCTATTGTGCAACAGTGTTTCTTACTTACAGCTGGAATCACTTCATGCTATAACAATCAATGGTCTGTTTGACTCTGAAAAATGAATCACTCATGGCAATACTCCTTATAGACTCTCTCATTTTATTTCTTCTTCCTACGATTCTTTAAAATTTTTGCTTCTGTTTCTAAATGCGTGAATAACTATACCTAACAGCTCAGATTCCTGAAATAATTTCATTATATGCTCAGCTAAACATCATCATGGTTGTGTGGTCAGAGCTTTCACAGCAAGTCATTCACAGATCACTGACAAAACCATTGTCATTAGCGGGTCAAGTGTCCAGTAGAGGTCTAATAAATGGTGACCAGGCAATCGATAATGTCAAGTGGTGGAGTCACAGTCATCTCTATTCAGTAGATGTTTTCTTCATTAGAAAGCTAATGTAGGTAGAGACCCATTTAGAATCAAATTGTCAGCATGTCAAGTGTGTTTGATCTTTCCCATTCATATATGTATTTATATACAGTACCTGGCAGAATGTACTGCTTATTATGAGTATACTTGTTATAAGATTTGTGCTCATAAGTGTTACAGGTGTTCAGAGGAGGAAAGACTACTTTTAGCTGAGACATCATGACAGGACTCATGAAAAAAGTCACATTTGAACTAAGGTTTTGAAGGATGACTAGGATTCGAATATGTAGAAGGGGAAGTAGCACATATTAGGCAACGGGAATGGCATGAGAAAAATCACAGAGACAAATTCATGAAGGAAACAAATAATTTAGTATGTCAGATACTGAAAGAACCATCAATGTTGAGACCATTGACTTTTGTACAAAAGCATGGAGTGTAGCAATTGGAAGCCATTACCAGTATCAAAGCTAAAAACATCAGATGAAGCTCAGTATCCTTATTTGGAAATATAAAGGACGGCTCATTAGGGGAGACCATTGGCAGTTGAGAAAGGAAGAGGTCAAATAAGCAGAAGAATTCAAGTGCAGGGGACAGGAAGGATGTCTATTTTACTGGCATTTTATAACCTTAGACATGCAATTGTTTATTGCCTAACACTGGATGTGTTGGGGTAAGAGGAAGGAGAGTGGGGTGTAGAGGAAAGATCACTAATTGTGATTCTAGAGACTTATCTATGTTAGTTTTAGTTGGTCCCTAAGCATTCTAAGCTATGAGTTGAAAAACATCAAACATTTATCTTGTGATCCAATATTCCCCTGAGCTACAGACTTAAACATTCAATAAGCAGCTTGATATTTCTACTAGGATGTTCAATATTTCTCTAAAACTTAACATGTCCTAAATAGTACTCTGATTTTCTCTTCAAAATGTTTATTTCCCTAGGTATTTCTTCTTTCACTTCTTTTAACATATTTGCTCAGATCCCAAAGCTAAAAGTAATCCCCTTTCCTATCTTCACCAGAAATTATCTTTATTTTCTCCAAAATATATTGTAAATCCAGATACTCCTCTCTACCTTTCCCCTCACTACGTTTAATCTACCATCATTTCCCCCTGAACTACTAAAATAACCTTAATTTACCTCTTTTTTTTAAACTCATAACACAACAGATATCAGAAAAAGTGACTTTTATGTAATGTAAAATTATGTCGCATCATTTTCCTACTCGAGATTCTCTAATGATTTCCCATTAAATTTAGAAAAATACTCCAACTCCTTTCTGGTCTTCAAAGTTTTTCATGACTAACTCTGTCTCTGCTTTTCTTACATCATAGTTTCCCCCTCCCCCTACTTCCCTTAGTGCATTAGTTAAACAGGTCAAGTCCATCTCTACCTCAGGGCCTTTGCATTTGCTGTTATCTTCCTTCAAGACCAGGTCTTCTCCATAATATGATTTAAAAATGATCATATATTCCGTACCTTTGTGGTTCTCTATTCCATTACTCTGCTCTGTTTCCTCATAGCTCTTGAACTATCTGAAATTACATAATTTACTTATTTTTTTCATTTTGCTACTGAAAAGTAAACTCCATAAGAGTCACGACTTATGCACTGTCTTATACACTGCTGTTCCACCAGTGCACGGTGCTACACAGTAGATGCTCAGTAAATATTTATTGAAAGAGTCAGTGAATGGAGGAATGTAGAAGTGAAGGCAACAAAAGTATACATATGTAAATCAAGCTAGCAAGAGGAAATTCTTTTTTCTCTAATACTATTCTTACACAATTTCAAAAAACTAAAACTTTGAGAATTATAAATAAGTATAAAACTCGGGTGGAGTTTAAAAATATGTATTTAAGTCTCCATTGCCATTCATCCCCTTCAGAAAGGTTAAGTTTTCTTTCCAAAAAAGGTGGGGAATGTTCAATGATGACTAAATGGAATATACTGTGGTTTCAAGAAACACTAAATGGTCTTGTTTGTTCTAAGATTATATATATATATATATATATATATATATATATATATATATATATCTCCGTAAAATAAGTTTCTCATTATCAGCAGCAAGTAGATCTCATTGGTCTTCATATGCCCCAAATTATTAACATTATTTAAAGTTACCTTTTTTATCAATATAGTTTTTATTCACAGTAAAGAATTTCTTATGTTTCTATTATACATATCTCCATAGTTTTAAAACTATGATCTAAGAATCCTTGACAATGAGATAGTGGAGGTGGCTTAGGGAGAAGGACAAGCTAGGTGGGGCACTGTTTTTCTATTCTTTTCAAAAGAGCATCTTTACTGTTATCTTCTAGTAAGGCATTGATTGATATATATATATATATATTTGAAAGTCACTCTATTGTTCATTTTCCAGAAAAGAAAAATCAAAAGAGCTAATATTTATTGAGAGCACCATTACCTAATTTAGTCCCTTCAACATCCCTTAGTTACTATTATTTTCTTCTTTTATATATGAGAAAACAATTAAGCATGGAGTTTGATGCTCTCTGGTTAATTATATTATTTCTCAGATTGGGAAGATGGAATCTAAGTTAAAACAAAAGATGTTTTACCTAAAGGGCTAATTTTCTGCAGGGAAATTATGGTGGCTTAATTATTTTTAATTTTTGTTTTCATTTTTAGCAAACAACTTGTAATGGAGCCTTTACCCCTTGAGTTACCAGCTGACACAGTGCAACGTGTGGCATCTGAACTTAGATGTCCCCCAACGGATGAAAGGGTTGCCCTCCGCCTGGATGAAGAAGATAAGCTGAAGCACTTCAAGGACTACTTTTATATTCCCAAAGTGCAGGATCTGCCTCCAAGTAAGAACACTGGAAAGGATTTTATTTGTCTTAATTTATTAACTTATTTTTGCTACCACAAATGTTTATTATAAATCTTTGAAAAAATCATAATTCTATTACATGAGAGCCATTGCAATTGTCTGAAAAACAGCCGGTTCCTGGTGCTGCTAAATCAATCTGTCAGCCTATCTTAGTCTCGGATCCTTTGTTTCCTCTCTTCTTCTGTATAAAATACTTCCATGGTGTGTATACTATCATTTACTTCTCTGAACAAAAGAGTGAAAGTTATAGGCAGATGCATTTACGTGTTCTCTAAGTACTTAGAGCTCAAAACTATTCTTTTCCAATATAGTGTTAGAATATCTCTTATTTTGTGGCACCTCGTTTAAGATAGCGTATTTGCCTTAGAGAGAATGTTATTTTGGGACTTGGTATATTCATTTTTATGTGAATTGCCATTTTTTGAGTAAAGATGGTATGAATAAGACTTACCAAAAAAAAAAGTCAATTATTAAGAAATAAACACTGCATTAACAAAATAGTGGAGTAAGCTGACTCTGTTGTTGGATAGGGAGATGTTCTGTTTGAAAAAGAAAAACAAAACCTAGGTAGCACAGATATAAAAATATGAAATAAATTTTCATATTTGGCTTTGCTCCATTTTAAATCAAGGAAAAAGGCTACGAGGTTGAATGGAATTGATCCACCAAAATGCGTTTCACATACTTTACAATAGAGTCTAATTTTCTTTTTTCTTCAGATTAAGTGAGGCAAATGCAATTTTTGATACTCATAATCCACGAGAATCAGCTACCATGTTTCCTGAATATAAGACTAGGTTTTATATTAATTTTTGCTCCAAAAGATGCACTAGGGCTTATGTTCAGGGGATGTTATCCTGAAAAATCATTCTCGGGCTTATTTTCAGGTGAGGTCTTATTTTTGAGGAAACACGGTAATATGATTTTAGGATAAAATTACATCACATAACTGTCTTAATCAGCTTACATATTATTATGTAACAGGATGACACCCTGTAGTATTATGGAAGGATGAAATAAGAGAAAGCCCTATTTTCAATTTCAACTTGCTTAATATCAATTGAGAAATACATTGATACAAATGACAGTTGCATGAGACCAGATAAAATGGGGCTGTAGATGAAGTGACCTGAGATCACAGATGAAAAATCTTCTAAGGCTTTCTAGAAATCTAGAATGAAAGCGTATTTTGATTTGAATCTTAAGAGATGAAAAGAACTATTAATGCGTGAAAATGAGGAAATTATATCTCAAATCATTCCTTCAGTGATGGGAGAAAAGGGGCTCAGTGGCCTGCAGGACATAGTGTGGGAGTCCTCAGAAATACTCAGGACTCACTTGAGACAGTAAGCTCTGGTGACCCTGCCTCACTGTGCTCTCCAGCCCTTGGGTTGCCTGGGAGATTTGATGAGCTTCTGTTTGAGGCATGACACCAGGACCCTGGAGTGTCTCAGAGCTTTAGGCCACCTTTTCAGCACACAACAAGAGCTGTAAATCAGGAATGAGGGCTCTAGAGCTTTATGACATTTATTGAAAATTATAAGTTCCTCACAATTAAAAATAATTTATTTATTTTCATGAGTGATTAGGAAACCAGATGCAGCAAAGTAAGCAAACAAAAATACTAACAAAACCTTTCCAGTGAGGATAGATGATGGTATAACAGAGAGAAGGAAGAACGTGGCAGAAGCACTGAGATGAGAAAACGGCCAGTGGTCCACTGCGGCTTCAGCTTGGGCTGGATGTCTTGGGGAATGACATAATAACAGCCACACAATAGCAGCCACATCTAGACACACATTTATGAGCAACGACTATTTCCTGCACCTGGAGGGGATGCATTAGGGGAGTTTGGTGTCTTTGACTTTCTTTTCTTAAGATGCCTTTATTCTATACAATACCATTAAGGATTTCAGGTAAGATCTAACCCTGAATTTCCAGGAACAAAAGACTGGAAATTACGGGGTACACAGAACATTAAAATGGTATTTTGAATTTGTTACTTTTTCTGTTTCTGAATCTAACACTCATTAACTAACATAACTTTCATCCTCAGGTTGAGTCACTTTCATTCAACAAATATTATTTACCTTTTCACATTCCTCCACATGGTTTTGAAATTTGCTTTCTAATCCATCTCTGTCATTCATAGCATGAGCAACTAACAAAAGTCATAATGTTTGTCTTGGAAGCCACTGTGGTCTAAGATTGCGGTGAATTTCTGGTTCTAACTCTATAGTTGGGTGAATTTTGAGAAGAAAACAGCCTTTCAGTACCTCCATATGGAAAAGCCACATACTGCTTAAAAATGTTTAGGGTCTTACAGAGCATGCAAATGAGATAATCTGTAGAATAATGACAAATGACAAATGTATTGCCAACTGAGGTCTGTCTTATGTATCTCTTTAAATGTATTTTTGAGCCAAGTTTTTTGTTCCTGCCTCCCCCTGTCCCCCCGACAACCCCAACCCCCCCCCCCCCCCCGCCCCAGGAATGGTCAGCTCCCGGAGGGTTTGGGAATTACTGTGATAAAAATATTGTTTATCTGGCTGAAGGGCCAATTCATTTGGACAAACAATACCTCCTGTTCTTGCCTGGGATCATTGGCCGAAGACCTTCCAAAACCTGGCAACATGTCTGTCACATCACTCTTATATAACTTAGTTACTTTTTTACTTCATCAGCTGACAAGGGCAATGCTGACATTGCGATGCTGACGCAGGTGAAACAGACAGAAAGCAATGTCATCCCATATCTCTCCTGCCAGGGATGAGATGAGGGAGAATTTTCTTAACCTTAAGGTAACCATCACCTCACAAGAGGGAAAGAACAACAACACCTCATGTGATGGAACGAAAAACTAACCATCACTTCACATGAGGGAAAAACAACAGCATCTCACATGAGGGAACAAAAAGCTAACAGACAAATCTAACCATCACCTCATGAGGGAGAAAAAGACAACATGAAACAATGAAGCTATATCAGTCCTGAAAGCTATATCAATCAATGAAGGAGAATTTTCCTAACATCTTCTCAACAGGTAGCTATCACCAATATAATTAGCTTATTTGGGAACTGTTCATTTAAAGAGAACCCAGTTTTGTTTTGCTTTGTTTTCTCTTTTGTTGCTCTGCTTCGTGTGGCCTTGACCTCAGAGTTAAGACATTGGCAGCTGTGTTTCAAGCAATAGAAAAAAGGTGGGGTCAAAGAAGAAAAGACAGGGTGCATATGGGCTCTCCCTTGAGGAAGGTTCTCAGAAGTAGCCTCGGTACATTTTGCATTTCCTACATGCCATGGGCCAGTTGTATGTTCATGGGCCATCTATGGTGTTTTCCCGAAAATAAGACCTAGCCAGACCATCAGTCTAATGCAAAAATTTTGAACAAAAATTAATATAAGACCCGGGATTATATTATTATATGACATTATATGACATTATATGACATTATATGATATTATATGATATTATATGATATTATATGATATTATATTATATTATATTATATTATATTATATTATATTATATCATATCATATTATACCTGGTCTTATATTAATTTTTGCTCCAAAAGACTCATTAGAGCTAATAGTCTGGCTAGGTCTTATTTTCGGGGAAACACAGTATGTGTAAGGAAGACTGAGTGTAAAATATCATTTCTATGCTTGGAAACCACATGTAAAGCTTTCAATTCTATTAGTATAGAAGAAGAATTGAATTGAATTTAGGGCATGGCTGGCACCGTATTTTAATATGAAGCATCTTGTGCCTTCCTAGCTTTGCAAAATGACAGTCTAGGTTCTACAACTTATTTTTCTGCTTTCCAATCTTGTCTGACAGCCCTGAAGCTAGCAGAATAGTGGACAACCACATATATTTTTCTAATCTCAGCTCTTTTTCCAATTTTTTAACTATTTGCAGTTGTTGCTTTCCAGTAAAAACTAGGAAACAGGCATCTAGGAAACAGAATGCTATCATATATTAGCATCCTGTAGTAGATTAGCAAACTATAAATACATTTCAAAAATTTTAGAAGTACGTTCTTCCTCATAGTAATTTTTTTTAAATGTGACATACCCAAATATCGTTGTCTCTTTGTAACAAGAATAAAAAGCCAAAATTAAATATTTGGAAATGATTTACTATTCAACAAATATCAATTATTTAGTTTAACTTAGTACACATTTTTATTTTATTTTCATTTATTTGAGTTACTTGCTTTGAACAATTATGCTTGGGTTAAGCATTAAACGACCAGTGATGATCTCAAGTTATTTTTCTTGTTGACAAGTTTTGTAACAGAGACAGCGTGAGCTTAATTGATCAGCAACCCAGATAGGAAAAGTCATATGTTTGCATTACATTCAGTATTGACAACTCTGAAAATATGCTTGTTTTTATTAAATCAACAAACTTAAACTTGTTTATATTTATCAAATATTATCCCAGGTTCTGTGAACTTGAAAACATTTGGATTAACTTCTATATTTTTGAGAGTATACTTAATTTATATAGCTCTTGTTTGTCTTCAAAATGATTGAATAGGGCTCTTTGTAAACTAATTTTGGTGCTACTTTCCAGAGGTGGTAAAAAAAATATATATATATATATACATATATATATATATATATATATATATATATATATGTATATATATATATATACACATCTGTCAGGTACCTATATAACATATACACATACATATACATACATAAACATACAGATAGACACAAACAGAAATCTTAGAGCTTAAAAAAAAAATTAGTTATGTCTCAGATACAAAACTCAAAAGAACAGTTGTATCCAAGTAGTATTTCTGGCAGATGGACTAAGTTAAGGTTACCTGCTCAGATGGCCAAAGTCTTTCATTAACGATTTTTATTTCATGCTATGAAGATCCTTTTAGAGCTATTTTTGGAGTCAATTTGTCTGTTAGAAGCTTCTTCATACCTGTAAAAGAATGCATTACTTTGTGTCTAAAAGGTATGAGAGCCTGTCTTTTTAAGGATTTCCTTTAAGGTGGACTTGTCTAAAACACACATTCCCCAGAATGACCATTACAATTCCAAAGCATCCAAAAGACCTCCCATTTTTCAAGAAAGGAAGAAGTTCCTGGTTCAAGGTCCAGAGGGAACATACCTTGCCTTTGGATTCCCTAAAATGTCTAAAATTCCTAAAATGGCCCGTTTTTCAACAGCTGTTCCAAAACATCAGGAACTAGGTGTGTTCCACCACCTTTTGAACATGATGGGTGACTTACCAAGAAGCTTCAACCAAGAGAACAGAACAAGTAAATAGTAGTAGAAAATAAGTGTGCACAATAAAGTTGGAGAGTTCAGAATGCAAAGCAAGCAAGGATCAGATCTGAGACTTACCCAAGAACTCCACAGTCAGCCAGAAAGCCGTGAGCGTAAAGGGCCCTGCGGGTACCAACACCTGGTTTGTTCACTGGCCTCAAGTTTACAGGGATCAATCTTCTTTGGATTTCACTTCTGATGCTATAAAATGTTCAGGAATAGCCAAAGTAAATCCAGTGAATTACTGAAGTTGAATTAGTAACAATTTATTGTACACACACCAAAAAGACAGTTGGAGGACCAGGAACACTCAAACCAAAACATCAAATGACTTTTCGGGGTATATTGTTACAAAGCAGCTTGTAAAGGCAGTGACTTTATTATTCAAAGTGATTGGTAATAAGCTAAATTAAGGCGCCTAAACTGATTTCGACTCTTCAGGAAAACTTCAAGGCTGCACTTTGTTTGCTTTTGATTTTGATTTTAAAAAGGGCACTCGAGTTGTGTCCAGTTTTGGTAATTATAAGTTGCTGCTATAAACATAATAATGTACAAGATTTTCTGTGAGTGTAGATTGTTTATCCAACTTATTTTGTGCATGTGAAAGGTCAGATAGTAAACATATTACTCTTGGCAGGCCACATATTCAATATCTTTCTTTTCTTTTTTTTCTTTTTTCCATTTAAAAAGGTAAAAGGAAAAAAAATCTTAGCTTGCAGGGTACACAGAAATGAGCAATGGGCTGGAATTGGCACAATAGCCATAATTTGTTAAAACCTGATCTAGTATACCTTATCATATTGCAATTGGATTTGTAACTTTATAAGGAATTGCCAAACTTTTCCAGAGTGGTTGTACCATTTTGCATGTTGCATTCCTACCAGCAATGTATGAGAGTCTGTTGGTCCCTATTGTTACCAGCAGTTGGTATTGTCAAACCTTTGTTGTTTTGTTTAGCCATTCTAATGTGTATAGTAATATTATTTTGATATTTATATGCATTTCCCTAATGGTTAATGAACTTAAGCATTAATCATTTTATAAGTTTGTGTACCATCCACATTTCTCCTTTAAAAAAAAATGTCTGCTCCAATTGTTTGACCATTTTTAAGTGAGTTTTCTTATTGTCAAGTTTTAAGAGATCTTTAAATATTCGGTATATGTCATTTGTTAAATAAGTGATAGGAAAATATTTTCTCCAAGTCTGTAGTTCATCTTTTAATACTCATAAAAGTGTCTTTCACAGAGCAGAGGTTTTTACTTTTGAGGATGCCTAAGATGTGATTTTTTCTTTCATAGATTGTGCTTTTGGTGCCATGTCAACCTTAGGTTCCAAAGACTTCCTTGACCCATCTTTATTTAGAAGTGTGTTATTTAATTTCCAAATGTTTAAATAGTTTTGTTTTGTTTTGTGTGTGTGTGTTTTGGTGTTTTTTTTTATCACTCATCTCTAGTTTAATTCTATTATGGTCACAGAATATTCAATATTCACAGAATATTCACAGAACTTCTAAATTTATTCAGTTGTTGTTGTTTAGTTTTGTTGTTGTTGTTGTTGTTTTTAATTCAGGATAATATAATGGTCTATCTTGGTGAATTCTTCATGTGTATTACTCTGCTGTTGTTTGCTGTAAGTGTCAATTGCATGCAATTGCTTGATGATATTTTTCAGTTCTGCATTCTTAATAATTTTCTATTCATTTATAACAATCAATAGAAGAGGGGCATTGAAGTCCTAAACAATACCTGTGGGTTTTATAATTTCTCCTTTCAGTTCTATGAGTTCTTGCTTCGTATCCATTGTTAGATGCATTCACACTTGGAATTGCCATGTGGACCAAAAAAAAACAACAACGAAAAAGAGGTTCTATGGAAAGTAACTTCACAGGGTGATCTGACCATAAATTCCAAACTGGGTATGTCATGGTGAGTGCTCATGCCCAGGCATACAACTTCTTTACTCAAAGGCTTATCTTTGCCTAAGCAATTATCATTCTTTACCTTGCCTGATTTATAAAGACATTTTATAACCTCTAGAAACATATTACATCAAAATCAATTATTAACATGGACTTATATTTTTTGTAAAACTTAGGCAAAATAAAGACATGCCTGTTTTAATTAAACCAGCAAACTTAAACTAGCTTTTATTTGCTAAGAATTAATCTTAGATCACATGCACTGGAAAAGCATTTGAGTTAGTTTCACTATATTTCTGAGAATTTTAGAATACCTAATCCTTACAAATACTTGCCTTTAAATTAATTTTAACAATACCATCTAAAGGTAGAAAATTATCTCACATTTACAACCTACATATATAGACATACACAGACAGATGCTAACAGAGAACAGTTAGATCCAAATTTTATTTTGGAGGCCTTCTGTAATTTATATTTGTCCTTGACAAGTCAAGTTCCAATAAGGAACGGCCATTTTTAATATCGCAAGAATTGGGTTGACACCTAAACAACAGCATAGGTTGATCTATTTATCTAAATCCTCTTTTTTGAATCTTTCAAAATCCAATTAAATTTGTTTTCCATTCTTTCGGCCTAATTTTATAGCAGATTTTTCTAATTGTGCACAAAAAGATTAATTTAGAAGAGTCAAAGGATCCTCATCTTGGCCATCTTAGTAGTAACGGTAGATTGTTGTGTGGCTTGTTGGCTTTGGAGGCACAATTTCCCATGTTACTTTTTAGATCTGTAGGGTCTGAATAAACTTCTAGAGAAAACCAGTCCTTACACACAAGTCTCCAGATGAGCCAAATGCGGTGGATAGCCCTATAGAACTGCTTTACTCCCTGGGGGCAACTTTTCCTCAGGCAACCCCACAGATTTTTAGTCACCCAAGAATACCTGGGCAAGAGCCAGCAAGAGCTTACTGGATACCACCAGAACCACAATGCTTACCAAGGCACAGGCCTTTCTCTTGGGCTCTTCTCTCAGGGTGAACCCATTCCAGGGTGCCCTGACCTTCTCCTCAAGACTCCCTCCAGCTTTTCCAGGATTGGCTGCACTACCATATTGGATGACTCCCTACACCCATCTCCACTGCTTCTGATTCAGAGATCTGAACAGCTATCATCACCCCACTGGCTAGTCGGGTTGGGGAAGCAAGTGTGCTTCCTCTTTTGGAGCTCAAGAGAGTTCAGTCTCTCATTTAACCAGCAAAGATTTTGTTGAGACTCTCAGTAAGCAACCCAATTAAAAGCCAAAATTAAAAGCAGCAACCATTTTTTTTCTCCTTTCTGTAATTATGTCAACCCTTATCCACCTCTACGATTTTCTAAGAACAGCTCAAATAAAGTCACAGCCTGCTACATGAGGCAAAGAAACCCAGAATTGCAAGAGAAGATGCATCCAAGTTCACCCCATGCAAAACAGGGAGCCAGTGGGACACAATGGTCCTTTGCTTGTACCTAGTACTGTGCCTGGGTCTGCAGAGTGGTCCTGGGTGGACTTCCTTGGAATCCTGTCATACCACACCAAGTAAATGTGGCTATAAGAAATGCCCAACCCTGTAAAGTTTTGTATAAGACTTTATTTGAGTCAAACTGATAATGTATGCTGGGGAGCAAAAATCTCAAATGCTCTGTTTTGCAATTTATTTTATACATTTGAAATTAAGGAGGGGACATAAGAATGATTATGTGAAGTTCTGAGAAAGCAGTCAGGGACTGGATTACAAAATAATTAAGATTACGGGCCCACCCAGTGTCTCAGGTGGTTGGAGAGCTGTGCTCCTAACACCCAAGGCCGTGGGTTCGATTCCCACATGCGCCAGTGAGCTGCACCCTTTACAGCTAAGATTGTGAACAACTGCTCTCCCTGGAGCTAGGCTGCCATGAGCAGCCGGAGGTTGGCGTGTGCTGCCATGGGCTGCTGTGTGTCTCCAGGAACGGATGGTGGCCAGCGTGAGCAGCCATGAGCTGAAGTGAGAAGCCAACAAATGACTGGGAACCAACTGCCTCAGCTGGGAGAGTGCAAGGCTCATAATACCAGCATGGGCCAGGGAGCTCTGTCCTACGCAACTAGACTGGGAAACAACAGCTTGAACCAGAGTGTGGGGAGGAGGGGGTGGGGAGGCGGAAGAAGGGAGGAGAAAAAAAAGAAAATTAAGATTACTTGCACTCTTTAGAATGGTTACCTCTTAGGGGTTTGAGAAGAGGCATTTCAATGGTATGTTAACCTAGGTGCACAGAAACAATGGCCAGGGCTTGTTTAAGGCAAATATAAGCCTTTTAGTAAAGAAGTTGTATTACATATAAGCTTGGGGTGACTACCCACCATGACCTGCACAGTTACTCAGATCTCCCTGTGGTGTTACTTTACATAGAACCCCCTTTTCAATCCACAGTTATATCTTCTTGTTGATACATTTATCATGGAATGTCCTACTTTATCCCTAGTAATTTGCTTGTTCCACAGTCTACTTTGCCTGATAATAATATACTGAACCAGTTTCATTTTGATCAGAGTTTGTATGGCATATGTTTTTTCACCCTTTTATTTTTAACCTACCTGTATCATTACAATTAAAATACGGACAGTATACTTATAAGCAGGATGTAGTTGTGTGCCTGCTTTTATTTATTCTAGCAATTGTTATATTTTAATTTATGTATTTTTACCATTTATATTTATTGTAATTGTTGATGTGTTTAGATTTAAGTTTACCATTTTATTATTTATTTTCTGTTTGCCAGTTTTTCATTTCTCTCTCACCCCTTTTTTTGACTCCTCTTTGATTTTTTTTTCTTTCTTTCTTTCTTTTTTTTTTTTTTTTTTGGTATAACTTTAAGTTATATATTGAGCTTTGAATTATATTTCTTTGTGTAGTATTTTTTGTTGTAATGATTGCTATATAGATTATAATATATATGAGTTGTGATGATGAAATTCATGAAGTCATCCTAGAAAAAGTACTACATACCTCATTGCTGAATATCGCTGTGGTCACCTTCGAAGTACTACCATTGGGAAGCTATGCACCAATGCCAGTGCCTAGTCCAACCTTCAAAGCAATTTTGGAACTCTTTTTCTGGAAAGGCCATCAGAGCTGTTGTCATATTGCACTTGATGTTCTGAATGTCATCAAAATATCTTCCTTTCAATATTTCCTTTATCCTCAGATAAAGAAAGAAGTTATTGGGGGCCAGATCGGGTGAGTAGGGAGCGTGTTCCAATACAGTTATTTGTTTACTGGCTAGAAACTCCCTCACAGACAGTGCCGTGTGAGCTGGTTCATTGTGGTGCATGAGCCATAAATTGTTGGTGAAAATTTCAGGTCATCTAACTTTTTCACGCAGCCTTTTCAGCACTTCCATATGTATAGTAAACTTGGTTAACTGTTCAGTTGGCACAAATTCATAATGAATAATCCCTCTAATATCAAAAAAGTTTAGCAAAATCATTGCAACATTGTTTGCAACTTAATTGTCAGACCTTTGTATATGATAAAATATGATATATGATAAAATATGATATAGACATAATATATTAATTAATAATTATAAAATATATGTAACTTTTTAATTAATTTTAGAAGCAATATTTCATCACTCCTGATAGGATGTAGAAACCTTAGCTCTGTATAATTATGTAGTCAATTATCTTTACCTTCCTCTCCTTATGCTATTGTCATATATACTAATGTATAAACACTAAAAACCCAATCAGATAATGTTATTTTTTTCTTTCACTGTTTAAAACTGTATATTATAGATATTTTTAAACATTAAGGAGATAAAATAGTCTATCATATTTACATAGATATTTACTAGTTCTTTTGCTCTCCTTTCCTAAAGTTAAAATTTCTCTCTAGCATTGTCTCTCTTCATCTTAAAGAACTACATTTAGTACTTCTTTTAGACCTTTCTACAGTCTAATAATTTTCTTAATTTCCCTTCATCTGAAAATGTCTTTATTATGCCTTCATTCCTGAAATATATTTTTGCTGTGTATAGAATTCTGTAGTGACAATTATTTTACTTCAGTCACTTCTTAAAAAATTTATCCCATTGTGTTCTGGATTCCATGGTATTTGAGTGAAATATGTAGTCATTAGAATTCTGGGTGCTCTACAGGCAATGGACTATTTTTCTCTGTTTGCTTTATTTTTTTATTTTTTATTTTTATCTTTAATTATCAGCAGTTTGATTACAATGAGTCTGGGTATGAACTTGGAGTTTCCTGAGTTTTTTGAATATGCAAATTTAAATCTTTTGACAGTTTGGGGGAGTTTTTAACCATTATTTCTTAAAACACTTTTGCACTGCACTCTCCTTTCTATCTGGTATTTCAATGACATAAATGTTTAACCTTTTGGTATTGACCTACATATTGTTGAATCTAGGTTCATTTTCTTGTAATCTTTTTTTTAAAATCTGTTGCACAGATTGGATAATTTCTGTTAATTTTTCTATAAGTTCTTTGCCTTTTTTGTCTGTTGACTCCATCTTTCTTTGAGTTCTTGGAATTTCTAAAAATCACACTTGTATTTTTCAGTTCTAAAGGTTCAGTTTGAAAAATATTTTCTTCTCTGCTAAATTTCCTATTTTTTTTACTTATTGCAAGAGTGTCTTCCTTTACAACTTAATCATGGTTATAATAGCTACATTAAAGTCTTTGATAATTCTACTAGCTATGTTATGTTGGGGTTGATGTCCATTGATATTCTTTTCCATTAGGAGTTGTGTTTGTTCTGGTTCTTCTTACATTGAATAATTTTGTATGGTATCCTAGATATTTGAATATAGCCAGGCACCATATAAGGATGTTTGTTCAATAATGGACTACATATATCATGGTGGTCCCATTATATTATAATGGAATTGAAAAGTTCCTGTCACCTAGTGACATCGTAGCTATTGTAACATCATAGTGCAATGCATTACACAAATACTTACCATTGTGTTACAATTGACTGCAGTATTCAGTATAGTAACATGTTACATAGGTTTGTAGCTTAGGAGCTATAGGGGAATAGAATTGGTCATCTCAAAATATGTCTGTTTATCGTAAGTATTATTTAGTTGGGTTAATTTTAAGAAACAACATGGGAGACGCTCTGAAAGCCAGGTAGAAGTTACCCTTGTACAATACATTCACGTTTGTAAGGGGAATCTCCATTTGTAAAGATGTATCCCTGGCTGTACCAGGAAAAAGGGGATGATGTTATGTCTAGAAATTTTTATCACTGCCGAAGACAAAGATTTAAATCTGGTTAACAACCTTACCAGGGTTTACCCAGCTTTTCCTAGTAACCTCCCATAATTGACTCTCCTACCCCCACCATCTTCTCTTCAGCTGAAGATTGTTTTTAAGGCGGTGACTTCAGCCTTTTTGGCAAGTTACTCAGTTTTTCTGGTTCTGTCCTGTATATACCAGAGGTACACATGTTGTTAAACTTTTTTTCCTACTGTAAATCTATTATTTCAGGGGTGTCTCAGTCAAGAAACAAGAAGGGTAGAGGATACATTATTTTTTTTCTCCTCTACAGAGTAATAGGCTATACATATAGCCTAGGTGTGTAGTGGGCTATCCAGATCTGTGTAAGTTAACTCTATAGTGTTCACACAAGGACAAAATTGCTTAAGGATGCATTTCTCTGAATGTATCACCCTGTTTAAGTGACACATGACTGTATCATCTTATGAGATATGGTGTCTTGTTAAATTCTTTGACTGCGGATGGTTGTTCCAATGTATATTCAGTTTTCAAAGCTTTTGCAGTACTCTGGATCTATCCTTTGTGTATGCTACTTAATCACCAAACTGGGACCAGGTTTAGTTCTCATGAGTTTTATTATATTGTTTAGGGTTGGATAAATTGAGGCACAGTGCACGGGTGAGCTAGGGATTTGATGTACAACTTTATATGATCATTTACTTAAGCTCTCTCTTTGACATAGGCCTAACACTTTCCTATTCCCAGGGGCCTGCTTTCATTTTTCACTGGCTAGAAAACGGCAACTTTACCCATTTTGTTATGCATTACCTTTGACTATGATTGTTTCTGGTTCAGAGGACAGAGAGAGAACAAAAGCAAACAATTTAACTCCATTTTCTTAGAACAATCCTTCCTCTGATTAGAGAGAAGGGATTCCTTCCTCAGTAATTTGGGAGTCTGTGCTGCTGTTGTTATAACTGCCACCACTGACACAGGATTCACTGGTGGCTACCATGAAAGAAAAGAGAAAAAATAAAATAAAGTAAAATCCTATAGCATCCCCCCCCAATCTCTCTCTCTGTCCCTTAATGATTCTGACCAGATTCTCCTACTCTGAACAAAAACAGGGATAGTGGGCTTCTCTTAGAGTTATTAAAATCTATACTCATGACATAGTTTGGGGTTTCTGGCTGTATTTGACACCACGCCTAGATAGAATCGGAGGTGAAAAGAAAATAAGCTCAATACCAGTTTGGTGGTATTTCAAATTCTGGTTTTCTTCTCCAATATACTTGTTACCATTTGTTTTTCAGACTACTCAGATTCTAAAATGGTACTGCATTTTAGTTATGTTTACTGTATCTGAGTTGATTGTACTTCTCTATGTCAAGTTGTTTCTTAGACTTCTCTGAAGTATAGAAGGCAAGAAATGCTTTGCTGTGGTGTAAGAAAAAAATGCCTATTAAAGCTAAACTATACTTAAAAAGAAGGCACATTTATTTTAAAACATTTTTTTTTAAAAGAAGAAGAAGAATGTGTTAGCAAGCTAGTCTTTCATTCTAATGACCAGAACCGGAACTAGTCCTTAGAAATACTGAGATGCAGTTCTCTTTATGTCATGTAATGAAAGTGATCAATTCTGGGCTTATCTGTTGCTTCTGAAGATCATTTGTGTATCAGTAAATTTTGGTATAGTTCCTCGAGTACTAAGATGTCAGAGATTTATGGACATAAACATCAATCCCCGTTAAAAGTATTCCAAATTGCCAAAATTCAATTCAATATTGCAAGCAACCACCAAAACCCAATCATGTTAGTAACTCAAGTATTACGATTGGGACCATTTTACAATTAGATAGCTGTTATCCATCAAATGCACATTAGTTGCTTGTAATATTCTTGGTATTAAAAGGGCTCCAAATAATCAATACAAATGAAACAATCACAGCTGGAATCTCTATGCTTTCCATTACTAATTATAATACAATCAGCAACAATTTTATGTTCACCAGTCTGCAGAAATATTGTATATCTTTGAGGAGGGTCTTTTCCTTTCTTTTCTTGCTTCTTTTCTTTTTCTTCCTAAATTTGATAACAGAATTTCTTGTTTAAAAGAAAAAAAAAAATAGCTTAGATTCTTCAAATGAATAGTCATAGTATGTTAAAATTTTAGCCTAGGACTTCCAATCAGAAGAGCACTCTAACAATACCCAAAACGTACATATTACATGACCTTTTAATGGGATTTATGGAGATCCATCTTTTGGTACACATATGGTAGGAAGACCTCTTAAATATAAGTTTTTTTTAAACAAATAACTAATATCTTTTTTTGTTGGGATTAACTTCCAAAGAGATATTTCAAAAAATTATCATGAAAATCTAGCAGTTACAGCAACTATTCCCAGGACATTGCTCACCAAAGTAGCTTTGGAGAAATCACACTCTCCCTTATGTCGTTGACTGAGGCTTTGATTCAGCTTTGCTTACTTATTTTAAATTGCATCTTAACACTTCTGAAGTGTAACAGCCAGGGAGTAGAATCCCTAAATTTGAGAAAAAAAAATCAATTAAAATTAAACTATAGTTTTTTTAAAAAAGAAACATTTATCTTTTTTTGTTTTTTATTTGAGCAGGATACGTTAGCAAACTAGTCTTTAATTCTAATAAAAAAAAATCTAGTAATATTCCAACAATAAACATTAATCATGTGGAATGGAGCAAAACATCTTTGAAATGCTGAAAGGAAATATTTAGACTTATTTCAAATGGTGACACTCCCATTTAACGTG